>NC_081837.1:6648684-6959605 GCF_030867095.1 Alligator mississippiensis
TCCAACCGACAAGCTTTTACAACAAAGCCGGCCTCCAACGCGAGCACCAACTCTGAGCCCAACGCGGAGAAATCCACAGCTACTCAGAGCGAAAACTGAACTGGCCTCTTTACTCAGCTACATACAATACGAAATTGTCCTTTGGGAAATTTCCTGGACAATATTTATATAGCAATTGTTACAAAGGCTTCCATTAATTCTCTATTTAAACAGACACGCTGGTTCCCGGTACATTAAAGGAACTGAAAGTTTGACAGGCCCTGTACGGTCCATACTGTGCATGCAACGCTGGACTTCCCGAGCATTTTCCTTCTTGCTTTTTGTGTCCCACGCCGCTCATCTTTCCCCCTGGAGCCAAACCGACCTGGGAAACGAGTGACAAGAGGCAGGAGGGATATGCAATGTTAGAAGAGATTTGGGACACTCGAGGGGGTGGGGAAATCTGAATCGTCGGTCTAAGAGGAGATACATTTCATCCAGTGTTTCGGGTGTTGATCATCCCAACCCCGAGGTCCTCCAAGCTGCAATTTTCCCCGGTGACCCAGATCTGAACCACAATGCTTGGATCTAGGACAAAGCTCTACCCACGTTCTTTGCCTTTGGGATCCAGTGGAGGAAGCAAGGCAGCTTTGGCAGTTCCCCTCTCTGGTAATTATATGATATGCACAGAGAAAAGAAACAAAAAACCAACCCAGCAAGGCTCAACGACTAAGTCATGGGAACTGCTTAATTCACGAGGTATTCGTTGCCTCCCCCTTGCCCCGTCGGGCTCCCTCCCACCTGCCAGGTCAGCTCATTACTGTCACTCTGCATCAGTCCTTGCTGCAGTAGTTTTCCCAAACCTTTGCCCCTCCAGTCAGCTTGAAGCCTCTTGCCTTTTGTATGGGAAGAGTCGGTGGGAAATGAATGCAAGCCTTTGGTGGGCAGGGGGCATGCATGGGCAGAGGGAGCGAAGGTTTCTAGCCTCGTCGTTCCTCTCCTTCCCCCCTCCCTACCCCGAGCCACACAAAAGCATCTATGCACCGAGGGCTGCAAGATTGTTCCCAATGTGTAAAAGCAAAGCACGCGCATAAATCTTCACCAGATCAGGGCCTTCCTTTGTAATTAGTTTATGAAGTATGTTCTTAAAAAAATAATATTAATAAAATTAAAGCTACTGGCTTGTGACAATACAGCCATCTGCAGGTGTTTAGATAAGACCCATAACGCTGAGCAGGACATGAATGGCTCGGTTTATGCTTGCAGCTCGCTCGATGCTCAAGAAAAATAAAAGACGACGCTTAGGACAAGGCAGAATGGGGAAAGGAAGAGAAGCAGCAAAATCCCAAGGTACAGCTTGAATTTATTGAGGCTGCTTAGGTATCTGAGGGGCCGAGTCAGCTTGAGACTTCGGAAATTAGTCATCATTTATAGTGTGGTAGTCCTCGGCCCCGCTGGAGCCTTGCCATCCTAGCCATGGTACAAAACAGAAATAAAACGGTCGTTGTCCCAAAGTGCTTATAATCCTAGGCTCCAGTCCTTGGGACCAAGGAAAGATGCTGCCTAGTTTTTTAATTCAAGAAAACAACCCTTAGTGGGTCTAAACCACACGCGCATTTGCAGGCAGCGGGCACGTCTACACGAGACGCTTAATGCGCAGAAAACTGATGCGACTGCACATTAGCGTGGTGGGCAAAACTGCTAATGCGCTAATAAATCTGTGCATGAGCGTCACCAAAAGCCGTTCAACCGTGCTTACGCTCAGCAGCAACGATTACCGCACATTAAGTTAGCACCTGTCATTACAGGTACTAAATTTAATGTGCAGTAATTACAGCGCATTAACGAACATGTAGACGCGCCCAGTAGGGCTGAGTCTACACCTCAGTCAATCATTTAAGGACGTGCCACATACAGCTTCTGCTCCTGCGCCTGTTTTTGTGGGTTTAATTACCTTTTTAAAAAGAAAAAAGAAAATACCTGCGTTTCCATGCAGGTGAGGCCCAAGGAAACGGAGGCAAAACTGACCAAGTCTAAGAGGGACGCCCTGCACTGACAATACACGAAGCGGCGTCAACCGTGCAGAGCGACCTTCTCATCTCCTCCTCTTATGGGCTCCACCGTGCAACAAAATATTTAATAACAGTCCATCCCGATTCAGCAGAGCGCTTGTCTGTGTGTTTATATGTGACTTAAGTGGGATGTAAGCATGCGCTTAAGTGCTTCGCCACAATAGGTGTGGACTGAGATTTAGGAAATATAAAAATTACAGGCAAGACATAATCAGACAGAGGTGTAGCTTTCTACGTTGGCGGCTCCTGTCTAAGTGATTTCCCTTGTCTCATGCATTATACTCCAAAATACTGTCTCCTTACAAAGTAAAAATTCTAATGTAATTGGAAAAAATCAAGTAAATATTCAGAAGTGAAACGGTATCCAGACATAAATCAATGAGGCGGGCAGCTTGGAGGGGTTTTTTTCCCCCTCCTCAACAAATACCTCTATATTGTGCGCATGCATGCACGCTCCCTTTGTAAGGCTGGTTCAATAACTCTCCTCTAAAAATAAGTTACAAGTTCTCCCTAATGCCTTGGATTTCACAACATTTAGGAGCATATCACTGGAGTCAACAGGCTAAAAAAAGAATCCATTAGTATTAACTGGCCTGTCACTGGCGGTGACAAATAAATGAATTTGATGGTTTTAGATCAGTCATTAGTAGACCTACCCCCAGGCTGATAAAGGCTGAGCACTTTGCAGATGAGATGCACTCAATCTGGAGGCACAGCGAAGCCTGTAAGGGTGTTGGCTATGCTGTTTCTCCCTCTTCATCTCTTCCCTCTCCCTTGTGTCCCTTTCCCAGCACTTGCAAGAAGCAAAATGCTGGTACCCCCGAGATTTCCAATGCCTCCATTAAAAAAAAAAAAAACAACTTGCAGAAAAGCATGGGGGAGGACTCAGCCAACGAAAAAAGGAACCCAGTGCAGCGAGCGACGTTTTTAATTTTTGCTTAGCAGTAAGTCAAAGAAAAGGAAAGTACATTAAACACAAGCCTGTTCTTAACACAGAAGACATCCTTAGGCAATGATAATGGGAAGACATACATTATACACAAATACAAAAATGTCTCTGGGGATTACAGGCAGCGCGAGCGGTCTACCTTGTGGCTGGGGAGAAAGCGGCAATGTTTACTTCTCCAAGAAAATAAAAAGACACATCCCGAGTCCTGCCTTTTATAAAGCTCGGTGCGTTCTGCCTCGTGTAAAGCCTGCCCCATGCACGGGCTGGCTGAATTTAAGAGCAGAGATAAGACTGCGCCCCAGGTGGGGCACGAGCGCCGGGGAAAGTATCTGGGACTGCTGCTTGAAGAGCGGCGTTGGTACCCAAAAGCTTGCAAAGAACCATTTTTCCAGCTGTTTAGCTGCCCTAATAAAAGATATCACATGTACTCAAAGAGCCTTGTCTGAATACTAACCCTCTCTCCAGCCTACACTAACTGATGCAGCTACTAATCTGAATGGAAACAGGCCCGCCAACTTCTGCCCAAGGCCCATCCATCACTGGAGGGAGACTGCTGAGCAGAGGTGGGTTACACCTGCCTCCTGACCGGGGAGTGTATCCGGGTTTTACAGAGCAAGCGGGTCGCACAGGTGTTTGATGGACAACCTACCCCGGGACTGGCCACGAACGGCATCAAGTGGTCCCCACTACCAGCTGAGCCCAGTATTGACTTCACGATACTCAGCATGCATGAGATGCGGCTGGAGGGCGAATGCCAACTCGATTACTAAAAAAAACATATATATTTATGGCGCCATTCCTCTGCTCATCCAGTTAGAGATAAGACGGGGGTGGGGGAAGAAGTCATGGGGAACAGGCATGACCTTGCTGCTCTACTCCAGGCTGCTAGGGAGGGAAGAGCGGCAGGAAAGGAAGGCTCTCACGCTCTGCCGGGCTGTTTTATTCACATTGGTTTGAAAAAGGGATTCAATCCTGCCCTACGTCCTTTACTTCAAATAGATGGGGAGTCAAGGGAAATTAGTGAAAATAGCAACTCAGTACTTGGCTCTTCAGGTCATCACCTGTTCATGCTAGTAAACTACCCACCTGCCAGTCTGGCTCAGGTATATTGTGATGTCCAAAGGCTTCGGGACATCCTGCTGCTGTTAAAAGGATTAGGAACGAGGCTCCCGGTTCCAAAAGATACTTGGGAAAACCCAGCCCAGGGTCTTATTCTGGCCCAACATATTGCTTGCTGGCTACTTTAGAAGAAGAGCTAGTGAGGTTGAATAGGGCTGGGGTGTAGCAGTGCACAATCCAAGAAAAAGGGATTCAGGCTTCACTTTTCCATCAGCAAGGACGGGCAGGTGTGCGCTATCGCACACGCCGGCTCCTCGTGCCCGATCAGCCATCCGCTTGCTCGCCGCTTAGACGAAAGGCTGTCTAGCCCCATAGAAGCACACCTGCCCATTTGCCTACACACTGACAGAAGCACGCACACCAAAATCAGCTGACAGCCGGTCGTGAAACACCCCATGTTTAAATAAGACGCTGTCAGGCTACTTCGCTGAATAATATTGAGGCTCAACGACCCACTGAAAGCTAGAAAGGAGGCAAAAAAAAAAAAAACCTTCTCAAATAAACTCCCTTTGCTATTTTGTGACTGGGCTGTCATCTGATGCTTGTGTCCGGGTCATCTGTAGGATGTACGATTTCATCTGGGATCCGGTCCTACAAATGCAATGACCTCGACTCTGGGTTGTTAGCAAGCACAGAGCGCAGGACATTCAGCATCTGCCATCTGAGCTAAAGGGGTAACTCCCTTCGTGGGTGGCCACATTAGACTTGCCTCTTTTTTTCCATCACCCAGATACTAAAGAGGAAGCACAACACCCATCGTCAGCAAATGATGTCCTGGTGAGCGTAATGGGCACTGCTACGTCCAGCTGTTGGGACCATTTCCAGTAACAAGGCGTACAGCCCCATGGTAAGTCCTAGGAAGAGAAGGCCTGCAGCACGGGGCAGGAGCAGCTTCAGCAAGGCCTCCGATACAGAGTTAAGTGGAAACTTTACACAGAGCAGTGCATCATCTAAACCACAAAGCAACAAGTCACCTGCATATTCATGTGTGATGGTAGAGCTACACTTAGGAGCGTGAAGCACCTTTTATTTTAAAAATGTTAATTAAATAATTATCTGGGCAGCTGAAAACAATGAAGAAAAAAAAAACCAAGGTAAGTTTGACAGTGATCCCTCAATCTTGACACTTCCCACATAGAAGGTAAAGTGGGGTGTGCGTCTGTGCACATGCATCGTGTGGGTGTGTAGACACATATATAAAATGTGAATCAAATTGATAAACAGTTCTCCCTATTAGAAGGGGGAGTGCAACCACCTTCCCTCTTTGCTCTCCCATGTGCACGGTATCACTGCTGCTTTTTAAAGATGTTAAGTTTAGAGGGTTAATAAATGCGCCGCGACTGTGAAGGCCCTTTCAGAAGTTGGAAATTGGTCAGATTTTTATCAAGCGACAGCAGCTGTACGGCGGTGTATGTATATTCTCTCCCGCCTCCTATCAGCCATAAACCAGAGTCTCAACAAGTTAAACCCCTGCAGCAAATTTCCTAAAACAACAGTTGCACGAAGCCCTGGACTTCACAAGAAGAGTTGAATTACACAGCAGAGCGTGATCTACCGGAGGCGGTTCCTGAGCATTTTGTGCTAAGGTCATTCTAAAAAAGAAAAGGGAACATTTTCTGCTGCTGCAGCCTGCCTCTTCTTGCTCAGGAACCGATTTGCATCGTCACAGAGGTGTCAAGTCCTGAAGACACAGCCAAGGAAGCCAAAAGGAAAGCGCTCAATCGGGAAATGGTTCAAAAGACAGCAACCAGCCACTGCTAAAAATGAGTTTTGCTGGTGAGTCACAAAGGGAGGAAAAACTTTTTAAAAATAAAATCATTGCGTGCACAAAAATAATCAAAGATAAAGCTCAGGCCACCGAGCACGTGACCTGATAAGGGTGGCTTGCTGTCCAAATGTTCCCCTTATGCCAGCGCTGCTGTGGCAGGACGTAAAAAACAACAGTAGCGTGCTCTTTAAACAGTTAAACACGCCGCCTCCAAAGGTTTCGAGGCAGGTCAAAAGGCTTCCTGCAGGAAGAAGGCTTGAAGGATACACTCTTTATGCAGGGAACATCGCAAGCCATTCCCTCCCGCCTTTCTCTTTGGTTTTGGCAGTCACGTCCGAACACAAAAACTTGTTTGAAAACAAAAAAAAAAAAAATCAAATGATCCTAGATGCAACAGGCAGATGAAATGCTGCAGGGGTGGGAAAAAATAGAGCCTTATGCCTAAGGATTGAGACCTCTCATTCAATGCCATTAACCTCCAGGGACCCAAGCATCACCTACCCAGTTTGACTGAGGTACAGTCTGCATTTTAACCCTGAACATTTACTACTCAACTGGGATATGCAAACGGCTGCATTCGACGGCCTTAACTCAGCAGCTAATTTGGGAAAAACAGGTCAACACAGGTGATTATTTGCGAGATAAATTATAGTACATTATGACAACTCTCACATTAAACCTCACCTTTATGGCAACTAATGTTCTCCAGTCTTGTGCAAAACATCCATCCAGTTCTAAGACTATCCACAAAACAAATCCAACAGCAATCACACGCACACACCACATACTCCTTTAGAAATTGCAGTGCCCTAGTGAGAACCGACTACAAACAGGAATAAACCTAGAGAAAATATGACGAACTCTCCCTGTAAAGTGGTTCTGCTGTAATAGTGGAAGCCTACCTAAGTTTCAGCATTTGCTCTGCACCTGAAAAGACATGCAATACCAACCAAAAACACAACACTTCAAAACAAGAAGAAAAAAAAAAAGCAAATCCACTAAGCAAACATGACCTGATTCTGCATTCGCATTTTTTGGGTGGCAGGATATTTTTGGCAATAATAGCGATTTCATCTCAGCTGTGCAGAAGACAAGCTCCCTCTTTTTTTTTTTTTTTTATTGTTTTGAGCAAAAACAAGAAGTCATATGGGAAAGTTTAGCAGCTCTGTTATAAGCTCCTGCAAACAATACTGAAGGTACAGACAGCTTTGGTAACCGAAGACGATTGGAAATGTGAAGAGGCCTTTGAAAAAGTGAGGGGGAACAACCTCTGACAAAGCAGGATGGCTTTTGTGCTTTAATTATGAGACTAGTTAGGGCTTCTGCAACTTTTAAGGAATGCACAGTTGGAAACACTACACTAATCCAACAACATAATCCCAAAGCTATAAAACTCGGCAAAACAGAAACTCTTTGCTCGGTACACAAACGCGCCAGTCCTCTCCTTCGTCATCAGTTCGTATTAGCTACATCTCATGAAAGTCGGCGCGCTCAAGGAGAGGTTTCACCGTATTTGTTTAGTCTGAAATCCTGCCTCTAGATTTCCTCCCCCCCCCAAACTGCTATTCCTCCTCTTGCTATACGCTCAGAGTAGTTAAATTACACACTGTTTTTCCTGGATGTGTGTTTTACACAGTATTTAATGTTATAGTTCCAAACACTATTAAATTGCTCACTCTCGCGAGGGATTATATACAATAAAAGTATTAAGTTAAATTTGTTTAGGCAGCCTCTCTACATCCAATTCCAGCCACAATTCCCTTTTTGCTTGTGTCTACAACTTCTTAATGACGGGGCGGTAAAAGAACAGAATACAGAAGCCATCCAAGTCGACTACAGTATATACAAATGTTACCCACCAGATGAATTAAGTTGTTAGGGGGTGCAGGGGGGAGTGGGGGGGGGGTCAGTGGAGTCTCAAGACAAATAGAAAGAGAGAGGAAAGTCAATTGGAGAAAATCTCTTTCAGTCTTCAAAAAAATCAAGTTAACTGACTGCACATTTGGACGGGAAAACTGATCCGTTGCTTTGGCTACGCGCGGCTGCCGGTTCAACTCCACAGCACCAAGTGACACTGCGGAGAGAGCGTGCAGACAAAAGCTGCTCCGCACATGGCTCAAGTGCCTTTGTCCCAACGTGGAAACCAACCGCATTATAACAAAAGTGCCCTGCAAGAAGGCAGGTCACTTATCCAATCAGACTGGAAGGATAAGAGACTTAAGGCTCTTTGTTTCCCCGTTCTCGCAGAGACTTAACAGAGCGCTCGGGACAGCTCAGAGCGTCGGGCCAACCGGGCGCTCGCTACCCACGGCTTATGAGCGGCCAAACGCGGCGCAGAAAAGTTTGCAGAGAACGAAGGGCAGGGATTTATTCCCGTCCACCGCAGCCAAAGACCCGACAGCTCAGCTACCAACCAGCCCAGAGTCTGCCCTTACGCCGAGAGCTCCTCCGAACCCCCGCACCGATACCTGGAGCAACATCTGGCACCAGCTCCAAGTCATGGAGCGACACTCTCCTGGTCGGACCAGGAAAACCTCAGGCTCCCTCAGCCAGACATGATGGCTGGGACTCTGCAAGGAGATGGTTAAACTAGAGACATGTAATATCGCACAAAGCAGCTCTCCTGTAGTTTCACAGCCATATGCTGATACCCTTAAGACGCCATGCGCTCCAGCTTTAAAAGCTTTCATTGCCAATTCCCTGTTTGAAACCTGAACTGCCTGGCAACAATGACTCTCTGTGTGCCTAAAATCCTATTATTGATCCTCCTACTTACCTTAGGCTGTGCTCGTCGGGGAAATGCAACTTTAGGGTCAATCTGAGGAAAAAGAAAAGGGGAAAATCAACACGCTAGCTTGGTATTTTTGTTTTTAAACCCCTGAATTATTAATCTCTCATTTCTCAGGCTTAGCATGCAGAAGGCTGGGTCATCAAGATCAAATCAGGAGCTGATAAGAATAAAAGTCCTTTTTTTTTTTTTTTTTTTAATTTTGGGATGGGGGAGGAAAGGGAAGAAAACTGATCCCTTCTGTCAACCATATACAGGATATTCTAGCCTGCAACTCCTTTGGTACACGAGGGGCTCTGTGCTGCTCTTTGGGCCGTTGCCTCTCCACCAAACACCGAATGCTACTTGCATAGTCTATAGGTGGTTTGTAGATAGAGAGTTGGAAAGAATATTTCTTTTGAAATAAAAAGCAAATGTCCTTCATGTTCTGGAGGGGGGTTGGTTAATGTTTCCCCCATACACACTTACTCTCCCCCAGAAAAAGAGATACAAGACACTGCAAGCCAAATGATTTACTTTAAAGCGAATGATTCAGACTAGCGTGTTCAAATGACTGCAAGATTATTTTTTCTACTTGCATTCCTGATTGATCTGCGTTACAGAACGCAGGTGGACACTCAAAAGAAAAAACCACTGTGAAGGGACACGTCAAATTAAAAAATTCAAAACAAAAACAACAAACCAACCCTACTTCTCAATCCACATCCTGAAAAGACGTGTTCAGGGTTGCTATAAAGGAGTTAAGTGATCTTAAGGGAGACCTCAATGCCACTGAGACAGCAAGCAAGAAAACACCCTGGGTTCATCCCATGCTGCCTTATTTTTAGACCCCTTTATTCTGCATTTCGGTCGGCGAGTTGCAAAGGGTGTCCCCCCCTTGATTCAACAAGCCAGGTTTGCAATTTTGAAACAACTTTTCAATGAGCCATCCTCAGATGGTGACTGTTTCCTGCCATCCAAGGTGAATGGAGGGAAGGAGAGAGGGAGGCATCACCAGGGATTCATGTTTTGATGCAAACAAAATCATCGATTTAACACTAATGCCTCTTAAATGGCCCCTTTACATAATAATATGTCTGTATGCTGCTGATTTCCCACTGTTCTTTTGCACGCAGGCATCTAAATAAAAAGTTTGGAAAAGGGATAGCTTGAAGTAGCAAACCCTGCGTCTCGCTGAGCCACGCTCTACAGCTTTCAGTGTCTTCTTTTCTTTGCATCAAACTTTGATCATACTTTTGCTAAGGCATACTCGGAGATAAAAGCCTTTTTTAGTGGAATATTATTTTAAGATTTTGATATGGATAGTTTTTTCATACTAGGTAGGAACAGAGATGTTCCACTTGGTAGAGACATTGTTGGCGGGATGTCCGTGACAGATAAGCCCTACGCTACTCCATTTAACTACAGGTTTTAATCAATGAATGCCAAGTTGTAAATGGGACAATCATTTGATACTCAACTGATAAATTAATTTGCCTATATTACATACAAATGTACTGTCTGGTTGTTTGGGTTTGTTTGGTTTTTTTACACGTATACCTGAGAAATGAGTGATTATGTGCCACTTTATTGTTCAAAAAGCATCAAAAGTCAAACCCTTTATCTAGAAAGCTAACCTTTTTCAGAGAGATTAACATTATCTACAAATATATTCAGCACTGACTAGGTACTTGTCTACCAGGGAAATACAACAGGTGTGGATTTTCCATTGAGATACCCAAAGATAGAAGAAAGTATGCATGATGTTACATCAGCTCTCAAAGTGACATGTTTTTGCCTTAAAAATCAGAATATCCACCCCACCCCCCCAAAAAAGTCAACCCCCCAGCACAGCTCCAATCATGCCAGAAAGACATCAGTGCAAAAAATAATAATAAAATCAAAATTAAAAAATCAGAACAGCCATCAGATGCTGAATATCCATTTCTGAAGGCCAGTTCTCAAAGCACAGGCTTCTTTACACCACTCATTGCAAATAATTATCCAGAGGGCAAAACTTTGGGCTAAAGCCCTTTGAAAGCGGAGTCATACATTCAGCGTGGCAAATCCGTACCTTTTGCACATCCCTGTCAACTATTGAAATACCAACCAAAAAATAAATAAAACAAAACTTCTACCAAAAAAAAAATTAATAAAATAAAAAACAAATAAAAATTAGTTAGTTAGGTACAATTCTACTTACTGTATCTACAAGTCCTCTAGGAAATGACTATAATACTATTTCTGATATGAATGGCCATTACCTAAACAAAGCTTTTAACGTAACTGTAAACAAGAGCGCCGTTTCCATGCCAATACCCAACCGATCGGCCTCCTGTACTGAACGTTGAAACAGAGTCAAATGCTATGTTATGCTACAGAACAGTTACTATAATATGTCTACAAATAAAGGGAGGAGTGACAACTTGGGTGGATTTACTTTGGGATGGAGTCTGTTGGCTTTTGGTGCAACTGTCTCTCTTGCTGTCCCTAAGTGGATTCAATCACTACAGCATAATCGAGACTGATGGAAAATTTGTCTTGGTCCATTTCTTTGCCCCTCCCCTGCCCGAGAGCAAATTAATACATTCCAGTGACTCGACTGCGATGCGGGGTCAAGGCAGGGGAGGTCTTAAAATGCAGCCAAAAACCATTTGGAGGGGCCTTCTAGGGTTTGCTTTGCATTTAAAGCTCATTCACAAAATGTTGGCCCTCTTTTAGCTAAACTTATCGTGTCTAAAATACAGAAATAAATAAATCAAATAAATACAATATAGCTGTACAGCAGGAGTCTGGCGAGAGTTTAATCTCAGGAGCACAGTTGAATCAGTTATCTTGCCATATCTGATTAAACCCCAAATCAAATTATTAAGGAATGTGAAGGCACGGGCGACGTGTTCAGACAAGCCCAGCAGAATTTGTGGGGCGAATTAAAACACTACGGTCCACCTGCTTCTGCAAAGGCTTTTGTTTTCCTCTGGGTGGTTTGAAAGCAAGTTCGAGCTAATAAAAAATATACCGCGCGTGGCGTGCCTGGCTCTTGCCTTCTTTTTCGTTCGCTGCCTTCATCCCCCCCCACCCAAATTTTAGCAGCATTAAGCCACCATCCCCTCCAACCAGCGTGCTCGTGTTAAAATTCAATAGGAAGCAAATTAAGATCCAGAACATGAGCCACGAAATACAGTTGCACACAACACAAAATAAAAAACCCTTGACACTTTTAGCAGATAGTTAAACCAGTGCGAGTCCTCCCTTCCCAAAACTGCTCTCTTCAGACAGCCCTGTACCAAGAGCAATCGTGACCTTTACCAGTGTCCTTTTTTTGTGCTAGGTTTGCTGAGGCTCATCACAGAAACAAAGTAGCAATGCACAAACTTCACTTTTGGCAAAACACTGGTTAGCAAGATGAACCCTAAGGCCTATCTACATATGCATCTTGCTATCTACTGCTGGACCCCATGCCAAAAATGCAATGTGAGGTTTAGGGCTTTTACTTGCATATTTCTTGTCTTTTTTCTTTTAAAAGGAAAAAATATATATATATTTTAAAAAAATAGGCCGAATCTCCTGAGCATTTTCCCATATGATCCACTGGGGACTGATTACACGGGAAAGCTTTGCAGAAATGACAAACAGTCCATGGCTTGCACTTCCATTGCACCTTTCCCCTTAAAGTGCTTTTCATGTATTAAATCCCTAAGTCTCACAACACCCCTGTGTGGCAGATTGGGGGATCCCCCCCCCTCTCAAACCCCCCCAAAAAAATGATTTTGGGGAGGTCAGACTCTTCAGGAACACGTGTGATGCCAGATCCAACCTTCAGGCATCCAAAAATAGAAGTTTTCCCCCCCAGAAGCAGCTTCTCTTGTACTCACAAAAGAAAGTTAGTTTTAACCTTTAAAAATAATGGCTAATTTCACCGTTGGCTGATTTATAATTTGGGGCTGGAGGACAAGCCACCAGATCTCCTTCGTCATCAGAGGCAGGAAAAAGTTAGAACAAAAAAAGTTCCAGCTTTTACCAGTCAAAAGCAAACTCTGAAAGGATCACCAGGATGAACTTCCAGCTCGGTGACAGTTTGACACTGCTTCGAAAAACCAGGCAAAAACCACCCCAAATCTCTGCAGCTCCAGCAAACCAAACAAAAAGGGCACTGTCCCTTTAAATGAGCCTGTCACAGCCATAACATTGCAGGAAATAAAGGACACATTAAAACAACAAGGCATACAACATACCGTCTTGGAATCTAGTTCATGATGGGGCTGAGCTAATACTTTATCTACACTTGCCGGGTCAGCAAACGTAACGAAACCGAAGCCTCTGAAACGAGACAAAAGAACAAGGTGTGTGTGGGGGGGGAAAGAAAAAAGAAATAAGAACTAGATAGAAATTTGTCAAAACCCAAACATCGATAAAACAGCAGTTTCTTCCTTCTCCTTTCTGTGCCGCCCCCTCCTCCAAGGCAAAAAAAAATCAATCAGATCTCAGGTTCAAGAGGGAGGAGACAATCCCAGTCTCTCCAGTCCTACCCCACTTCACCTTGCTACCCCCTATTCAGGCTTTGTTTGACGGGGCTGAGGATGCGATCACCTTCCAGAGGAAACCACAAGGACTCGAAAAATACCACCGCGGAGCCAGACACGGGGCTGCTCTATTTGGGACACCCCATCATTAATAAAATGGGGGGAAAAAAAAGGAAGATACAAAAATGCCACGGTGTGCACGGGCTGGCAAAGGGGAGGGTGCAAATCCCACCAAACAGCCAGCGGAGTTCGGTCCGATTTCATAGTCTCCAGCTATTTAGCGTTGAGGAGTTTAGAAATAATAATCATTAAAAAAAAAACAAGACACCGTTCCCACTCAGCCCATGCTTATTTCTGGAGACTTTTTTGTGTGTGTGTGTGTGTGTGCAGAGACAACACACAGATGCACATCACCACATCTTAACTTTCCAACTCGGAAACTCATTAAAAAAAAAAACAACCAAGCGGCGGATTTACCTGGAACGCTTTGTGGTGGGGTCCCTCATGACCATACATTCTCTAATTTCTCCAAATTTGCTAAAATAGTCTCTAAGGCTATCTGCGGAGAAAGAACGAGAGCGAGGAAAAGAGACGGGGGAAGGAAGAGAGAGGTGGGAGAAGAGAAACAAGGACAATCATCATCATCATCATCCTTTTTTTTTTTTTAATTTTTTTTTTTTAAACCCCCCAAAATAGCGAGCGCGGCGGGGCCGGCGGGAGGAGTTGGATGGGGCTGGGGGGCGGCGGGGCGAAGGCGCGCACGCAATTTAAGGTCGAATAGAGGACTCGACAAAGGATTTGCCGGGGAAGGGGGGGATAGGGAGATGTGTAACCTTGCACAGGAGAAGTGAGCGTGGGGGGAGCGCGATGGCGAGGGGCAAGTGCGGCGGGCTAACAAAGAGCCATCCAGCCGGCTGCGGGCGGCGGGAGCCCCCCAGCCCCCTGCCCCCTTACCTGGTGAGGTTTGCCAGCTCAGGCCTCCGATAAACATTTTGCTGGAAGAAGAAAACAGAACAGAGTTAAGCACAGATGTCAGATCGGCCATTTTGACGGGTAAGTTGCAAAAGCTACAAGGAAGAGAGTGGGAGCGCGGGGGAGAGGGAGCAGGGGGCGTGGGAGGGGAGGGAAGCGGGGGAGGGCGAGGGAGAGGGGGGCACTTGCCTGCCACCCACCCCGGGGCACCAACTCCGCCGGAGGAGCCGGGCCCGGCCGCGCGGAGCACGGGGGAAGGCAACTTACCCCGGGTCGTGCTGGGAGTCGGTGGGGCTCCCCGAGGTAGCTTGGCTCCCATCTGCCTCCATGTCTGCGGAAAGCCCCCGGTGCTCCTGAGCAGCCGAGTGAAGAGACCCCCCCACCCCCCACCCTCCCCCCCGCTGGCTTTTTTTGTTGGTTTCCCCCCTTTTCTTCTGCTGCTTCTTCTTCCTCTTCCCCCCTTTTTTTTTTTTTTTTTTTGGTTTCCCCCCCTTTTTTCTTTTTCTTTTTTGGTCTTTTTTTTCCCACCCCCCCCTCTCTTGCTACCAGGGAATATGAGTGGAGAGAGGAGCCGGGGAAGCAGCCAGATCCGTCACACGTGGGATCAGCTTAGCTCAGCTCCTTCCCTCCCTCCCCCCTCCTGCCATCCTCTCCTCCCTCCATCTCCCGCCCCCCCCTCTGCCCCCCCGCTCCCGGCGCACGTGGGGCGGGGTTCTAGAACGCGGTGTAACCAATGCCGCCGACGTCAGCGGCCCGGCCCCGCCCCCCGCTGCCACCCGGCACACATGCACGCACGCACCCCCGCGACCTGCATCGGCTCCGGCCTCCCTCCGCTGGGAAGCGGCAAGACATCCACCCGCCCACCCCCCAGCACACAGCTGAGCCTCTGCTGCCTGCAGATCTGCCCCCCCCAAAAGGCTGGGGGCACCTTTGCAAGGAGGAGAAGCAAGAAGACGTCTTACCGAAAGCTGGGCTCCCAATCCTGACTGCCAGGGCAAAAGGCCCCATGCTGGAGTCGGTGTGTCCAGGTTGGCCCCCCTCCAAAAAAAAAAAAAAAAAAAGGAAGCTCAAATCTCTCCAAATAGCGGGGTGCTCAAATGGCGAAGGCGTGCGCCCCTCGGGCAGAGTTTGCTGACCCGAAAGGAGATGCGGGCACGGAGAGGGGCGGTTTGCTTGAAATGGGCACGAAAAATGGGGCTTGAAACTAACCGAGGTGGTTGGACGGGAGTTCAGCACCCGGGGAGGGAAAGGAGGAAAGATGCAGATGGGAAAGCTTGTTAGGAGAGTTTGTTGTGCTTCGGGTTATTGTCGCGCCCAGAAGCCCTGCGTGCGACTGCGAGCCCCGTGTGCAAACGCGCACACACCCCCACACGCACTTCCTAAAGCAGGATTCATCACGTTCGCACGCACTCTATAAAGCAGGATTCATCCTGGCCTTTAAAAGCCAAGCCAAGCACTACCTGGTGCTTGGAGCACAAGCCTGGCCGTCCCCAGGTCTGGCAGCTTCCCCTGCCAGCATCTTGCTGCGCACTGCTTCAGGTTCCCCATCAGGAGGAGGAGGACCACCGCTATCTCAAAGGGACGCTGTACCACTTAATTCAAGTCATTTCTTGCCCGTTGCTCCCACATTTTACCCCTCTGCCAGCCTCGGACGACAGCGCTACAGAAGTGCCAAGCATTATCAGTGACGTATAAGAGTAAAGCAATCAGTTCCAGCTAAACGGAGAAACACTTAACATGAGTGTCGACTGCTGCCAGTTGGCCTGTCTCCATTGATCCCGAGCACCTCACCATGCCTAAAACGCTGGATCCCCCATAACTGAATTTTGCCCAAGTCAGGAAACATGCAAAATTGTGAATCTGTGAAAAACCAAGTTCTTAAAGGGTTTTGTTACCAATTATTTCAGGCACAGACTTATTTTTTTTTATTTTTTTTTTTACAAATATACATAGAGTTTCCATTTTCCCCCAGGTACTTAAAATACTTTCTAACCAAGAAACAGAAATCCTGATCCTGCCAAATCTATGCTTATCTTGACATGCTTTAAGTAGCCTTATTGTGCCTGACGAAGGGTGACTGTGCCCGAAACCTTGCTAAGAACTTTTTTCCAGCTACTCAGTTGGTCTAATAAAAGAGATCCCATCTGCTCATATAACCTGGCCTGCGCATGTCCTTAGACCAACACGGCTACAACCAACAACCCCCCTTATTAGCTCACTACATTTATGCAGGTGCATAAACCTGTGTGGGATCAAGGCCTAAACCTCACCTCCCTGAGCTCCAGAAACATTATCAATCAGAATAGTTAGGTATTGGGTAACTTCCCAAGATCAAGTTTCTGATACGTTCATTGGGCTTTAAGTACAGTGCATCGTTAATCTTTTCTTTTTTTGAAAGAACATATACATACATTGTTTTTCCTGTTCTCCCACTGATCTTTGGAGGCATTTTCGCCACAAGGGAAAACGGGTGACCCTGGTAGGAATAACTCCAGACTGCCTTTTGTGCGATACTAAATTCAAAGGGACCATCAGCAAAACAAAGGAAGTGACACACCACTTTGAATGTACAAAGTTAAGAGGGGGGAGGTAGAGAAAAATAGATGATTTCCCCTCCCCTCCATCCCCCTAAGCCCCTCTCACATCTTAACTAGGCTCATAATAAACATACGGAAATCATCAAACAGAAATGTGATGCTTAAGAATATCTTCCCCTTTTAATCTTCCTAGCCAAGGTGTGGGATTTTCAAGGGACATTTTCAAGATAAAACTCCCGGGGCCAATTCTTCTCCCAGGCTTAAGCAGCTCCAAGGAATATAATCACAACTGAGGAAAGAAGCTGGATTTATGGCTTTGAAAAGATCTCGCTCCTGTTACCAGTAACATCCTAGAGAATTAAAAGTCACATTAATTTTAAAAATATAGTTTCTCATCTGTACAGCGTGTTTCCTTCCTGTACTTCACTCTGCTTGGGTGACTTGAGTGTACCGCTCAGGCTCGCTCAGTGAGAGCAGTCATTCTTACTCTCTGGTTTCCCACTGTTGTGCTTTGCTTTCTAACACCACCACGACTAGTATTTCAGCAACGACTCCCTGCCTTCCGTGGAAGACCGACAGGCCTGCTTTTCACTTCAAAGTGGTTGACAAACTACAATGTCCACTGGGTAGGGGGGAAAAAAACCATGCCAAGGACAGGTAATTCCATGTGCGGCAGCATCTTGGCGATACTGCCCCATCAATGGGGGGAAACCAGCAGAGGGGAAAGCCCACTAAAGCCAAAGATTTGCAGAAACCAAGGGCATCCCCTGCAGAGGCCCTCTGGTCTTGAACCACCTTCCTGCTAGATGCTGCCGTAAGCTCCCTTAAGGGGCGAGGGCTCTGCTGTGTGCAAGGGCATGCTCGCTGTATAAGATAATGCTGAGTGGCAGCATCCCTGCAACACGGCGCTTGCTAGATTTCAGAGGCAAGCGGCAGTCAGGATGGGCTCACGGGCTGCTAAGCGCAGCAGGCCAAGAGCCGGGCAGCCAGCCTGGCACCCTCCGAATTGGGCCCAGCTGCACAGGGGGCTTTGGGAACACTTCCTCTGAGAAGAGACCCTGCCCCACCACCCAGTCCAGCTCTTGCCCCTGCTTTATGGGCAATGAGGCTGCTAGATCCTATTAACACTCGTCTTTGCCACACCAAAGCGCACTGGTCCAACTAGCGATCTAGGCATGGGAAGCGTCAGGAAGAGCTGCCCGATGACTTAACGTGCCTTGTGGTAGACAGGGCGCGGGAAACGGGTGCAAGTCTGCCCCTGGCTGCTGCAAGACCAGAGCGTGGTCGTCCCCCACACCACGGCCCCGTGCCTCATCTTACCTCGTGGCGAAGCACTTTCAGAGCTGTAAAGAGAAGTTCAAACTAGAAGCGACCCTCCCGTTTCTGATCGAGAACTAGCAACAGGCAATTTTCAGGGCTACCGGGCAGCCACCCAGCTCCCTCCAGCGGGGTTCACCTCTGGGCTGGGACCAAGACAGCAGTGGTTAGTTGGGGCCAGGCTGTTTCCGGCCTCCAGCTGAGAAAGCATGGCCACGCTCAGCCAACTATCAAGCATCAAATATTCTTGCCTCCAAGGAGACGCTTGGCAAAAGCACCTCTGTCTCTCCATCTGCCGCCCTGCCAGCTCAGACTGAAGCGTGGGACCCATCAGTTGCAAAGCCAACGCTCTCCCAGTTCCCCTTTGCAGATGAGTAGTTTGGCGTAGTCTGAGGCTGCCCCACAGCAGAAACACTTTGCACCAACTCGTATTTACAACCTTTACGTTCATGGTCTGCCTCTTCACAGCAGGTTTAATCTCTACAGTTACCAGGCACAGCACAGGCATAACCGAGTGAAACTATGAGCTGTGCTATACGGGAGCACAGGCAAGAAGATCTAATGGTCTCTTCTGACCTTAAAACATATTTGTTGATGGGCCTATGCTTTTTTTATTATTATTATTCCCCCTTAAGGCCTCTTGTTCTTCTGCATTTTCTACAGATTTAATCCGGATCCAGATGTTCAGGGCCCCTAATCCCTATCTACACATATTTTTTGTATTATACGAGTTAAGATCTGACTTTTTTACCTGTATAGTAATGTCACTACAACCCCTAGCATGGAACAGTTGTATCGGTATAAAGCTGCCTAGTACCAGAATGGCTTCACGCTTCACCTATGGGGCATATAAGTCCCTTCATATCTGTTTAACTGCAGTCAGGCTCAAGCAAGACTCTTGCCTCAGCCACCCAGTGTCGCAGTGCAATACAAGCTAAGAAAATGTCAGGGTCGGGAACATAATGAGACAGACCCAGCGCAGCTAGAATAACGCTGTGGGAGTGAATGGAGTTACTCTAGCTTTACCCCAGCAGAAGTGCTTTGTCCCAGAACCTGCTCTTGCCATTTCCCAAATGTCCAAAGCCCGAAAGAGTGAGACACCGCAGCAAGGAAACCAGTGGAGAGGAAGGTGTAAGATGAAACGCCCGCCACCCCATTTTCCATTACACCTTCCAGGGAGCCAATTCAGCCCCGATGCAAATGGACTGCAAATAGAAAAGGCTGAATCCGGTCTCCAGGCCGGAGGTAGTGGTATTCGATTGCTCATGTCAGCCGACCTGCTGTGACACTTGCACCTATTTCCTGAGCAGCTCGCGCCCTGGATGTATAGGTTACAGCACTACCCTCCCGCCTCTCCCGGCGGGCAGGTGTGCATACACATGGACATCAGCCAGGGTGGAATTTGGCCTGTAATGTGCTGAATTAATGTGTGTGCGTGGAGACCATTGCCCTCTACTGGACGTGCCGCCGAAAATGCGGCTTGTGCGGCCAGTGATGCAGTACCTCCATCAGCACAGCAAACAGAGGTGCTCCTTTGATCAGCTGGTAAAGTCCTCTGTATTTACAGCTAGTGGGCACATTCGGCTTAAATCTCACATTGGATATGCCATAAGCAGAGGACTGCCCTGGATGGATGGAGTAGGTCTTTTGACAAGGGATGTGATAGAGCGAATGAACTCAAGGAGAAGGAAGAAGGAGCCAGATAAATCCGGCACCAAAAATTTGACTTCAAATCAGCATGCGCGCATACATGTCACTAAACATGCACGTGGCTGAATGCGGTAGTGGCAAATGCAGCATGCCGTGGGAAAATGAATGCCACACACGGCAAAGGAAGATAATAAGAATAGAAATTGGGTAGAGGAGGGAGGACAATATTGGAATAAAATGTGTCAAGGCAAACTAGCCCCACACACCTGGGAAAAAGGAGGAATAGAGCCCTTCCCCACCCTGTTAGAGCACAACAGGACACAGCATAAGTCAGTATAGAGATGCATGATCCAAATTCAGTGCAATCAGTCTCACTACAGATTGCTCTTTCCCTGTCAGGGTCTGGTGGCCTGGCCAGCGGAGATCCAGGTTCAGCTCCGACTGCCTTCATGGCCTTGTGCAAATCAGAAACCAGCACACTTAAAAGAAGTAAAAACTCTTTAGTCTGGATGCAGTTATACTGGCACAAAAGTGCTTTTCTGACCAAAGCTAACGATAAACCTCAGTGCCGTTGAGTAATCTGTTCACTAAGCCGAGAACACTGCAAAAAGTATCAACAGCCTAGAAAAGAACGAGCACACGAGATCTGTATAAAGACTAGAGGGGTTTTAGCATCGCGGGAAAGACAGCATTACAGTATATTGGCCCTGATCTTCTCGTCACATATTGGCTGCTAGCCCACCCAGGAGAACACAAACCAGCAGCCGACTCTACCTCTGCCCAAAGAAGGGTGCTTGTGCCCGAAAGCTTGCAAAGGTCAATTTTTCCGACTATTTAGTTGGCCCAGTAGAAGATATCCCATCTACCCAAAGAACCCCGTCTGCCTAGGAAACCCAACGCATGTTTACAATGAGATAAAGAAGTGGTGGAAAAATCCTGTGATATACCGAGCTAAAACGCAGGTCTGTGTTGAAGGAAGGGGCTGAGTTCAGTTCACCAGCGCCACTGAACTGAAGTCACCGTTTGCCCTGTCTGCGCTTGGTATTTACAACGGGTTGGGCTCACGTGCCAGCTATCTTACAAAAAAAGCATCTTTCTTCACCCTGGAGAACCCTGCGTTGTGCTAAAACAAGACAACTAGAAAACTGCTGGGAGGTGATTTGATTCAGTGTAAGGGTCCCTAATAAGGAGGAAACACCAAGTATTGCAGTGCTCTTCCACTTAGCACAGAAAGGCATGGCAAGAACCAATGTCTTGGGCTATATGCATATATGCATCTACTTTGGTTAGTCTAGAAGATGTCGATCTACCCTGCCTTCTACTTGACCGCAGACTTAATTTGGCTAAACGTGTCTCTCTGGCAGCTGAAGCCAGCCAGACACATTTCACGGGGAAAATTTGGCACAAATTTCTCATAGGGAATTATTGGAACAAGCTATCAAGGGAGTCGAGCGGATTCCCCATCTTTTGAGATGATCTTCATGTAAGGACTGAATGCTTTTATGGGCACAGGATGTTTGGCTCAATGCAGAGAAAAGAGGTACTGGCTAGTGATATGCATGAGGTCGGATCCAGTGATCCCTTCCAGCAATGCAGGAGCTCACCACCACCCCAGTCAAGCTCAGCCTGCACGAAGGGATGGCCCAGCACTGCAATAACATTTCACACGCAGCTTGCACTGGGTAAGCAGGTGCACAAGTGCAGGGCAGCGAGAGGCAGAGCAAACCCACTCGGATACATGAAATATTTGTTTGCCTCCTTTAAGTCCATGATCACCTCCTACCCTTTAGGGTGCGTTTTAAAGCACAGCAATCTCCTCCTTCATCTGAAAGGTTAAGCCGTGCCTCTGTAGTGCTATTTACCAGTGAAATTAAAACGGCGGTTGCATCCATCTCACGTACCACATCCAATATGGGTTTCTTTTCATCAGTGAATCTGTGTTTAGTTGATTAGTTATTCATGCTTAATGCAAGATGACAAGTGCTGCAAGACAGAGGTAAGATTGTGTAAGGTTTACAATTACTTGTCTTTTTTCTTTTCCTTGTGCGGGGGGTGCAGCATCATGTCCGGATTATTTTCGGAAGGGATGAGTTTCTCAGCTTTCCGTTTAGGGTCAGTGGGTACACACAATTGCCTTAGCTGCCCCGGATTTAGGGGTATGGAGACAGCCAGGAGAAGACTTAGAAGTAACAAGTCCTCAGTTCTACACCTTGCATTAGTTTGATGTATAACCTTAAAAAAAAAAGCCAATTTATCTCTCTGCAGCCTAATTAGAGACTGGGGATCAGGGACTGGAGTCGACATGTGTCCCCACCATGTTCTTGAATCTCTCTCTCTCAATGACTATTGAATTCAAAGTGGAAAGGCTCCAGCAGGAGGGCCCAAGGAAGACCCTCCTTCAAAACACCCTCTGGCCTGGTAGCTAGGACATTCCCCATAGAAGTGGGAAACCTTGCTTCAAACCTCCGTGCTGAACCTAGTGCATATGAATATGGATCTCCTACTTCTCAGGTGACCCCATGCACTGCCAGGCTGAAGCGTCATGGTTGTGGTTACTGTATAGGAAGTAAGGCTGCTCCAGAAGGAGAATCTGAGCCTCATTTCACCCCCAAATAGTGCAGGCCAGGTCTGGTATTTGCCTGGGAGCTGGGGGTCCAAGTTCTGTCTGGCAGAGGGATTGAACCCTGTTCTTTCCACATGCTGGATGAAAGCTCTCCGTGTAAATGGCCCGACCCTGCTGCCTCTGGCGGTTCAGTGATCTTTGCCGCCAGACGATTTCTTTTCCTCTAGCTTGAAACTCTTGGGTGAATTTGACCTGAATTTGCAAATTTTGGAATATTTATTATTCAGCAAAAAAACTCTCGCCCAACTGCAGGCCCAACAGACTGTGCTCAGATAGGGCTGTGGAGACTAAGCAATGCTGTCAGCCAGGTCCAATAAGGTAAGATGTAGCCTACACTAAGGCACATCGATCCCGATCTTCCAGCCAGCTTTACTGTGTTACAGCACGATTCGCTCCCGACTCAAATGTAAACTCCTTTGACTGCGTGCTGCTGAACTCATCTGTAAAAGCATGCGTTGAAGGGTTTGCTCCAATGACATAACTATCCTATTGTCGTATCTGAATGCATGGCAGGAAAACAAAAAGAAGAAAAAAAACCCGATCATGCTTGCCTTGCAGCACGAATATGGCTGGCAGAGAGATGACGCTGCGGCATCAAGGTCATGCAAGGAGAGAAGACAAGGACATATTATCTCGACATCCAAACTTTTTGATACCTCCAGAGCCCTCGCTCAGTAGCACGTGCGTCTCTGGCGAGAGCCAGCTCCACTTCTGCATCATAGAAAGACCCTACGATTCGGCTGTTCCCCAAACCCTCCTATTGCCCCGTTCTCTTAGACACCACCTCCTGCAGCTCGGCTGTCGGGGGAGGGAAGCTAGCTCACGTCAGTGGATTTTTGTCTCTTCTCCACCGACTTTCCCCGTTTGTGTTAAAAAGCAGAGGTCTGACCAGACTCCAGGAAAGCGTGAAGTTGACATCTGTGGTCAATAGTAATATTCTCCCCAGCTGCACAATTAAAAGTTGAAGAATTTAATCCCCAAATGAGAAAAGTTACAGTTAGTGACATAAACCAGAGCCCGCAGCTAGAATTCAGGAAGATTCACATGTGTTTCTTTGCTTCACAGCATCTCCCTATATTTACTGGATTGAAGCTTCTTTTGCAGCCCTTTAAGACAAGGACGGATCGTACCCATTTTACAGATGGGGAACTGAGGCACAGAGTTAACGAAGGGTAACATGTTATAAAAGCACCTAAGTGCACTGTGACCCTAAGTCCCATTGAAAGCCAATGGTGCTGAAGTGCCTAAGATGCTTTTCAAAAATGGACGTAGGCTTCTCAATTGTTGAGGCCCCTTTGAAAACGTTCCCTTCTTCACATCAGAGTCCTGCACCGGAGCTGGGAATAGATACCAACCCATTGCCCTTGCTATTAAACCACGTATCCCACCCGTGTCCACAGTCCAATCTCACCCAAACTGCCCAGAGAGTGCGAATTCCTACTCCAGAGCAAGAGTAATAAAGCAAGCTGCATTTATGTTTTGTATGCTGTATAAATTCACCATTGTAATAAAAAGAGTCTAAATCTGTATTGAATAATTCATTTTCATGCATAAGAAAGAAATAATGACTTATATTATATTCCGTCTCGCCCTTAGTAAGTTCTTGAGATTGATCAGCTGGTGGGTTTCGGAAATCCCCGATCGCCGGCACCGAGCTGCGGACCGGCCTGCCTGTTACTCAGCTGCAGTTTTCACCTGACAAATATTATTTAGATAGCATTATGGAGGAACAATACGTTAGGGAGCCGCTTGGAGAAAAAAAAAAAAAAAAAAATCAAAGATCTTTTAAAATGCGGAGTTTATCATTTCGAACAATTGGTCTTGTCGATGCATCTCTGCCTTTGGTGTTACCATCAGCGGCTTCAGCTACCTGCCAAAGCACGCTGCGATAAGCTTTACCGAGGCTGATGCAGGACTGACAGGGAGGCGCTGTCGAGTGCTGCGATTTCAAAGCAGCGGATGATGGCTTGCAAAGGGCGGGCTGGTTACCTGGGGAAGACCGTCTAAAGAGCTTAGGGAAAGATCTTAAAAGCGTTCTGCCTTCCTTTGAGGCCGGTTTACCCAACGTGCTCAGCACCTAGCTGCTCGCCTTGCAATGCTTAGCAGAAATGGCTCAAAAGAGCTCGGTTAAATATTTGCCTCTGCTGTGAGCTCTTCCAGCAATCTTCCCAGGTTTTTTGGGTGCTTTTTGTTTCCAGCTGCTAAGGGAGAAAAGAAAAAAAATCACAGATACAGCACACTCTAGCCAGCGTTCATGGAAGTTGCACTGATGTAGCAGAGAGCAACATCTGGGCCTTACTGGGCTGGCAGGATGATGCATCTCGCTTGCTCGTGCAAACTGGAAAAGACCTACCTGGCTTTGGTAGCAGATAACGCGGAGGACCCTAAGCTGGAGCAAACGGGCACGGAGCCATGGGGTTGCACGGCGCCGAGCCGAATTATATCCAGCAGAGATCCAGCTCAAAACATTCGTTTGCCTTTCTGGAAGCTTTTAGATCATCGATGCGGAGAGATTTCACAATCTGCCTAACCGACACTTTATCCTGACCTTATTAAAAGTCACAATTTCTATTTTAATTGCGAAAAAGAGGGCTTTCAACTGTTTCAAAAAGAAGACTAAAATAAACATTATCAGGACCATCTCTCAGAAGATAAGGGGAAAGGATTCTGCGAGGGGAGGTTTCAAAGCCTGCTTTGTTTTCATCAGCTTTGAAATCAAAAGACAGCCCTGATCGTTTTGTTTTTCAGAACTACGGCATTTAATTCTGTTTACTCCTCCCAGGCAAATCTATATACATGTGCCAAAAAGGAAAAAAGGGAGAGACCAAGCCACTTTAGACAAACCCTCCTGTTTCTTTCCAGTCTCCTGCGGGTAGGATTTCGGGAGGCAGATAAAGTTCATTTGAAGACAGAGGGAGGGAGGGGCTGCTGGTTTGGTTTTGCTCCTTCTCCGAGCCTACCATCTGACCAGCTGCAGGTAATCATCTGCCAGCACTGGTGTTACTTGAAGAAGGGCTTTTAAGTAGACATATTTAAGGAGCCAGATGTCAGCAGTGCCAGCTCACACTAGCTGAAGGTCTTATCGTGCACGGGAAGTTAAAAATACTTGATCCAGGCCCGGCTAAACTGAGTAGACCGGGCTCTCCATTCTCTAGCACTTGGGTCCCCGTGACCTGTCCCCATGCAAGGTTTGGCAGTGTTTTAGGCCAAGCTCCCACTTGCTCGTCATCAGCAGAAGATGGATATACGAAGAGTGAGTGTGCAAATGTGCGAGTGTAAGCCGAGTCCTGTTATTTCAACCACCAGTAAAGCAAGGCCGTGAAATGACATCCTGTACCGTTTCTCTGTCCCAGTCCAATAGAGCCGATAAGACCTTGGGCAGCATGAAGCACACAAATAACCCCACTGAAAACTTTCTCACCATTGCCCCCAGGTGGGGAAGTGTCACTTTTCATCCATAATTATGTCTACAACCAAATGATTCCCCGAACAAGGAGCTAATCCTCCTTCTGTACCTTTATTGAACATCAGCAAAGCCCTGCCAGATCCTTGGACAGAAGATGCTCCAGGATAGCAAGCGAATAGTATCAACTAAGGAACATCTACTTTCAATTCTTCTCAAAATAAGGCTAATTATAGTCAATGGAGTCATTGGAATGATTTTTTCCATATTAATACCAATTTGAATTTTTTCTCTTGCTACCAATCAGTTGTGATGGGAAAACTACCCTGGAGCACCCCCAAAATAGAGATGAATAGTGTTTCTAAATCGCAGACTGGGCGATGTGCGCTGCATTGAGGGTGCTCGCTGTGTTGCCTTCTCCGCGGCACATTTGTTTTCCTTTGCAGACAGTAAAAAAAAAAAAAATCAGGCACAGTAAATGAATGGTCTGGGTATAACACAGCATTAATTCCCTGACCTTCTGCATTGAGTGACTAAGAATCTCAATCTCAATTATTCCTTTCATGATGGAATCTAAAATAGATACAGCAAGTTCTACATTCTTGCTCAGAACCGGCATTAGGAAGCGGGAACGAAATGAGCTAGCCCAGTCATTTGGTGCTGAATTCTCATTCATTATCATGATGTCACTCTCAAAACTGACTGCAACAGAAGGCAAAAGCATCTAGGGGGATAATTGCAAAACGTGCTGCTGTGTATATGCAATATCTGCATAAACACACACATTTATATGTGCATACACTTTTTCAATGTACAAGCCCGGAGCTGCATTAGGGAGGGGGGGAAAAAAAAAAAGTTAGTCAATCCCTAGTGGGCATCATCAATATGAATTTCCTGCAGTCAGATCAAAAGAGATGTGAAAGATCCTGAAAGGTTCATAACTAAGAGCAATACCCTGTAGACCGCTGGGATACAAGCAAATTATTTTGAGCTCGCTTCCACTAACACAGGAGCGAGATGGTCTGTAATAAGCACCGGGCAGAACGCTCAAAATTGGCAAAGCCCAAGCAAGGAGGGGATGGGAGACAAGCGTGTGCCCTTAGTTAAAGGGCGCAAAAAATAACCCTAAAAAGGGAAGTAATTCATTTGGTGGAAAGTTCCTTAGATGTAGCAACCTCCGGTTCATCGTTCTTTGTTACCTAGATCATTTTCAGTGGCAAAATAAGGATGACGTTTGGGCAGAAGGCTGGAAACTCCAAAAACACCATAAGCAAGGTCCCTCCGAATCAGGGAGAATCACAGTTTTGGAGGAATACAGTTCCAGGGGATCCGATCGATTAGTTTTCGCCGACATAAGAATCTGGAGGTCAGGCTAGAGTCTCCCCGGGAACGCAGGAGTACAGTAAGTGGAAAATGCCTTTCCTCTCCGTTTCTAGCCATTCAGAAGATGAGGCGGAGGTGAGACTTTTGCAGACCGCCTCACTAATTTAAGGGACGTCCCGCCTGCTCCTACCCTCGCGCACGTGCCACAGGTGGTCCCTGCACCGAGGACCAGGCAGAGAGAGGAGACGGCCCGTCACCATTGCTGGTGATGTTATCCAGAAGAAGCGCCATACAGAATCCCATAAATGATCCATCTGACCCGGTATCCCATCTCCGACGCTGGCAAATAATAGATGCTTTAGGTTAGGGGGAGAGTATGTGACCAGGATGTACCCAGAGTGACCCAGCCGTGGCCATACCCTTCCTGGCATCAACCACTGTTGGTTTAGGGAACTCAGAGAACGCATCCCTGATGGTTCAGTTTTCTATGGACTTACCTGCAAATGTATCTAACCCCTTTTTGTACCTGGTTATACTATTTGCTTCTGCAACCGCAGGCGGCAAGGAGTTCCACGAGTTAACCGTGAGCTCCGCAAGTGTCTCGCTCTGGCTCTTCAGCCCCGTCTTTGACCCAGTCGAAATGCTTTTGCCTGCGCGATGGCACGCTCCCACCCCAGCGCTATGTAAATGACACCGGTATTAATTACTGGTGTTTACGGACTGACCTTGGAGAGTTAACTAGTTTATTTACTTCTCTTCTGTTAATTAAACATTTCCACGTGGAGTTTCTCTGGCTGATCCAGCACATCCCACAACCGTTACATTCACGTCCAAGGACACCGCCCGATAGCTCCCACCGTGCTGAGAACATCTTGGGGCAGATCCGCTGCTCCGTGCAAACGACCTGCAGAGGATCTCCCCACAGCTCCTGCATCTCCAAGCAAGGATGAAAGACATTCGGAGGCCTGATCCTGCAACAGCCCTATGCACAGTGGGCCTGATCACATTTGCATTTGTTATAAAGGCGCCTTGATGTGCATGAGAAGCCGGTTCGCTGTTAGATCATTGCTAGACGGATCAAGGCAGCCGACTCCGCCGAATGCAGCGGTCTCGTTTCCCAGGGACCCCGGCAAACATTTCCCTTGGTTCTGATCCACATCGAGCTCGTGACCCACCCCAAGTTTTACTGTGAGCTTCATTTCAGAGAGAAAGGAAGCCAGTGTAAAGAAGAGGGGAAGCAGGCTCGCCTGCATAGGAATAAACCATCCTAACGCAAGGTGCTCAGCGGTGGAGAACGAGGCCCTCCATTGCATTTGGCCCGTGCAATCCCACCGCCCTTCGGGCTGTCACCTCATAAAATCATGACACAAAGCGACACGCGGTCTGAGTGGCAAAGTGACACCCGGCGTCACATTGATTTTTCTGCAAACCCACAGAACGGCAGGTTGTCCGACTGCAGAGTGGACAAGCTAGACAGATAGACCAGGGTTTTCAAAATCTCCCCGGGGATTTGAAGGCCAGGTTTTGACAGGAATCCGGTGCCTTTGAGAAGTCTCAGCCATCCGAGTCGATTCCCCGGCCCCTTGCTTTTTCTGTGGTTGAGGCCTATGCACCCAGCCCGAGGCCTCATCTGTGCACAGTTTGAGTGGCAAGGAGAAGAAGAAGAAAAAAAAAAAAGTGGTGTAGATGCAATTAAAATGCTTGGACCCATAAAGCTTATTTTGGTTCAGGGTAATAGAATAAGCTATACTACAATGAAGTGCCTCCTTCCCCAGGTCAACCACATCTCTTCTATAGCTCTTACAGCTCCAATTACATCAGCAAAGTGATCATGGCCCTTATGGCCTCGTTGAGTTGGTCCTATTTTATCTGCAGGCCAGGAACAAGTCTCCCATCACACGGGCCTTGCCCTTCTGTAGTCATTCCTCAGTAGCCGTAGCTTGGTGCGGTTCAGCGATGGCAGTCGTGCGTGGTTTATTGACTTCAGTGTAGCTGCTCTAGCTCCGTGGTGCGACAGGTAGGGGAGCGAGATGCACAAGAGGAGTTTGAGGCTGCCGGGACAAAATTCACCCTGGTCCAACTCCGCTCAAGTCAATGGAGTTGCACCCCCAGGAGTGAATTTGGCTCATTAGCTTTTCTTTATCGGGAGGCATGCAAAGCCCGCATGGAGCCAGCGAGACAAGGCGGCACATGCGGCCTCTGGCTATGTTTTAAATTCCAGCATTATATGTCAAGAAGAAACGCGCCTGGTAAATGCAGCTATAACTAGATTAAAACACCATAATTTGATTCTAACCACATCATTATAAAAATGTAGATTAGATAAGCAAGAAGAGCTCTGTAGAGACAAAACCCCAGTGTTTACCCACCATGGCTGCATTATTAGTGCCCTATTCATGCGTGATTTCCAGCTCAGCAGATGCTAAGCACTGAAGCTGGGCAGCGCAGCACCCACAACAACTAATCTGGTTTCATGCTTTTAAGGATGTTAGGACTTGTCCTCTTGGGACTTGACCGTGTCCGGGTATGGTCCTTATTCCCTTAAAGAGACACCAGTTAGTACCCGCTGTGCCCCGTCTCCTCTCAGACTGTACTGCATGCAGTGGTCCCCAGGATGAGCAAGCAGCCTTTATGGATCCATTTATTGCATTGCTATTGCGCTTAGGATGCTGTCGGCACCCAACCGGGGACACAGCATGGTGACTTTTGCCCGGTCAGAAGTAAAGGTCATGGCCAAACCCCTCAACACCTAGGTTCAACCCTCCCAGTTGCTTCTGTTACAGGTCAGTGGGCTGACCTGGGTGCTGGTCTGGGCCTTAACCCCTTCCGCTCCTCCTCAGCATCCTCCTTCTCCCCCACATCCATCCTTCCTTCTCTCTTGCATTATCATTACATTCACAGGAACGTCCCATCCTTTGGGTTTAAAACTTAGCGGTTCAAATTGTCACTGTGATTTCAAGGGGGCTTTGGGACTGGTGCATCGTTAACCCTTTTGCTCCAAAGCACTAGCTCAAACGGGGCTAGGGGTGCAATGACCACTACCATAACCAATTCCAAGCTCGTGCTTATATAGCGCTTTGCTGAATCAGGGGCTTGCCGACTTACTGCCGTCTCTGAAAGTGCAACACTGAGATGGCAAGGATCCTACCTTCACCCTCCCTGGGGCTCCCGGTGATAAAAACCAAACATAGCTAACATTGTGGAGCCTCTGCGGCTTCAGGGGACGCAGAGACTTTCACAAAGATTCATTTCTCTCATATTGCTCTATGAAATGAAGCAGGAGAGGGGAAAATCAGGTTTCAAGAAAGTGAAGGTTCACTGCAGTTATTTAGTTGTAAACATGATTAAGCAACTGGGCATCACATCTTTGTCCCTTCTTGGCCAAAGTTCAGCTGGAGCCGTTAGGGATTTGGGGCTCAATTGACAAAAGCAGGACCTGGTTTTATCCAAAAGGAAAACAGGGGAGAGGTTATTCCTATTGCTGAACTTGATGCTCCTCGTCCAGGACCAAAGCACTGGTCCTCTGCATGCGTGTGCATCCATGATGGGAAATACACACAGGTGTGAGCAAGGCTGTGCCAGTGGTGCATAATGCGCTTTGGCTCTTAAATACCATCAGTGGATCTGCACCAGGCTTTTGACGTGGGATTTTCAGCAGCACTCAGCACTGGCTTTGCTGTGCTCCAGCCCAAGTTAGCCGCCGAGTTCACAGGAAGCAGAGTTCGGGGCGTGCTCAGTGCTTGGAAACCGTCACCCTCCCAAGAACTGGAGGAAGGTTTAAAACTTCACGCCTGCACCTGACCAGAGGCCAGGACACATTGTGCTGCAGGCGGACGAGCTGCCCTGGCTGTGGGGCTTTGATTTGGTGATGGAGGAAATGGGGTCACACACTTGGCCTTGCTCTGGCTTTACTGGAAGCAAACAGACAAGCACACAAAAAATCCTGAAGTCCCAGAGAGACTCTTTTTTTTTGGCTTCACACAGGCCTCCTGCTGAGCTTCTGTCCAGCTGTGCAGCTCCTGGCCTGTCATAATGCCAGTCAAAAGGGTTATTTGCACAAGCAGAGCTGCTGTGAAACCTGGAATCACTGCGAGCCGTAGGACGAGCGCGGGAGCCAGCACCGGGTGGTAGGGACAAGCTGGTTTTTGAACGGCATCTCTTTTGCAAACTGGATCTTAGAAGCAACCCTCTTTACAGGGACTCGTCTGCATGGAAAGTTGCGGCCAGTTATTTGAATCATTTTAGTTAAATCTCAGGAGGAAAGGCCAGGTGGACACTGATGGTTTTGTCTTCTTGGTAAAAAGGGTGTTGTTACATTACCTCCATGTACAATCCTAGTAGAAACCAGGCATAGGTAGTTCTTGACCCCAGTGTAGCCAGCCCAAATGAAGTCAGCCCTAAATACCTCCCCCAAGGTCAAAACTAGACTGCTTTGTCTCCACTAGGATCTTATACTAACATTGTGATCTCAGTGTAAGACTATGCCTTTTTTGCAGTGAAGGCAAAGCCAGGCCTTGCTTTAAACCAGTCTTATATCCACGTAGCTTGAATTAAAATTTGGCTTGGTCTACAGAGAAAAAGTTACAGTCCCATCACTCCATCCTCTGTATGTACAGATATTTACAGTGCTTTAACCCTGGCTTCCAGCTGAATAGCTTGCACCTTTCAGACACAAGTTAACCAATACCCAAGTGTTCGCATGCAGATTGACACTACTTTAAGCAACTCCTTTCTTTAAATTCAATTAAATTAAAACAGGTGAAGCCTCTGCGTGTAGGCAAACCCTTCCAAGAGGGTTCCAGTTAGACAAAACTAAGGAGATGGACAGGCAAACGGGCTGCACCGAGTTCAGTGAGGACACGGACTAATGGGCAGCTATAGCACACGTGCCCCTTCCTGCCCCATAGGATATGAAAGCTAAACCAGAGCTGTTCATCCCTCAGTGAACATGGCTAGGTTACTGCATCACTTGCCATGGGTTGAGAGTATGCATACAAAATCATTACCATGCTTCTTGGTAAATCCCCAACCTGCTTTAAGCTCGCTAACTTGCTTATCTATACCCTCAGCCGCTCTTAAACCAAAAGGGGAATAACCGCGTTGCCACTTCCTGAGATTTTATTATGAATCATGTGATCTTGGGTATTCGCTCTTACAGTTCTTGTCCCTGGAGATATGATTTGTGTAAGAGTCTCATCTTTACTTGTTTTATAATAAGTTTATAGTCCTTTAGATTGTGGAGAGGAAAAAAAAAAATCCTCAAAGCTGTGACTTCCCAAAGCGAAGCCCCTGATGGCAAGTACAAAGAATCGGAGGGGCATTTGGACTGCGACTGCTTGGGAATCTCAGGATTTAACCCAACTGGTTTAAAAACTTTGGTTAAACTGGTGCCGTGTGTGTGCACGCACTGAGCCTAATGGCAGTGAGCGGTCAGAGGGTCACACTCTTTGCACGGCTGGTATTTTGACCAGCGCCGTCTACCTTTTCCCAGATCAAAGTCCCCATCAGACAGCATCCATAGCAGGGGCAGGAATCCCAGATCCCATCCATCAGCTCACTTCTCATCCCTGACACTTTCAGACAGAAAAGAGAGAGGAAAACTTCAAAAGTTTTTCAAACAATAAATCGAAAACGGACAGAGTCTCCCGGACTTGTTCTTCCTGGCTGGGGCCATTTTCAAGTAATACATCATTAAAGCTCTGTTGCTCCGGTGATGTATTAGCGTAATGCATCATCAGACCGGCGTTGCTCCGATGATGCATTGCTCTCTTCACATAACGTTAGCCTCTCACAAGCCTAACATCAACCAGCAAGAACATGTTCAGGACAGCCAGTACATTTTAATTTATTATTTTTTAAACTTTTGGAAACTTCCCCTATTTGTTTTCAAACTCGGTGGATGTTTGCGCGTGCAGGTGTGGTTAGGATCAGATCTGCTGTCACTGCAACTTTGTGCAATGGCTATTTTGAGCCTGGAGAGCTCTGCAGGCTTCTCCATATCATAGGATCATGTCCTGTAACTTAAAAAAAAAGGTGAAAAATGATCTGGGGAGACAGATTGCAGACTCTGGACCCTACCTGAGGTCTCTTTAGGTTTTATTATAGGGATGCTGGCAATTGAGAAGAGCAATGACTCCTGCTTGCCCACAGAACAGGTATAGTATGGCTGGCAGCAGGGTACACCCCCCTTCACACAAAGCCCTGCCAGTGTCCCTTTAATTTGCTCAAGCCAAATTAAACATATGCAGGACTTCTAGTCAAGTCCCTAGACACAGACCGAGGAATTTAAATCCCTGACTTGATCTTGAGCGCACAGCAGGACCTCAACGGGAGATGCTGGATGCTTAGCACTTCCAAATACCAGACAATATAACTAGATGCAGGAATAGACTTAAGCATGCGAGTTTTCCCGTTGACTACTGAGGCAAGCATAAGCTAAAATGCTTTGCTAGGTTAGGGCCAAGATGCCTCTATATAGCTTAAGACTAACTTTTGGCTCCTAATTCTGAAGTCTTGGCCTCGATCTCCACAGCTTGTTTGTTCCTTGGTCTTGTTGCAAGAACTGCAGCGAGACTAGCCAACTCGGACCCGTCCGCGATTATAGCCACTTCCTGCAACGTGTCCACCCCTAGGCATGAGTTTATGGACGCGAGGTTGAAGTCGGCTGCAGCGAAGGCAGCCAGCACAAAGCACAGGCACCATTTAAATCCTTCTCATGCTCTTTTTGAGGCAAACCTTCTGCTTGCAATGTATGCCTGATCCATCCCGTGGTTGCCGCTATACATTTCCCACCTGCCTTTGAATCTGGCTAAGCTCTTGACGCCTATCGTCTAATTAAGTGGATCCCAGGTTGGAAACAACTGGCGAGGAAGCCTTGCTCCTCTTGCCGCACAGAAACTTGAACCCAGAGCAGGGAGTTTGTGGGTGTTATAAAGAAGTGGGGGTCCCAGCTTGCTTGTACCAATCCACCTTTTTGTCCACACATCCAGCTAATATCCTGCCCTGGCCCCCAGAGCTTCGGATACCAACACTTCTCTGGGTCCTTCTTCTACCCTCTCACCTGACCCGCAGAAGGGCTCTTATTCTAGATCAGCAAAGGAATAAAAACGCACCAGAGTCTGCAGCACCTTTATGACAACCCTGGCACCGGGCAGTTTGGGCAAGATACCCAGAGATGCCAGGAGCCCCAACCCCCCCCCCCCCCCCCCCCCCGAGAAGCTGCAGCTCATCAGCAGTGCTGATAACTCGGGTTTTACCCCTTTAAAATTTCTTCCACCTGCAAAGTTTTGAAAACTTCCTAAATTCATTTTTTTTCCTTCTCACCTTCTCCCGTCACTGTAGTTTATTATAGATACAAGGCTGCTGGCTCAGATCAACAGCGAGACAAAGTTTAGCCTTCGTGTCCCAACAAAAATAAAATAAATTAAGGGGGAAGAAGAAAAAAAAGAGACACTTAGCTGGGAGAGAAAAGTAAGGTGGCAAACTCAGTTAGGTTTTCTTCTGGCATTATTGTAGCTTTGCTGCTTTTTGTCAGAGACTTTTTCCAGGCAAAATTGCAGAGATTATCTTGTCTGGATGTTGTTATGAAGTAACTAATCCCTTCCTCAGAAAGGAGCCAAAGATTTTGGATTAGGGCAAGAGAAGTATGAGGACAAGCCACCTCCACCAAATGCACCAGCCGACCCTGCCCCGAAGCCCCCGGGCAGCTGCTAGCCGAGGATCTGCACAGAACTGGGTCCAGGACAACAGACAAAGAAACAGGGACAGGCAGGCCCCATGCTGCCCTTGGGGCAAACCTGAGTAAATTAAAGCCTCCCCGCAGTGAAGACATGCGTCAAGCTCACGTGAACCTGCCTACGCACATGCCACGATGGAAAAGGAGTGCAAGGACTTGTTTCAGCGGCAGAGCCAATTCCAAACCTTTTTCCCCCCAAGTGAAGCCAAGTTATGGCGAAGGGCTCTTCTCTGCATGACGAGTCAGGAAGAGCCATTTAAGTGTTAGCTTTACATTCATAGCCGAACCCGGTGGTGCCCAACCTTTGAGTCCCGCAGGACGGATGAGGAGCGTGGGCTTGGCCTGCAGGCCAGGACCTGCCCAGCTTTGGAGCACGGGGGTCAGTCCAGGGGTGCAATGCAGCATGTTGGCCCAGCTGTGCACACCTGGATCTGGCCACGTGCTAGCACACCCTGGGACACAGGGCCACGTTATCCAGCCCGCATCCAGAAACTTGACAGCAGAGTACGGGGTGATAACGCTGCCACCACTCCGCCACCACATTTCTGGACCCAGGGGCAGCCCTGCAGGGCGAACGAAGCAGGATCTGGTTGGAGCACCCTTGGCCTGACCTATTCTGGAATAACTTCCTTTCCAGGAAAGGCACCCCATGCAGCACAAGTAAGAGAGGAGCACTAATGGCCTGAATACATACTAGCTTGGGAAGAGCCACCTCCGTCCCCCGACCCGAGCTGCCGGCTGGGTGGCAAGTGGCAGACGGAGATCCGTGGAACGAACAACGTGGGGACAGGGACCAGACACAGACCTCGATTTCTGGCTGCTACCGAGAGCAGGCCAGCCCCAGCCTGCTGTTCTTGGCCTCCTCTCGCCGTCGCCTTTGTTGTTTGTAGGAAACAAAAAAGGGAAGAGGTATTTTTAGCAAAGGAAAAGGCCTCTGTTTAATGTCACTTTGTTAAATGAGTTAGCTCCGGTCCAGGACTCCCTGCAGTAAACACGCTGCAGCAGCGCCGGCTGGCACACACCCTGGGGTCTCGGAGGCTGTTGCTAACAAACTACACTGGAGGGGGAGGCACTTCCTTCGAGCACGAGGCCTCCTTCACTCGCAGGACGTCTCTTCTCCAACTCGAATAAAGAGCACGGACGGGGTCAGTACCTGCCCCTTCAGCCAGAGTGCTCGGCGCAGACAGGAGTCAAGCTCGTTACATGCTGCTGGACATGGGGAAACTGAGGCACGGTGCCATGGAGCGAGTCTGCAGCAGAGCCAGAGACTCCAACCCAGCTCTTCCAACTGCTACCCTATTGCCCTTCCCATTGCACCACACTGCCTGGGCCTGCCCTTCAGATGGGGGCAGGCTGGGATCTTACTGGCATGAGGGATGGTGTTGCCAAAGGTCACCCCGCCAGGCACCACATCTGCCTGTAAAGGCTCATCGCCAGCTTTCCAGCAGGGCTCTACCCATAGCCAGCCTCCTCTTCCTCCTCCTGTCCCCACCTTTCAGGTACCTTCCCAGCCCTTTCCCAGCCCCCAGCCGCCAAGACAAACTTGCCATCAGGGTTGGCATTTTAGCCCAAGTCGTCTCAAGCACAGACCCCGCTATGAAATAGGAGAGCGCCTACATCACCATGGCAAGGCATACACTTCCCAACACAACACGGCATAACCCCCTGGCACGGCCGGCGCTCGTGGGAAACGCTGCAATGCTTCCCCCACCCCAAAGGTACAATTAGGAACCAACCTAATGAAACCAGTGCAAGCCCCTGTGTGGCCACACTTCATTAAGGTCAAATCCCAAACTGGCTTTTGTTGTGACAATTTAAACTAGCTTCGTCTCTGCTAGGGCTTTCATACAAGACACAGGGAGTTTTTGGCCTTCCTCGATACCACCAGCCAAGGGGACCCGAGCTGCGTGCTGTACCAGCAGCATGGGGGTAAAAACCTGCTTTTGCACCCGTGTCTTTGCTCCACTTAGGATTTGACCCGGCGGCTGTACAAAGTACACATGTTTTTGCAGGGAATACAAAGCATTATTTTCTTTTTTTTTTTTGCTGTGAGAGTGGTAATTTCCATCCAGTTCAAACTGATTGCCAATCAACTTAAGCAAAACCAAAATAAGCCCGGTTTAAATGGAAATAAGCGTATCCGCCTAGGAGGTCCGCAAGGGTCGAATCCCAATCAGCTGAAAAATCATGCCTTAAATTAACCTGGTGCAACTCGCTCGTGTTAACACCCCTGACCTCTTCATCTCGCTTACCCGAGCGCTGGATCTCTACTGTTGCAATGAAAAACGTATCATCAACCCTTGTTAGATACCAGACCAGGGACAAAAGTGTACTTGTCATCCCTCTACCCAGAAGGGAAGGCAAGAATAAAAAGGAACAATATTTTACTTGTCCACCAACATCCCAAGTCGCCTACCCCAAGCGAAGGAGATTTTGCAAGAGCCAACGGACCAACAACCACTCGGCAGCTGGATTGATTGATTTATTTTAATGTTAATTACTTCTTTTCAGCAGCGAGCTGCGCGCCCGTTACAACCAAAACCGATTTGGCTATTTCAACGTCGGGGAAAATCTGCAAGTCAAAAAGGTGAGGGAAGGACTGCACGGAGCAGCCCATATTAAAGAAAAAAAAATAAAAATCACAATCTGGCAGACGGCAGCAGCCTGCGATTTCTGGGAGAGCTGGATTGCCAATCATTTTTATACCTCTGCGCTTTAAATAGCAATAACGCGTTGAATGTGAAATCGACTGTGCTGATGTGGTTTGCCATGCGCTATTAAAATACAAGCAGCGGGACACATATTACATATTTTGCGATTCTTCCGAGACATTGTTGGAGGAAAAATATGAACTCAGGCAGATATTTAGAGAGGAAAAAAAAATTAAGAGGCAAGGGAGAACTGGACAAGCAGCCCCCTGAAATATCAAAGCTATATAAAAAGGAGCGGGAAAGACCATTTTGTTACTGTACTAGATGTATTCAGTAAACAGGGCAAATTATTTCAGAGTCGTTGCAATATACTGGGAGCTGGAAAATATTTCCTCCCCTCCCACCCCACTTCTTTCCATTTTCTTGGCTCGCATTTGGCCCGTAAATCCAGCTGAGTTCATGCAAACTGGTCCATAGAGCCTAACTGTGCTGGGAGAGAGGACAGCACGACTCCATCCGAGCGGTCCTGGCAGGGAAACGGGAAGGCAGACAGGCCCCGCTTTCCAAACTATCGGAGGGACACAAGGGGTGGGGAGATCCTGGCTGTCCCCAGGTCTCCGCACCCCCGGGAGAAAGCTGGTGAAAACCCTAAGTGGGAAAAATAAAATCACATGGGCTTTCTTCTTCCCCCAGGCGCTCTGCTATATTATTCCCACATCTGGGGGCAACTCAGCCTTATGCATCCCAAGCATTAGCACCCCTCCCAGAAGCTCGCTCTCCCCACACGTACAGCCTTCTCACTCCCATTGCTCGGTCTTTGCTCAGACAGGGCTCCCAGCCTTAGGAAGTCCTCGCAGACACTGCAGGACTAGATCGTGCTGCAAGGCTATCGAGTCCAGCATCTGGAGCAAGCCAGATGCTTTGGAAGGACCCCTGTAGTACATCGATGCCCGGTACTTATTAGCTTCATTGCCCCGACAGCTTCGACTGAAGCCAAACTTAGCCCCGTGAAGTGCAAGTGGATCAGCTTTGCCGACGTGCTCGCTATTCCCGGGCAAGTTCAAAGGGGCAGGCGAGGAACGAGGAGGACTTGCAGCCCCCCGGGAGTTGCAACTGGCCAAGGACACGTTTAGTATCCTTGGCCACATGTTGCTTGGTGTCTCCAAAGGAGCGCTTTCCCCCTACCTGAATCAGGCAGTCATTATGTACTCTGACAGCCACATAATTCTTTTTTGGATGAACAGATCCTTTAATCTACAATTTTACAGCCCTATTTATATATACAGATATACGCTCTAGGTGGATATGTATAAAAATACCCAAGCCATTTCTGCATAAATATTATATTTCTGAAAGGGGAAAAAATATGATGTATGTGGGGTGTTATTTCCCTCCATCTAAAAAAAAAATAAAAAATTACTGCATGATTCATTAATCCCCTCTCTTCCCTGCCAGCCCCCTCCCCTTGCTCTTGTCAACATATAAATAGCCATTTCTCAGTCACACATTCCAGGTGCCAAACTTCCCCAAAGTCGTTCAAGAACAGGACGAGCCCAGCTCAGCTATACCAAGGGCATGCATTTGGTATGAATCAAAGCCTTTTACAGTCTTTTCATTGACTTCACCATGTTGGCTCCTAAAGGGCTGGGCTAGAAAGGGACCCTGGTGTGCTAGATGCTGTACAAAACCCATATGGAGACAGTTGCAGCCACAAAGAACTGACAGCATGAATAGGGCAAAGGAAATTGTTATCCACACTTTCCATAGGGAAACGAGGCAGAGAGATTGGACTCCTGGCCCACTCTTAAAAGGCTTCAATGACACGTCTATGGCCATTCAGGGCATGATGCACAAGTCCTAGGGTAGATGGCATCAGCTGTCCGGTACAATTGCATCCAAGTTGTGGGGGAGGAGGAGTTGTACCATTTAACTATACCATTTTACTTACAAGGGTAACGATTATTGGTAACCTTGCCCAAGATCAGACAGGAAGTCTGTGACGGAGCTGGGAATGGACCGTCCATGTCCCAAGTCTCTGATCTATGCAGTTTTTTCTAATTTCTGTCATCACCTTAAAGCAGGGGTGGGCAAAATGCAGTCCGTGGGCCGGATGTGGCCTGTCAGGCCATTCTATCCAGCCTGCAGGATGCCCTAAAATAATTTAGAAAATTAATACTTACCTGCCCCAGCTGCCTGTCAAGCGGCCTTCAATGGCTTGCCAAAACGCCACCCAGAATAATTGCCCTCCCCTGCCTTACAGTATCCTTGCACTGTCTAGTGCCCCTCTGCTATTAAACCCCTGCTGCAGGAAGACTCCAGAAATGAAGGTAACGAATGGTAAAGCAAAGAGAAGTGACTTCACTTTGATCAGTTTGTCCCAAGATACTCACATTCATCCCAAGATACAGCTCTGCCTGCCCATTATAAACAGAGGACGCAGGAGGGAGAGATAGAAAGCCAAGACAAGCAGAGAGTGCAACATAATCAGAATAAAAAGGCTGAGAAAATTAACTTAAATACGTTAAATGAGAAGAACAAAGCCTTCAGCTGGGCTGGAAAATAGATTGCGGCGACAGGAGGAAAGCCAGGCTTTGCGGCTAGATGCAAAGCCACCGCTCGCTGGAGTTAGCGGCACCGAGGAGATGGCAGGCTAGGTATTGATTTGATAAGCAAATGAGCAAAATTTTGAATGCATTGGAGATTCTGATGGGGAAAGAGAGAGAGGTAGATGGCGAGAGATGGAAATGCAAGAGAAACAGCTGTGTACACTGAGATGCATGAGATGTTATGGAAAATAGAAGGTCGTCATGATCCATGAAAACTCTCAAAAGAAATAGGAGCGAGGGGGAGAAGTGGAGATCGTGGGAAGACACCAGATGTTTTCATGCCAAAACAATGATAGAAGCGTAATTACAGATAGATCGAGCCTCCTGCATAGTCACGGCAAAAAACAAGACACCCAACCCAGACGTGCGTGATTGGCAGCTGGAAAGGGAGACGAGCCGTAATAAGCACTTCGCCCTGCTGTTACACAGAAGATGGACCGGCGGAGGGACGAGGGCACTTCTTTATAACAGGCGAGAGAAGATGATTCGAGAGGCCACGTGACTAATAAAAACATGTGTCAATATGGCACCTTTTGCACGAGATACAAAACTGAGCTCGGAGCAGCCAGACGGGGTCACGGGACCTTCACCCCCATTTCCTGGAAGGGCAAATTGAGGCTGCCTTGATCAAATGAGAGGCGGGCACCTGCCGTCCCCTAGCTCCTTTGGAAGCCCATCCAGAAGGACTCCACCCAGGGCACGCCACAAGTTAAATGAGAGGAAGAAGAAACGCAAGCAGCAATGGTCTCCGCAGTCGCAGGGAAATTCCCCTCTCTGGTGGCATTGGCAATGCCAGCAACCTCAGCAAGTGGGATGTTGGCTTCAAGGTCATCCTTAGGAGTACTTCTTTACCGCCTGCAGGCTGCCTACCAACACCAAAGACCCTAATTTGACTAACACTGGCGAAGATAAAAGTTCTCCTGTTGTGGGCGAAGCCTGTATATAATCTGTGTAGCAGAGCAATAGGTCTGCAGTACATCCAGCTGCGACACGCTCAGCCTTTAGGAGCAAGCATCCGAAAAGGATGCAGCTCCCTCGGCTTAGGTCACTGCTGTGGCTCACCAGGTGGTGTGGCATAAAGAGAACCGAGCGGTGCTGAATGAAGCTGGCAACTATGGTTTTTCTTCCAAATTAAAGAACAAAACCTTATAGCAATTCCAAAATTATTTATTTGTGCGCTCACCAAGGCTAACCACTATTGCTGCTGCCTCTGGCTAGTTGACTAGCCGTCAGCCCCGAGGAGAGTTTGCACCCAGGGACAATAATCCAGGGCCCGAGAGGGGTGGGCGAGGGAGGCTGCACCACGGAGAAACCTTGCTCTCGTCTTTGCCCGTTGCAAACCTCCAGCACCACCACTACTTTGCCAGGCAGCAGATCTTACCCTTGTTTTTCACGTGCGGGAATAGAGGCCCAGGGTGGCCAAGGCAACCATTTGCCAGCGGGCATGCATTGAACTTGCCACGTTAAGACCAGGGGTTTTGCCTCCGGTGGGGCAAGCGCTGGACCAAAGCACCCGTGTTTGAAGACGTTGGTCTAGCCTAGGTCGCAGGAGCGAACGGGCTCAGTCCCTGGCTTTTATGCTTTTGCTTGGCCTGCTAACCCGAGCAGCCCTGCCTAGGGCCAGCTGCCCTGCCCGGCTCTGGCTTCGCTGCACAGCCTGGCAAGGAGCTCGAGGCAGTGTGGAAATTCGGCACCACCGTCTCCTATAAGCCGGTGACTTCTCAAAAAGCCTGGGTTGGCCGGATCCAGCCCCCAAAGCCCCGAGAGGCCTTCAGGGGAGCGTGACTAACTCGTCTGCTTGAAAATATACGTGACAAATCCCAGCTCTGGAAATAGGTTTCCATTCAGTGAAAGCTTCCACACAAGAGAAAGCCCAGCCCCAGAGCAATGCGTGGGGGCTTTAATGCAAATAAGAAGCAGGCTTTTTTTTTTTGTTTTTTCTTTCTTTCTGATAATGAAAGCCTTGCTGTTTCTGGCTCCTCCGATGCACCCAGAAGCCTTGTGTACTTGCAAAGCCTTCTGTCTACCACCAAGACCACGAGTCCTTGCAGGGTATAATCACAGCACACCTAAGCATAACGTTTAGGGCCTGGTCCCAAGGAGATGCAAGTGGGCAGAGGTGCCCTGGCTTTCCAAGAGCTACGCTCATGTATACCCGGCCCTGGGAGCCGACTGTTGGGTTTTAACATGCTCTTCTGAACAAAAAGGGGACCATTTCGATGGTAAAGGTGCCCTCTATATTTCCAAACAGGGGCTGGTTTCTATCAGATCCCCACTTGACCCGCACCACCTTACAACAGCGCAGGGCTTTTGCCTTTAGCATGCATGACAAAGCTCTGAGGACACCCGTCCTCTGTCTTCCTCGGGTTATTCTCAGGGGAAGCATTGCCTTTCTCTGAAAGCAGTGCCATTGCTCTCACTGGGGCCATGCACAGAGCGCAGGGCTCCTCGGCAAGGCTACGCGTGGCAGAGCTCGGCCCTTTCTGAAGAATAAGGGGATAGGGCTCCATCGTGGCACCAACGTGCTCTTTGGGGGTCTTTTTCCAGAGGACACCAGCTTTAAAAACAAAAAACCAAGAACAAAAACCCAAAACTTTCTTCTTTTCTTTTTCCTTGCTGACAAAAAAACAAAACAAATCAAACTCCCACCTGTCAGGTCCTAAAAGCGAAAATAAAATAGGAAGAGGAGTATGATGCATGGCACCTTTAAAACGCTGGCAGCCTCCTGCAAGCGGCATTTTTATCAGTGTCAAAGCCCTGGTGCGAATTCATGCTGGCACTGGCCTCCATCTCGGATACAAATGTGCTCAGCAGAATAGGAAAATCAGGTTTTAATTTATTGCTAATTTCAAAAACCAAAATCTCCATCCACTGTGCTTGCAGCATTGGTATTTGTCCGAGATACCGAGAGCGGGCTCTAGCGAGACCACTAGACAGGTGCGGTTCCCACCACTGGAACCAGATGTGCCGAAGCACAGGGTACGCTTAGCCCTTTTTTAAAGCCTGGCTCCAGGATTTGATGCCTTGTTCGCAGCCGAGCCCCCTGGAGAGTTTGGCCTGCCCCGCCGTCCGTCTTGCAGGAGCTCCCGGATGCCTCGCCGCCCCGGCACAGCGCAAACACGAGGCCGGAGAGGACCGTCCAGCAGAGCTGGCCCTTCTCATGTGTCCAGTGGGTGGTGCTTGCTTTTGTGCCCTCCAGAGCAGAGACTAAAGTGAATGAGCAAAGAGAACAGGATCTGGGCCTGTGGCACAGAGGAAAAGAAACCTGCAAATCCAGGCGCCCGATGCAGTCCTGCACCTGGAAGTGCCTGCGCCCTCCCCGCTCACAAGCCATCTTCACCCAAGAGCTGGGCTCCCATCACACAAAACTACCGCAAACTTTCTGGCGGAGACCACAGCGGGTGGGCAGCTCCTTGGCTTGTGCGAGGGTGCCATCTACCGACCAGACGGCCACCTCCAGGCGGTCAGTGCATGCTCCAGGCAAATGGCACAGCTTTTCATTTCAATTGTTGGTGGGAGCATGGCAACAGTAAGATAGTTTGGTCCTTCATCCTCGCCACAGAGAACCCGGTGTCAGACAGACCAGGGATGGGAAGGAGCAGTAAAGTTAAGCAATATAATGTGCACCAAAACCCCACGGTCTTCTCTTTTATGAGCATCCTTAGAAATAGGAGCAGGAGCTGCCATCCTGGTGTTTCCAAAGAGGAAAAGGACACCAGGGGGTGAAAGATGTGGTAGACCAACTCATTCCCAATGCCACAGTCCTCATTCCCTCTTGCTCACTGCTCAGCCCAGCACTTTAGGGACCTGCATTTGATAAAGATGTCGCTTAGGGGTGGGGGCAGCTGCATTTTGAACTCCAGGGTCCAAAAGCAGGAAGCACCGAATGACCTTTTCTCTTGCCTGAAACCCCCAGCCCGCCATGCAGGACATTGGCTGGCCTGGCTCCTCACCTGTGCACCAGTAACCAAGTCATTCAGGTGCTGATCACATACGCTACATCTATATCTAGCATATGTGATCAGTAACCAAGTCAATCTAGAGATATATCCATCTATCTATAGATATATGCACACGCACACTAAAAAAAAGAAGAAGATGCTAGCTGGGTGGCTGGAGTAGCAATGCACACCAACAAGGGCTTTACATATTTATAAATAAAAAGGCATTTCTTGCAAGAAAACATGAGAGCTGCAATTAGCTCAGCAGCCGAGCTAACTCCATGCTCTGAAGGTAGGTCTCCGCCGGTAGGGAGAGCCTTGGCACGGGGCTGGCTTGGGTTATACAGCACCTGGCACACCAAGAGCCCCTCCGGGGCCCTCTAGGCACTACCGACTCGGGCTTTGCCCCCCAGCTTGCTCCTTCTGCCTTTTGATTAGGGACAACAGAGACGAGGGGGCATCACAACAAGGCCTCCAGGCTTCGGGCTCGCATGCAGGCTGCCCACCATGGATTTGGGTGCATTTGAAGACCGAGGAGTCCGGGAGGTCGGGTACTTGGTGGCGGTAGCACTACAGACTCGAACGATTGAGCTCTACTCAGTTGCTAGATTCAGCACCGATTTGGGCCAAGACACGACATTAAAACCCCCCAAACACAACGTGCCAATAACAGCGTGCTCTCAGAAAACAGCCCAGGGAAGGAGCGCTCTCGGCCACGTGGTGCCAAGACCGGCAAGCCTGGCGCTCTTAAACCAAGAGGGAAACGCAGCAGCCGAGCAGACGGTCCTTTGCTCAGACCGCCGTCCCCCCTGCCCCGGGGTATAGTCTTTTCTTTCATTCACCCGGTGTCTCTTCCTCCTGGCAGGGCAGCTATTTGGTAGTGCATACACTACTATGAGCGGTATAGGCACTGGTCTGCACCGCCTTGTCTTTGGGTAGGGGCACAGCGACCTGCCACATGCATTAGCATGCAGGAGCCGTCGTGGATGGGGGATGATTTCATTCCCTGGGTCTGACAAGATTTTTCTAATTTGAGAGTATGTCTTTTCCCCGAGGCAGGCGTTTGAACAAGCTGCAAGAGGCTGACACCGAGCCTTCCCGTCGCTCGCGCCGGCACAGCCCTACCCCCAGATTAGCAGGGTGGCTCTGATGTGACGAGGGCAGAGCGTGTCTGCATCGGCACCACCAGGAAAAGCTACCGCGGAGATGAAAGAGCCCTTTTTTTGCTAGAGGCAGGAGAGTGGGCGAGTGCTTAAGGCGCACGCAGGGAGGCTGCATTTCTAGCAACTTGCTGTCTCGAGATTCAAACATGGGGGGGGGGACGACACTTTAGGATCCACAAATTATTTTGAAAGAGTGTTATTTCCCAGAAACAAGAGCCTCTCAATTGAAACAGCATGAAACAGCAGTTCAGAGTCCTTAAATCACAGAGAGACAGTGAGCCGGAGTATCAAAAATGAGCAGTGTGACACACAATTTTGAACTTGGGACATAAAAATTGCCATAACCGAACAGCCCAATGATCCATTTAATCCAACCTCCTCTCGCCCCTGAGAGGCGACTCGCTGGAAAGCGCAAGTCCTCTCCTCCATCTGCTATTACGGCTCGAAGAACAAGGCATAACAACCCCAGCCATTTCCCCCTTCTCCGCCAGACGAAAGAGGCTCCTGTTATTAAGATAAACTCCTTTTTGGACACCGAAACACTTACCTGACCAAGAGCCTGCAGCAGCCAGTTCTGCCCATATAGTCTAGATTCAATAAAGGGAGTTTTTATGGGCTTTTAAGCTTGTTTTCTTTAATCTGGCGTCGGTCTGATAAGCATCTGCGAGCCCCTTTGAACATGAACCTCCCTGGAAGCAGCAGTCTTTGGCCAAGGGACAACCTACGCGGGCTGTGTACAACCCCGGTGGTCTGGACATCCATCCCCGCAAGCACTTCCATCTCTCGGGAAGGGTAATGCCTCCCCCGTACCATTCGGGTCAAGTACCGCCCAGACCTCGTCTTTCCAAGCCACGTAATGGCACAGCCACGCGGATGCTCTCTCTTTGCCTATCATGGACAAGCCTTTTCTTTGGCCCTGGTTTATTATTATTTAAGAGAAGTCACCAGAGCCAAATGCAAGAGTTGAGGAGACAGGCCGTTAAACTTGTACGCTTTCTGGTACCTTTGCTCGCCGGCCCTCGCTGGCTACTCTTCAGCCTTTCCAGAGACCGCGGGGCTCGGCACGCTCGCGTTGACCCTCAGGCAGGGAACAGGATGGAAATGCTGAGGGTCCAGACAGAAAGGGTCCTTGTTTTAGCTTCCCTGGAGTTGTAAGAGTTACACCTGGGGGAAAAGCAACAGGAGACCCAGCTCTGAGCCCTACAGCCACCAGCAAGTTGCAATGGGGGGCAAAGAAGGGACCCCCTTAGTTTTGAATTTCTCAGGAGAAATAACTAACAGGAACTTGTGGAGCGGCCGGGAGCTTCACCGGAGTTTAACCTATAATAAATTCACCGCTGCTTTTCCAAGGGGAAGGAGGGCAGCCTGCTTGGAGGGCTCTGCCAGGTTAACCATGCTGGGAGCAAACTAAACCCTAGCGCTAGATTAGCCCACGGTACTTCCTCTAGGCCCCTGATTCTTACGGCCGAGAGCGACATGATACCAAAATCGCCACCCCGCCACCTTCCAATACATCTAGAGCGCAGGGGTCCTAGGTGGGTCCAGATCCACCTCCGTCGCAACCCCGCGGCGCTGGGGACTTCCCCAAGGGAAAGATAATAACGGCACCTGACTTACCACCGTGTCTTGCTGCTGCTGCACCTTTGCAACCCTTCTCCAGTGCCTACGCTTGCCTTGCTGGCCATATCTCCTCTGCTCTCCCCACCCCATCATCCATAATATTCAACTGCTTTGCATCCTTCCTTTCCTGTTGCTGCCTGAGCTCCACTTGCCTCAGTCTGTTCCTGTTTCCCAGGGCTCCCGCTGATTGCTGATGCTGCCCACCTGGGTCCCAACTGCCCTGCACAGCTGCCCCCGTTAACCCACCCTTCCCCTTCACAGCAAAGGGAGCTGGCAGCACTAGCCCAGCCCCAGGGCTGGGCACGAACTGGCACTTCCAGTGCCCATAGCGAGGGCCGCTCACTGCATTCGTGGCGGGGCTGCTTCTACGTGCATTGATACAGCGCGGGCAGCAGGCTCTCGGGCAGGAGTCGGGGAACATAATAGCTGGGTAAGAGCTGAACATTAATCACAGAGCTGCCAACAGCTCACAAAGTGACTTTTCGGCGAGCCTGCGCTAGGTCGTCATGCAGCCGACTCCAGTTTTTCTTCTTTAAAAAATGAAGGAGGGAAACATTCATTCCTCTTGCCCTGCCACCTGTCATCGCAGTAACGGCTGGCCCTTTGCACTCCTCGCATGGCACCTTTTTAACTACGAAATCTGCCCCAGCACAAGTTGCGAAGCGGGGTAAAGAAGGGTTCCCGCTCCAGTTATTGCTCCTGAATAGGAACTTTGCCTATGGAGCGGCCCCGGGAGCTGCCGGTGGGAGCAAACGTTTGGCACACGGCTGCAGCAGCTAGGGAAAACGTGGGAATGAAGATGAATTGCTAAGCTCCGTAATGAACAATTAAACTGAAGAAAGAATTCCTCCCCAGAGATGCACGCGAAGTCGGCAGGGATCTACTTTGAGCTTTTTTAGAACAAGACTAAGGACTATTATATGGATCCTGGAAAGAAGGGAAAGCTGTGGGGTAGAGGGTAAAGAGCAATGTTTTGCCAAGTTTTACATTTTAAATAATTGAATGCTTAAAGGTTCAACTCCTTCCCCGCCCCTCGACCTGTGAACTCTTCCTAGCAGCCTGAACATTTTTACCTTTAGTGCAAACCTCCTTGCTCTTACACTTCCAGGTTGAGTTGCTAAACCAGAGGGTAAAAGAGTTATAGGTGCTTAACCCATGACCCTGCTTCGAGCAAGGCGAGAGTGCCGGCCAGAGTGGCTCAGCGCAGTACCGAGGTGCGAGTCGCAGTCAGGGATGCAGGAAGAGTTGCGTACAGCAATACGGTCCCATAGGCAAGTCGCATTGAAAGTGGACATTGCACTGCCCGTCTCACACGTGCAACTGCAGAACCGGCACCTTTTGCAGGGAACCTGTTCTCCAGGAGGATTCGGGCTGCGGAGCAGCATGGTCAAGGAACGAGGACATTACTGCTTCACGCTAACATGCAGGTCCAGGGAAGGGAAGAGGAGCTCTGCTCCTCCTCGTCCAAACAGCTCTTATCTGGTCTCCCAGTGCAAAGGCCAATGCTGCAATGCATGAGAAACCAGCTGTACACGTACATGGGTTCAAATGCACAAAAAACCACTTGGGGAGCTGTACAGCATGGGGTGCTCAGCACTGGTGTTCCCCCTGTAGCCATCTCAGATCACAGACGTTTTACATAGGGGGGCTTTTTTTCTGCGCTCCTTATTGACCTCCTGCCTCCATTTTGGACCGTGATTCCCAATGACTAGGGGCACAGGGCGAGCCACGGAGGCTGGGTGACTTGAACATGGAAGCAGACTCTCCTCTCAACAAGAAGCTGGCTCCCACCCGGCAGAACTGGTTGATGAGAAAAGGAGCCCTTTAGCAAGAGGTAGAGTTGATAAGGGAGGCTCTTATAATCTGGGACCATTTTTCAGCATCTTCAAATGAAAAGAACGATTGCACGAATGTGATGAGGCAGACAGGCCAACCCAGCCTGTCTGAACAAGCCCCCCTTTCAGACACAAGAGGAAGTTGCATTAAATGGATCATTTGCTCAGGTATGGCAATTTTTATATGCCAAGTTGAAAATGTTGGCTTTTCTTTGCATGCTAACGACTGATGAGAGATGCAGAATGGGGAGGGCAGGTCCTGCACCTTTTAGTGCTTGGAAAGGTTTTTATGCAGAGCAGAAGTGGCCAACAGATTCAAAGTGGAGGCAAGAGTACATAGCCAGTGGCTAACTACCCCAATAGACATCCATTCTCTGTTAAGCTGCAACACAGTGGAGCTCTTTCCCCAGGAAAAGGCTCAGTGAAGGGAGGGGATTTGGAAACCAGAATTCAATTTTCCACTGAGCCTTTCCTGCATCACCCCGAGCAAGTCACAGTCTTCCTTGTAGTTCAGCTCCCCTCCCATCTGGGGAACACTGGCACTTCCCTGCAAGGAGAGATGCAAGGACCAAATCCATTGCTGACTGCAAGTTACTCCAGGCCTAGGCCATAAAGGTCTAGCAAGTAACTACGTAGGCAAGGACAGGCACCGGTGCACCCTATGGAGCTGCTCAGCCCACCCTAAGATGTTTACCAGGTTCAGGAGAAGCTGCAGCCCCTGCAAGCGCAGAGCCCAGCAGCTTTGGGGCTCGAATCATTTAACCCTTCCCCAGCAGAAACACCAGCTAACCCTTACGTGGCAGGCTGCTAAACCCCACTGTTAAGGCTATGATGTGGTCATAAAGAGCCATGAAATGTGAACGAGCCCGAGCCTACCCATCAGAGCTCAAATGCATCAAATTATGGGAGATTTATTTCAGCCAGCAATGTTAGCCTGCAGAACAGCAGGGTAGTACATTCACTTTCCAGAACTACAGCTACTGTGAAAGAGTACTGCAGAGAAGGAAGCCATACCCAGAAAATGAATGCTTTTTAATCCCACCTCTGCCAAAAAATCTACTAAAAAGTGACATGACGGAAACGAGACGTATTAATCAACATGCAAGAGCCTCTCCCTTTATGCACCAGCGTTCAGCAGACCATAAAGGGTTTGCAGGTTGTTTTTTGGTTTTTTTGGAAGAGATTTATTTAAAAAAAAAAAGAATATAAATCCAATTTCCAAACTTGTTCACAAAACTTCATGTAGTCATCGGAGAATTCTACAAACAGGGGGAGTTCGGAAACTTGACCTTCTGGTATCCTGCTGAAAACAGGCCTAGCCGGCCATCAAATTGATTAAAGATCCTTTCCCAGCCTTGTCACAAGACGTCTGAAAGATGAAAGCTCTCTCTCTCTCTCTCTCTCTCTCTCTCTCACCGCTTTCAGATTAAGACGACTTAAAATTTGCACTTTAATTGAAATGGAGGAAAAAACCATTCCAATAAGGTATTTTCTACAGGTTTAACCAAGTTACTGATTTAGTTTTCATTGGACATTATTGCAAACATGAACATTAAACCGTAAGGCCCAAAGACAGAATTCAAAAAAAAGAGAGAGATACAACTCAAATCATATTTGAATGGATCTGATCAAGTGATCTTGTAGGTAACTACATTCAACAGTGCTTGGTGGACAGCATTAGGTGACCAGATGCAAAAACCATCTATGAATCTGCCTGAAAAAAAAAAACCTCATATTTCCCGAGGACTGGCTATACCAATGGTTTCCTATTAAGAGTCTTCTCTGCCGAGATAAATCCCAACTTGATACACGTTTAAAGTTGATATACATTAGACGGTTCTTTTTTAATAGAATTAAGTTAGCTTAAATTATTTAAACAAAATTTTAAATTCCACATCTGATAAAAAAAAAAAAAAGGAGCAAAAAAAATAAATCATCAAATCAAGGAGAGAGAACACCACTGCAATATTAATGCCAAATTGTTACTTTTTTCCTGTTTTTTTTTCTTCAGCTCTGTACAGCAAAGTAGCAAAGAATGCATTGATTACAATTCATACCATACAGGATCTAAGGAAATACTAAACCTGTACACAGCGGAGTGGAAAACTCCCAACATTTAGATGCTCCAAGTATGTCAGCTATGCTAATGCACTCCAAACCGTTTCTAGCTACGGAGGACATTTTGGTGTGAAAAAAAAAGGTGGTTTTTTTGTAAAGATCCCTTTGTTTCCAGTGTTTTTCTTGTACAAAATATTACAGTGATTTTATATATATTTACACAGACTTGCACAGCTAGAAAATTACAAGTTACAATTGGGCTTGGCAATCAATGATTAGTTTTCTTTTTTCATGTACATGATTGGGAAACAAAAAAAAAAAAAAAACTTCAAAGCTATGGCTGCAGCAGTAACTTATCCTGCGTTAGATACGTCTGCACAGAAACAGCTTCCTTCCCATTGCAGATCAAGTCTCAGACAGTCTAGCAAGGCTATGCGCCATAATAAGTGCCATAAATACAATTCATACACTCCTTGCCCAGCACCTGCAGGAGACCAGACAAATGCAGCTGGTGCATGTCGGTGGCACAGTCTGCAAAAATCCATAGACAACTGAACATTGAATGCTTGACATACACTTTGTTGGCTTTATAGGCAGAATTTTCTTTTTTAAAAAGAGAGGCATCACTTTCAGTAGAAAACAGCCACTGAATCCTATGGACATACGCATTGAACAGGCCTTCAGCCACAGTTAACAAGTTGTAGGGGCATTTATTAGTTTCAAGCAAGCCCCAGATTTTTAACTTTTGAGATCAGGCCACGGACAGGTTTGTGGTTTTAAAGCTACCGTTATCTTTTTATGGCTCTTGAAAAACACCCTGCCTTTCGCCGAAATGAGGTATGCATTTCGAGTGAAATGGTAACAGTTGAGCAAACCAGTCTCGATGGACCACGCAACTTTGCACAGTGGTGTAAACGAACGGGCTTGCCAAACCAAATTGTAATACAGTGCAAAAAAATTCCTTGGGTTTTTTTTTTTGTTTTGTTTTGTTTCTTTAGAAAAAGGGCTGCCTGGTGCATCCAGGACATTACTAGTAGCTGTCAATCCACTGAGCAAATCCTCTTTCCACCAGAGCTCTGTTTATGGACACCACCTAAAGGGGGCAAAGAGACGACCATGAAGGAAACAGCACAACGAATGCACCCATTTCTGTTCAAATAAATCCCCCCCCCTGACTCCAATAGCTTGCAGACTCAAAAGGGTGTTAGGGGAAAATAAGCAAACCATTTTCTGCTCGAGTACACACCTCATCTCCCATCATGCTCCACAGCTGTATGAGAGGCAGACCTGTTGCACTGTCATAATTTGTGACCTGAAAAAAAGCCAAGGGGAAGAAAAAAAAAATGAAAACCCAAAAAGGTGCGTTAGCATACAGCGGTTTAGGAGGATTCATTTTATGCAATGTGCAATCCAGGCTGGTTGTTGTACCATGGGTGCCCTCAGTGGATCTCCTTTACTCTCTTTACTACGTCTTGCTCAAGTTGAAGAGCTGAACTCTTCAAAGCCTTCCCAATTACAAGGCAGCTGCCATGTGCCTGTCCCTCTGGCTATCCTGCTAGCCTGGCAACTTCCACACCGTTCCTCCCTACCCTACACCCCTCACACCCCTTATGTACCAAGGGTAACAGGTCAGGAATAGCATTGTGCATCTCCAGCTTTAATACTGCTATGAAACGTCATGCAGCCAGCCCGACTTGGGGTTTGTAAGGAGAGGCATGAGTTCATAATAGATCAGCAGTCATTTCAGACAACTGCTTGCGATGCAGTGCAGCTGGGAGGCGGGGGAGAAGAAAATGCACATGGAAGCCCATTTAACAGCTCTTCAAAAGCACAGGCAAGCACTGGGCTAAGGGAGCTATAGACATGGACCAGAACCATGTGCCAGGCGGGCACTGCTGGCACCAAGAGATCCAGCTCCACAGCATTAGCTGCATCTTGGTGCTCCAGTCATCATCCGCTCCTCAAAAAGCCAGAAGCTCACTCATACAGCAGGGTCCAACCTCAGTTTCTCTCTTTGGAGAGAGGCAAAGAAACCACTTTCCTCCTCTGCAAACTGCTCAGAAACCTAAGGTACTCTTGGCATTAGATTGAGCAACCTCTCACGTATTCACGCTAGCAAAATATGCCCCAGCAGGCAAGCTTGGAGAATTTCACTTTGCATTTGCTATAGTCAAATGGGAAAAAAAAGCCAAAAAACCCATGCTCCATGGAGATACTACCTCCCACCTGCTCAAGCACAGGGAGCACTAGGGGTTTTCTAGACGTCTGTAGCACATACCTGCGCCAGGAGAGCCATCCCTCTGGTCATTTCGCCAACAGCTGTATCAGCCTCGGAGGAGAAGTGATCCTCATCTTTGGAAAGATAAGAATAGGAGGAAGCAAGTCAGACCCTAGCTTTCAGAGCAAAAGGACTGTGAGGCTAATACAACTTGACCTCCTATAGATATGCCAGAGAACCTCATGCATTACTACCAGGGGCATTATAAGTTTACGGAGTATTCCTACTCTACCAGTGCTTTGGAGGAAGGTTGATAAAGTTGGTCTAAATAAAAGATATCAAATCAAACCAAAAGACTGTCTCTATCATATAGCCCTAGACCAATACAGCTGACCCCAGCAGAAAAACTCCCAATGCTTTGGAGGGGCAGTTTTATAGGAAACTTGTGCCTGCATTTGTAAAGTCACTTCAGTTGGAAGTTTGTGCACCAAATTAAGACGTGACCCAGCATTTGTTTCTTTACAGCCACTTGGAAGACAGTCCACTCCTTGTCCATTCAACTTGGAAAGGGCAATTAAAGTAGTTCCAGAAACCTCAGCTGTAGTCTATACACTTCTGCCAATTTGCAGCTTGAAGTGACATACCCTTTTTTTTTTTTTTTTTTTTTTTTTACAAGGGCTCTCTCCCCCCACTTATACAGTGAAAGACTCAAGTACAAAGGCTACATAGATAGCACCAGGGTGGAAAATTTAGGATAAGAAACAAAAGAAAAATGTTCCAATCCACGTACTGGGAAACTCAGAGACTGCACTTGCAATCACAGGGAGAAAGCATAGGATTGTTGCTTTTAAACTTATGGCATCCCATTGGCTTAACCCAGCACAGAGTGCTATTCTTCTTCTTCGGCGATCTCTTACCTGGAAGTGGCACCACGTTGTCTAGCAGGACTTCTGCTCCTTGGAAAGGTAGTGTTACAAAATCAGACCTGAGAAGAGAAAGAAGAGAAGCGGTTTGAATAGGACTAGTTTTACCCTCACTACATGTTATTCTTTAGTCGGTATTTAGGGGGTTGGCACAGCAGGACTGCGTTTCAAATTAAAATGGTAACCAAAAAATAACTACTGTCCACTCAACAAATGCACGAGCAAACATCTGAGGGGAGCAAACTTCGCAGTATGGATGCTGGATTGGGACTTGGATCCTGTCCTAGCTCCTCACGCTTGCCTATACTACCGCTCCCTTCCTGCCACCCTCGCTTTCATCTCTGCAGACTGCAGGAGATCCGGACCAGCACTTATGGGCTCAGCTCTTGAGGTACAAGAACAATAGGGCCATGAGTTTATGTAGGTCCTCTAGGCACAACCGTAACACAAAGGAGACGGCAAAGCAGCTGCAGAAACTCTTAGACAAGCCTGGAGCTCAGGACAGAGGCAGAAACCACTAGCCTATTTAATGGCTTTCCTCTGAGGTTGTATACCCAGCCCAGCCCTTTCTGTCACCCCAGGCTCAGCACCGTTACAGCAGGCAGAGACTAAAAAGCAGACTCGCCGCCCTCCATGGCACCACGGGACCAAGGGGGGAAATCCTGGTCCAGGCGGACGTGCGACACATTCCTGCCTCATCGCTCCCCATCCATCCCAAGAGCCACTCTAGGAAGCTGCAAGAAGCTTCTAGGATGCAACACAGCCCACAACATCTATTCCCAATTCTGCTGCCGGGAAACTTCAGCAAGTCATTTGCCTCTGCTCAGCAGCTTCCCCGCTGAAGCGGCAGGGCTTGTACTCGCTCTTTGCTTTTTGAAGCGCTTGAATATTGACAGGAAGACAATGTTATACAAGAGCTGGGTCTAATCACCAAGGACCCCAGGGGCTGTTCCATCAGCAGAAACTTCCTGCCATTCTCCACTTGCCCCCTTCACAAACAGAGGCACCTTTACCTATCAAGCTGCAACACCCCATTACGAAGGGTCAACTGCGCGGTTCCAGACAAGGGGTGAAGAAGTCACCGACCTGATTTGCCTGAGGGTATCTATTTTAACTCTTTCGTATCCTCCGTAGTCCACGTATCGGATCTCCACTTCGCCGCTGTCTTTGAAGTAGCCGACAACTTGAGCCCGCCACCACGCTCCGTCCATGCCGGGGGCCGCACAAATAACGCCAACTGCCGAGCACAAGTGGGTGGGAGAGAGATTAGTTTGGCGTTCGTGCTTGCATCTAGGAACCCCCGGGGAATATAAGCAGCATTATGCAACCTCCTCCGAAGCAACCAGCGTGGTGCAATTCAAACCACCTGCTCTTCCAGAGGCTGCGACACCCAGGGCTCCAGAACAGGAGGGCAGCAAGCCCCGGCAGGTGGAGCACAGAAACGGGAGACAGGAGGCCTGGGTTTTGGACACAACTTGGAGTCACATCCTCTACACTCCCACCTCCTGTGGTGCCCTATGGAGCTGGTCACCAAATATGCAAGGGCAGGCTCTCAGTACGTGTGCATACCAGGCCCCTTAAGGTGATACAAAATGCATCTTTCCTTCCATCTCCTACTTATGATTATAGCAAAGATTTATAATCGTAAGTAAATGGTCCAATTTTGACATTACAGAAAAAGCGGCATTTGCAATTTTAGCGAGCGACTGTGAGGCCCCACGAGAGCATGCCGCGAATCCAAGCGGTGCTGGACAAGGTAGTGGCATCCACCTGCCGTACTTTGACAGCTGCTTTGACAGTCACCCAGCTGAGAGCATCTCTCCACCACCGCACACAGGCACATCAAGGCTACTCCCCCCTTCCAGCTCCTCAGTCTGAAGAGAAGGGAGGGGGATGCTTTAAGATGGTTGCCTTCTGTAAGCCCTACCAGGGTATATTGCTTGGAGGAGATATGCACCCTAGAGAAAGAGCCGCGTCAGACATTCTGCTCCCTCGCTCTACATCACACACCAGCGGGCTGGAGGCAATGCCAGAAATTATACCTCGAAACAGGAGGAAGTGTTTGCAGCAAGGAATATAATCCTGATGCTATAATTAAGGTGCCAGCAGCAAACATCTTTGAAATGACACAAAGATGCTCTCTGACTAGCAATACTGGAGGGAGAAGAGATGCACAAAACAGCCAGGGGCTAGGGAAATAAGTACCACCCCCCCCAGACAAACCAGTAGCCCCTGTTTGCAGCAATGGCACTTGGCTTTATTACACTAGCTCTTGCTGGGTCAGATAGGACATTCAAAGCATTAAAAGGAGCAGCCAAAGTATTTCTGGCTTGGATCAACCTTGCAATGAACATAAGGACTAGGTTGAACAGCCAGCCTGGATCAAGCTCAAAGCCCATTGAGTTCAGAAATCCCATCTCCAGCAACGGCCAGCGTCAGACCCTCCAGAGGAAAGCATTCAACCTCTGCAGCAGGCAAACCGGAGTGATCTGCACCTCTCCCTAGGGACATAGGCTCTGGGGGCTGAAGCCAAGCAGACTTGGAGGTTCACTATTCCTTCAGGTCTATGTATACACACACAGGCAGACAGGGATCTCTGGCTAAGTCTGATATCTTTTATGAGACCAGCGCAAATGGCTGCAAAATGCTTCCTGGTTAAGAAGATTTTTACCCCTGTGCGTGCACACATACACTTTTAACATAGCTTTAAAAACCCTGAATTTAAAATGCCAGCCATCCTTGGGTTGTCAGCATTTAGGAGCCTACAGGTTCCTTGTTAAAACTTGCTTAAGTAAAATTTACATTCCTCTATTTTATAAAAAAAAAGTTAACAAGAGTAAATGGAGCATTTGCCTCCCAAGTTTTTTGGGGTTTTTTTGTTTTATACACAGGTTCTTTCTTCTCTCACCCAATTCCAGTTGTCACTGATGCTCTGCCATCTGGTGACGAGCAAAGCCGAGACCATTAAAACACCCCTTCCATTTTAGTTTGGGAGCAGAAGGATGCCCACAAGCACAAGCCTGCACGCTCCCGACTCAAGTTACACTGCATAAGGCTACTAAGAAGGACCGGTGACTGGAAGGCGACGCCGAAATAAGGCTGCACGAATCCTACTTCTCAGGATCGCAGAAAACTACTCAACACAGAGGTTCGTGGGCAACAAGGTTACTTGCCTTCTACTGGCGTCGGCAAAGTCGGGATTCCCGGTTGCGAATAGCAGACGTACATCTGCTGGTCCAGACTGCGCAGGACGTGGAAGGTGGGGTGAGTGTGCTGCTGTACAAACATGTGTCCCGCGTTGACCTGGTTAACCACAACCACCTCTACGGTGACTCCATCGGGGAGCATCAGCTGCCACAAAGAGAATGCTTTCATTACTAGGCAGAAATGACACGACTACTATTTATTGCAAAGATGAGCAACAAACTCACTTTCACTGACCTCATTCATCTGAGCTCGTAAGGGAAAGCTTAACAGCTCACAAGCGCGATAGTGAGCCCTAGTGCAAGTTTAGGACCGATCAGTTGAGCCACTGAAGTCCTATGCTCTGCCGAAAGGAATAGTCTTAGGACAGAATCCTTCTGGGAAAGGTCGGTACAACTTGTCAGCAGCAAAACAAGAAACCCTATTCAGGCACAGGACAGGGAGGCTAAAGGCAGAGCAGTGCAAGCTCATCTCATGCCATCTTCCCTACATAGTCTAGTCCTAGCATTATACCAACTCCTAGGAGATGGAAATTCCCGGTTCATTTGAGCTCCTGGTCTTTCTACCAAGACTGCCTAACGAATAAGTTTGAGATGGAGGTTTCTGCAATAAAAAACCTCCCAACACATAGAGCTTATGCCCAGGCCTGTTCACAGGAGCCACTGCATACTGGGCCATTACTTAGGGCCTTAGATTTTACTATCATGGCTTACGCATCAGCTTTATAATGAATGTTAGAGGATAATGCAAATGAAGTTTTCAAGAATGAGCCCTGTGTTACTGCCTGTGGCAATAGGTGAAGGCCAATAGGGGTATGTAGCCAGGCAATATATAGAACAAATGGCTATAAACAAAACAAAAGGAGATCATAATTTCCCGGCAACCCCTGGAAAGCAAGAGAGAAAGTGTTGCCTGGGAAGTGCAGAGACTAATGCTAGTTCTGAACAAGTGCAATAAAACACCATAATAAAAGGGAGAGCGATGCAATTAGTGCTGTCAGGCTGGACTGGTCCCGTTTAGTGACAACCACTACGTGCAGAAGCTGGTCAGCTCCGCGTTTGACTACATTGTCAATGCATTTTAAAGAACAGATACTCCAGCTGCTCAGCCCCAAGCCAAAAAACCCAGAGCACTTTTCTCAAGCAAATGTTTCTAGTGTGTAGGAAAAGCCTATTATGTCAGAGGCACATACAACTGCCAGAGATTAAGCACGGCTGGGTTAAAGGTTTTGATAGGATGTCCCAGAGCACGCTGCAGAAAACTGAGTACAGGGCAGCAGCACGACAGGTGGGAAGCGTCTGACCTGCAACTAGTACATCTGTGCTAAGTTACGGGCGGCCGAGACAGAAAACCAAAAGGATGGCTTTGCAGGAATCTGGCGGGGGTAGCCAGTGCTTGCAAAGGCTGCTTGGTATCAATAAAGTGCTCTCTATTGCGAAGCAGCAAAATGCAAGCACCACCCCCCAGCACATCCATCTATGATACTGGTTTATCCGACACCCAGTTCCTGGGCGATAGCTTTGCTCCACAGAGCCACCACGGAGGCTTGCTGAATAGGAAAAGACGGCCAGATTAAAGAGAACGCAGCGTGGCTCTATGGAGTTGCCTTTTAAAACACAGCGGCTAATTGCAACCTAACTGATATCAAGCTAGCATGCTGCCTTGGTACTCACCCATGAAGTCATAGGGAGGGAATGGAGCGCCAGTGATGGGGGAGGAGGGGCATAGATGTTGCTGAGGTTTAGCTCTTTGAACTTCTTTCCAATCAGACTCAGCGCTTTATCTACATGATGCTGAGAGCCTGGAAGACAGCAACCCAGTCGAGTTAGTCATCAGGATGTATTGGACAAGCCCTGTGGCCACACCTTTGTGCCAAAGCTACTCCAAGATGCCTCATCACTCGATTACCAGGCCACCCAGGTTCCCTTCTATTCCTCCAGCTCTCGGCCCCATCCTAGAAAGCCGAGATGTTTTCATTCCCTGCGCTTAGTAAAACTATTTCATTGATAGCCTTTATGCTGACCATTTCAATGCCAAAAAGAGTCTGGCCATTTGCAAAAGCTGAAGCCATTAGATCCCATTCACTGCTTCGAAACTCCCAGCCAGCCCCCGACCCAAACCTGGGTCATGGAAGTGCAAGGGTTAGCATTTCAGATTAATGCAGTCTAACAGATGAATGCCTCCTCTGTCAACGAGTGCTAACAGCAACAGCACCATCAGCCATAAATGTTAGAGGCATTCAAGGGCTACAGTGCTCAGGGCAATCAAACCTCAGTGTGGGGCTTTGTTGTGTTTTTTTGTTTTTAAAATAGGCCTTTTAGATAGTTCAGTTAAATGGTTTTCACAGCAGTCCAACCGCTTACAAGAGTCTCTTCATGCTAGTTTATTTCTCAGCGGCTTGGAAAACGTGTACAATAAGTTGTGTGTCGCAGGAGTATCTACAGCTCATCCAAGAGAGCACATCTAGCTGTGGCAGGTGTTGTACAAAGCACAAAATGCAAGTCTCTGCCCCAAAAAGCAGCAGTCTCAATAGGAAAGGACGTTGACTCTATTTGTGTGATCTAGGCTGCAAATTGGACATTTCTTCCTTTTTTGGTCTCATACACTATTTAACTTCTCAGTTAATTCATAGGAACAAAACACTAACAAAATTACAAAGAGAGGCTTGGTGTCTCCAGCCAGCGCTATGTGCAGACACCTGGCTAGCAGCTCAGAAGTAGGGGAGGGTTTTTCCCCACAAAAAAAAAAACTTTCCCTGGAAGAAGTGGTACTGTCGATCTTGCTAGAGTCTAGTTGAACACAACTACTAGTCAGTGTATGCACACAGCATACAGAAGCCCTGCTAACTGCGTGAATCAGAGCAGGCCCCGGTGAATACAGAACCAGGCATACAATATACTTCTGTGCAGAGTAGCTCATTACTTTTACAGAGGAGCCTCCAAGGCCAACAGACAGTGAACTGATGCGACCAATAAGAGACCACCAAAACAAAAACAAAAAAGCAAAATACCCAAAAAAGAGAGCGACCTGGCCAGAGGTATCCGGTGGGAAGGCTGCACTAATTCATGAGAAGTTTGACATGGACGTGGATGCGGAGGATGTCACTGAATGCGAGAGGTTAGCTGAATGTGCTGTGAACACAATGTTGTTTTGAGCACTTCATAAAAAAGGGGGCCTGGGAACCCCTAAACTTTGTACTGGGCTTAAGCGTTATGTTCACGCCTGTATCACACCAGCAAACGACCTGTCCAGCACCATGTGCAGTTGGTCATGGATGCTAGTGCCTAGGCTTGCTTATGAACACTAAGCCTGGATGGGTTTTTATTACCAGGAACTGAAGCCTGCAGTCTCTTCCCTGAAATACCAAACCCATTAGGAGGCACAGCATCACAGTATCCCGACAGCGTGTGTACAGACCATCCAACCCGAGGGCTGACATGACTGGTAATACCTCACTCCAGAACAATATTAAATGATTCACATAACACTGCTGGGGTCCTACAGGTACCCCTTTGCATTAAGGTAGAAGTGTATTTTAAAACATGCACCGATATCATAGCTTTAGACAAGGCAGTTCTTGTTTAACACATTACAACGTGCACTAAGACGCACCTTCTTCCCTGCTGCACATGCTGCTATCTGCAGCATGGGGGAATCTGTTGCTATTTAGACCACTCTCTACTGGTGGGTACAGAGCAGAATTTGGAGCAAAGGACCTAGACCCATGCCCGTAGCACCCCTGAGCAACAAGAGCCTTCCTTCCCCCCGCCCCAAAGAAAGAACCACAGCACCTCTCCAGAGCGGAGCAAGACATCACCGCAGAGCCGTCAGCTAGACAGGGCTATTCAAGAGCCGGTGCTTTCCTGTGTGCATGTCACACCCCGGTCACAGAGCAGCTGCTGCAGTGGGGCTGCATGCGCTCTGGTCGGTGGGCAGCAGTGGCTGCTGTCTGCCGCTGGAGGCAGGCAAATACAGGCATCGCCTTCGTGTTACGCTGAGACGACAGTAATTCTTCGCCCATTTATAGCCACAGTGCCCTCCAGGCAACAAAAGCCAAAAAACCCCAAAAAACAGTTCCCCCTCACCTTCTATGTGGCAAATCTGGAAGTCTTGGGTGTACGGTAGTGTTGAGATATAGATTTTGGCACCGGACGTTTGCTTCAGGAAACTCACGTACCTCCCCTGCTTGCCAATCAACCGGCCAACCAAGTGCTTTATCGAAAGACAAGACGGAGAAATCAGTCAGGAGGGTGAACAGCACCATCAGCCTTTAATTTATTTCACCTACAAGGACAGCCTGCTCCCGTGGCCTTTTACAGCTGGCAAAAAACCCAGTTCGTGCTAAGCCTAGGGAGATTATTTGGAAGCTCAAGGCAGGACCTGCTGGAGGTTTTGCAAACACCATCTTTCCAGCCTGTAAAATGCAAGTGCGGTGAAGGCGTTAATGGCCTGGTACAGACCACTGACTCCAGTACCGATGAAACTGCACTTCCGCTGAATACACCCACTTAGCAAGGTTTTTAATGTTTAGCTCCTTGCATATGCTACTTTGGGAAACATCAAGTCTGTCCCCACTGGGCTGTGAAATAGATGCTTTTAACGCCCAGGTGTGGCCGTGTCTAGGTTATACTGCGCATCCTCTCCCTCAAAACACACACGCGGTCTTGGTATGCAGTTGCACCAGCAGCAGGCGCGTGGTCTCTAAGCCGCAAAGGCAGCCTGCTTCACCCATGGGAAAGCAGACTCCTTCTGTTGCTCAGCTAGGGATCTTCAGGTTGACTCCAAGGCGTGGACCATTTCCAAAAGGAACTTGTGAAATCATTCGTGACTTCAACGCTTGAAGCTATAAAACCAAGCCTTGGGAACAGAGGAAGGGAAAAGTCTGGAGAAGGCACGGCGCACCCTCTCCCAACCCTAGAGAAAACGGATGTGCGCAGAGACGTTATCAGCGTTGGCTCTTGTAAAACAGCTGGGTCCAACCTTCAGAGTTGGAGCAGAGAACATGGGAAGGCAATTTAAAGCTCTCCTTGTACACAGAAGCCTTAGCAGGCCCTCTACCAGTCCTCCGAGCTTCCCAGCTGGTATTTTAAGTACTTTAAGCTCATTGCCCCAAGAACAGGCAAGCCTGATGCACATTACAGACACAGGGAAGCACAGAAGTGCCAAGACCTGGATCCAAAAGATAACTGGGTGTCAGAATAACCTCAAGTACAACTCATCATAGGAGTCGGACATCAAGACACCCATGTGGCTTTAGCCCCAAGTCTTTGCAAGAGGTCAGGTGAGGCCAGGCCTAGAAGCCAGGTGGTGACACCCTATCTTTTCCAACTACTACAAGTTTTCTAGGGTCAGTGCATGGAGACACCGACACCAGGTGCTTGGCTTGTTACCTTTGGCACCTCTATCTCCCAGATAGCAAGCTCCGACTTATTCGATTCTACTCCTGGCTTGGAGTTCTGGCGAGTCTCCATCTTCCCAAGGGCACAGCCACTGTCCACTGAATCCATGCTGTTTACATCTGAACCTGCAAAAAAAAAAAAAAAAAAAGACCACAGTTTACAGATAACTCATACAGTCCATCATTGGATGGCTTTCCAGACTGTGCTTCACATGGTGAACTAAAGTTTAGGCCTCACACTAAACATTAGCCTATTGTGTTCCTACATTAGAGGCCCAACATTCAGATTTTCTATTCCTTTTCAAGAAAAGGATCTAGACTTTGGCCCTCCCTTACACGACTGAGTTGAACAGACAGCCTTGTGTACCGCACACCCTCCTGAACAATACAATATGCGAGATGGATACTTAAAGTGAAGTTACGTCTTCTTAGCAGAGAGGTTTCCATTACATAATAATAGGCAGAGCGTAGCACTGCGGCAGGCACACACTATTACGAGGTAAAAAACAACACCGGCAGCCACAGGCCATTACTAGAAGCAAGCAATATCCATGCTGCAGAAGCAAAAGATGTTTCTCTACAATTGAAATATTAGCCTGGGAGGGATTTGTCCATAATACTCAGAGCTACTCAATATCTGGGAAAGGAGGCAGAGCCTTCTCACTCAGAGGCCAAGCTGACACCACATTTCTACAGTCACGAGCCAAGGTAGAAGCAATGGGCAGGGTGAGCCAGTTTTAAAAGATTTAAACCTAGAGGTGGGTAGCAGGGCATCTGTCCTTGCTGCGAAGCACCCCTGGACCTTCAGCCGTCCGTTCAGAGGAAGGGTCCTGGTCTACTGCAACAGAGCCTGCAAGTGTTGTGAAGAGTTTCTGCTCCGTCTTATGAAGTCAAGACAGGGACACGCTTATATTTGAAAAGGACAAGACTGGAAGCTGCCAGCTTCTTAATAAAACAGAACAGCCTTCATACGTTGCAAGGGAGACGCAGGTAAATCACTGAAAGGATAGGAGGAGCACTGGTCCCACTATTTACTATTTGCTCAGAGCTCCTGGCAAAGGTTTGGCAGTGACAGGCAGGGATTTACGCTGCACAAAGAGCGTGTAGAAGGTAGCAGCATAGCTTTGCATCATCTTGCACTCTCCTAGTAACCTCTTTCCTTATTATATCCCCCCACAGCATTCAATATGCATCCTCCCACTATATTAAAACAAACCCAGTGGAGTTGCACAAGGTACGACTTCAGGCCCTGCACTGGAGCTCTGCTCTCTTGGCTTTTCCTATAAAGCACCGCACCTGCAGGGCCAGGGCATCGTCTTTTTATTTACCCTCATTGCAAGCGGCAGCATCTCTCCTAGGGCTAACCCCAAACTCCCAGTAAAGACAGCAGAGCCTGCAATCTAGCAGCAGGCAGCACTGCATTTGCCCGGTGGGGATTATAAAATGCATCCTATCATTAAAGACTGTTTGCCCAGCAGGGTCCTGCAGCTTTTAAGAAGGCTAAAAGGTTAATGGTTGTATTGGCCCACATACAATTATCTGTGTTGTGTCACACTAGGAACAAACCACCCAGTACCTAAGAGGGAAAGAGCAAGGCTACACAAGCCAGGGAAGGAACATCTGTAAGCCAAAAGGCACTAGCCACGGACACTGCCAAGCAGGGAGTCTCGGCACATGCCCTGTTGCCAAAGGCTGCACCGTTATAGCTCGCTATCTACACAGAGGACAAGAACCTAAAAGCTTATGGGGTAAGCCAAAGGCTCTGTGCTCTGGGGGCTCGGTCCTGCTCAGGATCCTAGACCTGATGAAGCAGACCATGTGCACAAGTGTTTTGCTGGCAGGCGGCCAGCGGATGCCAGCTAGCCAAGGGTTTTCTCTGGAGCACTCATCACCATGGGTGTAAAAGCTGGCAGCAAGTGATGGGTACTTACATTCGTCTAAACGTAAGGTGCATCTATGTAGAAACCTCTAGAGCTTTTCATTACTGGGGGAAGCCAGCCACAAAACAGTCCCATTACACAGCGATGCAGGCTGGGGTGCCAGCATAGAGGCCATGCGCAGTATATGCAGTATACTTCCCCAGGGGTCTCCCACGCACCCCAAGCCCTTACCTCCCGAGTGGTCTGCATCCGTCTCCGTGGCCCAGTTCCTCTCGTGTCTCAGATCCGGACTGTCCTCTTTCAACATCCCATTACTATATGGCACTTTGTCATCTTCTGGTAACTTGGGGGTCACAGGCTTCTCACTGGGCACCAAGCTCTGCTCGATGGACGTATCCTGGATGGCAGACGTGCTCAGCGAGTCCGTATGCTGGCCTGCCAGGAGAGACAAGGAGGTGCTCTGCAACGGATCCTCCATGCTCATCCCATCTTCCGACGTGCACGCACTGCACCCAGAGTCCTCCATCACCGGAGGCGACTCCTCCAATGACGCTTGGCATTTTGCGACCAAAGTCCGATGGGCTCCTGGGACCTCGCCGTGTGCAGACCTCTTTGGTTGAGGGTCTTTCGGGTCTACCTGAACAGGGTGAGATAAGCACCCATGATTCAAGTAGCTGGAGAAAGTCATGCAACTGTCGAGTTTCTCTTCTGCTCCAGGTGCGGGTATTGCGGCGACGCTCTGGGCAGCGGCAGCCTCGCTCTCTTTGCTGGGCTCTGCCGCAGGTGTTGGATCCGACGGCACAGTGCTCGCTCTCTCCTGCGGTCTATCAACGTGACTGGCTGCAACCTGACAAAGCCTACTGGACACATCACTTACCGACCCAGACAGCACTTCCCCAGTGGCCGCTAAGATGACCTTAGAAATAATCTGTATAGCAACTTGCTCAATTTTCTCAACTTCATCTTTGTCCAAACTCACTCCTCCAGTTCTCTCTTTTTGCAAACCATCTCCTTTCAACTGTGTATACAGGGAGTGCTGGTCTTCCCTTCCCTGACACTTAGGTACAGTACTGCCAGTCGACTCAGACATCTCTTTCCCGGATGGCTCCGAGCAGACAGACTCCGCACAGGTATTCGGGAACATCCCAACTTCAGACTCTCTTTGCTCCGAATCAACTCCTTCAACCTCCTTCTGATCCTCTTCATCAGGAGTGACAGGCTGGGAATCAGCTTCCTTGCCCGGCTCTGGGCAGGGGGCTGGTGAAAGGCTGGGGTCCACAGACATAGTTTCTGGGCACTGGGTTTCCCGGGGCGGCCTCTTCAAAGAATCACAAGTTGTTTCCACTTCACCCAGTCCCCCAATCTTTCCAAAAGGCTCTTGAGCCGACTCCAGTGCTGGACACACCAGTGGCTGCTGGCCGAGAGTTGCACTGGAAGTCGACTCAACGCTCTCCAGGACTAGAGGGGGAGATACCTGTGCAGGGGACCCGCTTTCCTCCCGAGACACCGCTCTTTCCAGTTTGTCACTGTCGTCATCCAACGTGTTGAGTTCAACGGCCGTCATTGCTGTGGCAGGAAGGTTCTCGGACGAATCTGACCCCTCGAGAGTTTGAAGCGAGAGAGGAGGAGTCGCTGACCTCAACGATGGCTTGGGAGGAAAGGTTTCATTCTCTGGGCGGCCCTCCGCCGCCAGCACAGGAAGCACCCTGAGGACATTTGGTTCCTCTCCTGATGAAGGCTCCTTTTTGGGGGGTTTGATCCTCTGCTCTTCCACGCCGACCAAGACTTGCCTATCATGATTGCTTTCACGCTCCTTTTTACGAGAAAAGAACCACCACCATCCGATCAGCGCCAGCACTCCAGGAAAGGCGTAAGGCAAGAACCTGCGGAAGCGTAAAGCCATCCTGAACAGCCTCAGCAATTACACCTAGAGAGAGGGGGAGACACAAACAGGTAAGTCGCATTTAAAAAAAAAAAAAAAAAAAAAAGATTTTAAAACGAGCAAGGCAAGATGTTCTAGCATCTAAGCCTTACGAATCACTCTCCGCTATCCTTTACTAACTTCTTTCAGCACAGCTGACGCACCTCTTTTCCACTTATCGGTGGGTTTGCCTAAAGAAGTGCTTTTCTTTACCCCACCTCGGTAAAGGAGCATCCCTACCATGTCTGCATCATCCCAGGGACATAATCCTGAACTCAAGCAGCCAGGACACCTGGGGTCTATTCCCATCTTGCGCACTACCCTACAATGTGACCCTGAACAAGTTAGACGCTGCATTTTACATGGAGGGTTTCCCTTTGCACTGTCCATCTGCCTTTGGCTATAAATGAATACAACGCACGCACTTTAAACAAGGGAGCAAAATCTGTTGTTCTACGGCGCACGCCTAACTCGTCTCATGCCTGTGGTTAGTGGTTTTCCCACTGCTTCTTTGCTCCGTTTCCCCCCAGACAGATAGGAAAACTCAACCCCTGCCAGGAAAGAGTAAAACGGAGATTGGAAAACTCAACCCCTGTCAGGAGAGAGTAAAAATCCGACTTCCTTGAAGACAAAATGTTATGGCAGGCTCATAAAATACACCCATCCATAATTTTCGGCAGTTAACTCAAGGAAAAGTTCATGCGTCAGACTAGCGATGGTCCGACACACAGTGCTTTTCTGTGATTTACCAAGAAGGAGCTGGAAGATTTATCAACAGATACATGGCATTTCAACAGCATCTTCACTTGGCAGATCCCCAAATGTGGGATCAGTCAGAAGCCACTTCCTACACTGTTCTTGTAGAAATGCTAGAGAGTCAAGTGAAACTAGGATGCCTTAAAGTCCCAACATGGCCATTCAAATGGGTGATACCCGTCCCTCATTTAGGAGATGGTTGCCATTACTTAAGGAATGACAATACTTTTGCGAGATAGGAACCAGTGCGGTCCTTCCACTTACCCATAAACCACCATTTTTCTCAGACACCCAACTCCTCAGTCTAGCACAGGATGTGGGATTTAGTAATACATGGGAAGCCAGCCTGCCATTCGCCAATCTGGTATTCCCAGGAATTTACTAGTCCTTCTGTCCCTTGCACTAATCACCGATTTGCAAGCTAAGCAGATTGGTGGCAAGACTAACATGTTGGCTCCCCCTCCTCCCCCATCTGTTTTCAGTTTGCTTCTCCTCTAAGGAAAGCAGCTCTATCAAATGGGAGTCCTGAAGTGGTGAATCGGGTTGCAATTTTAACGACAAATTCTTCTTCTTGGAGAGACCGACCTAAGACAGGGCAGATGCCACAACATTAGATAAGTATGACAGTTATGCACTGCCAGATAGCCGATTGCCCCAAGACAACCAAGGATACTTGCACTGCTTTTATTATGGAAGGATGTCAAAAGGTACCACCAACAGAGGACCACTGGCTCCAAGAAGCAGTTAGGTCATTCATGCTTAGAAAGATTCCTGCAACGGTCTACTAACCCTACATGAAAGGCAACAATATTTACAGGGGTGTAGGTTGTAGCCGTGGTGGTCTAAGGACATGGGCAGACAAGGTTGTTTGGGTAAATCTGATATCTTTTATCGGACCAACTCAAAGGGTTGGAAAAATTCTTCTTTGCAAGCTTTTGGGTACAAATACCCTCGTGAGGCTGAGGAAACATCTGCAGCTGGCGTGTGCTCTTCCTGGGTGGAACGAATAGTAAAGAAGCCAGGGGCTGGCATGCATGCAAGAAATAAATATGAAAAAAATACCAAAAATATAAAAAAAAAAAAAATTAGAAATAAATTAAAAGCAATATTTACAAGCGTTCTTATAGATGCACATACTTGAATTTTCAAAGCGTAGCCAGCAGATAAACCCAAAGACATTCAGGCTACACAGACTGCAGAGTGCTGGGGGTGGTTTGAAATGGTTCTCCTGTGCTTAAAACCAGTTACTAGAGTAATTGCTAAAAACTACATGGCACTCTAGTAACAGGTTTTAAGCACAGGAGAACCATTTCAAACCACCCCCAGCACTCTGCAGTCTGTATAGCCTGAATGTCTGGTTACACAGTAGGTTTGGAATAGGGTACAAGGTAGAGCAATATCAGAGAAATCCCTTAGAGCAAGGTGACATGGTAGCCTTTGATTACTCATCTGTTACTGCAAGCTATATATATATATAACAGTCCATGGGAAGCTGAGGATTTCAAGAACCTTGTGCTGCTTGGAGGAGGCGGACCACAGAAATACTAACCAGCTAGTTCATTTCCTTCTCCTGAGTTGCAGCCATTTAAAAGGGAAGTCTTGGACCAACAGGATCCAGAGTGATGAAGCAAAGCCCACACTGCCCAGGCAGCCACCAAGAGTCAGGTGTTATTGCCACTGACATGGTGCAGGGCAAGTTCTAGGAGCAACACCCCAAGCCAAGAGCTCCAGAGAAGATGACACCATGGCTTTAGCCAATCTCTAATGCAGTGTGGGATGAAATATTCCCCCGTCGGTAGATTATTCCCTAACCCTGGAGTACTGGTTTCTTGCACTTTAAATATTGGACAAGACACCAAACAGAAGACCACTAGTAGGCTGATCCAGTACAGAATCACAGACAACAAGGATTGGAAGGGACCTCAGGAAGTCATCTAGTCCAACCCCGTGCTCGAAGTATGGAAGCTCCTAGGTATTTTCCCCTAGAAGTTAACATCTGGTTCATTGTTCTAGACCAGCCGTTCATGGACGCTCATAAATGAAGTTAATTTAAGAGGAAGAACCTTGTAACCTGGAGTAGTTTCATTGCAGCTCTGCAGGCGGTTCACTACTCCGCACCTAGCACCGAGACCCTTTCAGGAATCAACACACAAGAGGGGACCCAAGTTTCTCATGTGGGTTTGTTCTCACCAGCGTTACAAACTGAATATACAGGACAAAAAGCCAGGTGCCAGAGGGCTCTTATCGCTGCTCAATGAGTCAAACACCTGGATCCGACTGCAAGAGGCACTACGGTAAAAAGCCAAGAGATTTCTTCAGCGTCATTACAAAGCATCCTGCTGACAATATATGGTTAAAAGGCATTTCCCTACAGCTTGCCCTGTGACTAAGCTAGGCCACAAACAGATTTGCTCCATGCTGGTGGAGTCGGTGCTTTGCAAGTTAACATTTCCAGGCAGCGTGTTCAAGAGCAGGGGAAAGCCAGTGAAAAGTTTTAGTATCCGGTGTAGTTATGCACTACACTATTTATGTTGGTGCCACAACAGATTTAAGGTACCACTAAGTACCCCGTTTCATCCCATGGAGGCTGAACAAGTTTTAACTCTCCTCCACCCGTGGAGTCCTTGGCCACCGTGACGTCTAGATTACCGTGGAGCTTCCTCATGCCGACCAAAACGACAGCCTTGATAGCGTCACCAAGGGATGGGTCTTAAGCGATGTAGTCCCAACCAGATTTATGGGTCTGAGAAGCAGCAGTATCTTGCCTCTAGGTCTCCGATTTAAAAAAGAAAAGTCAGCTGTCAGTGCTCCCAGGCAGCTCACTGGTGGCACAGCGGTCATGGTGTATAACAAGTAAGGCCACCAAGAGAGGGACACCATCACAACCGACTCACTAGGAACATCGGTGACTGCCAGCAGCTGAAACAGCTACCTTTGAAGCCTAAAGGCAATTGCTGCAGGTCATATTTAAAGCACGCTCGCAGGGAAGCACGGTGAAGCAACGGCCTCCAGAGCCGTCACGCGGAGCAGGACCTGGCCCTGCACACAACTAAGTGCCTCAGTGGCCAATGCAAAACGTGGCTGCATCCTCCTCCTCATTGCCGCTTCCCATGTCACCTCGAAGTGAAAACGGGCAGGAGTAGATGCATTAACTGGTTTAAGAGACTCCAACAGGGTGAAAAAGGATTGCACCAAGATGCTTAGCAAGTGGAACAGGATCGGGCCCCAAGTCTTTTACCAGCATTAAGCTATTTCCACCGTACAGGGCCGAGGCGCCGACATGCACCACAGTCAGAGTCCAGCACTAGGAGATATCTTCCCAGCCACGCTGCATCACTTAATTGCAGCTCCTGTAGTTTAGCAAACAGCTACCTTCAGATGCTGGAGGGGCTCAGGCGCCCGCGCTTTCATGGTCTATAAATAGACAAATAAGCAAAATGCCGCAGGGAGGTTTGCTCCTTCTTCCTTACATTACAACGAGACTCGGAGAAAGGCAGGCTCCTTTATGGATTAATTTCAGCACGTTAAGAAATTTCAAGGTCAGGCGAGTTGCTAATCCACTCTGCATTCGTAGGAGGGTCATCGTACCCTCCCCGCCCCTTCCCCCCCAGCCCCACTGTCATCCGCCGCGAGGCTGCCGAGCCGAGATCACATCGCAGGTATTTGGAGAGATCCAGTCACCGGCCCTTTCGGCTGGCTCCAGCGCCCCGCTGCCTGCTCCGACACTTTTGCTTACAGGTTTCCTCCTCTCGGGCAGAACGCGTTCCCTCCAGCGCCGGTTACACTGAACGGTGCTGCAAATCGGAGCCGACAAGCAGCTTTAAAAAAGTCCCAGCGAATTGCAGCAGCGGAGCTGCAGGTTAGAAGTGCTCGTGCCACACTCGCTCCCTACAGGTTTTTAGGGCAATTCTCCCTGGACCGAGCAGAGCGCAGGTGCCTGCATTTGTTTTTACCCAGCAGAATAACCTCTTCCCAACCCCTTTTGCTGTTTCAGAGGGGGAGGCAGCTCTCTCATACTAATGCTGCTGGGTAACCTGCCAACAGGGAAACTGGAGACGTTCAGACAGGAACTTTCCTCTTTCTAGTGACTTCACCAGCCCCCAGAGGGGTAGCATGATATCACCAGTAATGGATCCACAATCGCCACCTGCCCCTCTTCTAAACTCCCCTCCCTCTGCAACTATTACTTGCAGTACATCAGAGGGCAAAGAATTGCTGCAGCTTTCCCATGAGGCGGACCTGAAGAAACCTGGGGTTTTCCTTCGCCTGCTAACGGGAGAGACCTGCCCCAGCTTCACCGGGACTGTCCCCCGTCCAACTCCCGAAGACGAGGCCCCAGACTGCGAAGCGTTCCCCTGACCTTTCACCACCGGTGCAGTTTCCTGCCGCCCCGTTCCTCCAAGCATTATTCGAATTACATAAAGGCAGGGCAGACGTGCCTTTCCTTAACCAACAAAGCCCATCCCCTGGCAGCAGGAACGCAGTTGTCCACTACCCCGGTGCAAAACCGGACACAGCGAGCTGGCGTGGTTTACATTTGTGCTCAGCGGGACGCAAGGCATGGACACGGCTCCTCCGGCTACATGGAAGAGCGGGGGGCTTTTATCCCGAGACACCCCAGAAGATCTCGGCCGGCGAGCAACAGAAACAAAGGTTGTTTTATAGGAGTTTATAAAACATCTCGGCACCCGCTTGCTAATAGCTTTATACTGCCAATCTGGAAGAGCAGCGTTTCATGACGGAGGGAAGAAAGGGACATCAAAAGGTGTCTGCCAGCGCTCACGCTGGGAAGTGAAGTGTTGTCCAGGTAAGCACCCACTGACTCGTCACTGCAGGGGACACCCTAAAGGGACGGTCTGTTCAGAAAGTGCTGAAAACCCACTAACAGCCCATTTAAGGTGCCTCAGGTTGGGAGAGAATATTTAATTGATGGAGGCTGGTTGCCTAACCACCCCATCTCCCCCCAAAATTAGACACTTACCATCCCATGAGAGTCCATGCTTGCAAACAGAAGCACATAAGAGTTCACCTGCTGTGTAATCTCCGCCTTCGCTGCTTAATGCACATTGCATTGTCCTGCGGAGGCAGTTGGGAGGGAGGCACCACCAAGTCAGCAACGCCTGCTTTTATTCTCAACCACTGAGTCACCCGTGGCCATCGGACACGATGCAAAGAGCACAACTTCCCCTCTACACCATGCCTTAAGGTAACAAAAAAAAGCAGCACTTGCATAGCAATTTCCGCTGCTGCAAAACACTGGATCCAGCCAATTTAGAGCCAGAAACCTCATTTAGGGGGAAAGAGCAAACAAAGAAACAGCCGTTTGGTAACAGTTGTATTGGGTAATCCGGGAGTGGCTTTGAAAATACGATGCACCAATTAACCAAAAGTTGAATCTCATCTTATGCCAGGAGCTTGTGTTAGAGGCTCAGGATTTGTTTTAAACCACTGAAGTCAAGGCTTTTAATCCTTACAAAGGCCACTGAAAACCAAAGCGTGGACATTCCTAGGATAAGAGGTCTGGATGTACGCCGTACAGTACAATAGTGCATTGTGAGCCGTCTCCAACGTTCGCTTGCTGTACGCTGAAGTCGTGTGTTATAATTAATGTAGAACCGCCCCACGGGCCGTTTCATTGGTGTGCCACACACCCAAATTAACACACACTCACCAGCTCACACAAGTCCGTTTGCAGCAAGCATCCCTGATTGAACAGACAGCCCTATTATTATCCGACTGCCTATGAAGTGGGACCAACTGCACCAAAACAATAGTGCCATGCAAGTCTGCACTGCTTGGTGACAAGGGAAAATCCCAGACCCAAGGCTTGGTAAACACTCAGGAGTAAGCCATGTGCTTCATTGCATTATTTCTGCCTTTTAAGTAACTTCAGATCTTAACTCCTCAGTCAACATCCTTTCCGAAATGCCATAGTTTGGTTTTATGCTACTAATGGCAGCAAAAGGCTAACTTCTATTTAGTGGGCCTGGGTGTAAAGAAGGAAGAAGATGCTAAGTTTTGCTCAGCATCCAGGGAATTGCAGAGAAGCCAGTGGTTTTCAACCAAAAGTGGGCAATTATTTGCCCCCCTCACCCCCCCTGCAACAGCCCAGGAACCATGCACCCCACAACTCCTCCCTGCCACCAGTGCCCAGCAGCAGCTCCTCCCCACTACCCCGCCGGGCAGCCCAAGGTGATGCTGATGGAGGTAGCGACAGCGGTGGAGAGGAGACGCAGCCTGGGTACAGGCTCTGGGCAGCAAGAGAGGGAAGAGGGAAGCAGACGCTTTTCCCCTGCACCGAGCAACAGCTTTTGCCTGGCTGCAAGTGCTGCCCAAAGCAGGTGCAGGGTGGATGCCATGCATGTAGGTCCTAGCTGGTCTGCTCCAGCCAGGGAGAGCGTGCAGGATGGGCCGAGGCTGTGCACGAGGGTCCCCGCCATCCTCCGTGGGACTGGGACCAACGACAGCTGGAAGGACTCCTGCAAGTGGAGTCCAGTTGCGGAGCCACCCCAGCCCCACTGCATACCTGGGGGTGGCCAGCTGTGCCACGGGCCAGGTGGGCCCAAGGCACCCTCCACAGGCCCACCTGTTTCACATGCATAGGAACAGGACTCAAGGTGAGGCGATAGCAAGGCCAACAGATGCCACTTGAAAAAGACAAGCCAAAAGCAGAATTCAGTACCCTAAAGTTGCAAAAGACCTGTTCCACGCTGAATTTGGGGACCTTTAGCAGTACCCCGAAGATGCCTAAATAGCCCATTTGCACCTGCTCAGCAAGACAGGGCCCCTAAGCTGCAGGGAACATGCAGTGCCACACATCTGCCTTTCCATCCCCAAAGGCCATGAGTATTTTCCCTTGCAGGCAAGATCAACAAGGACAGGGTTTTTATTAATCCCACAGCCGTTTCAGGAGGTCAGAGGAGACTGCATTATTGGAGCACAGAGAAGGGGCTTAGGAGTTCACCGCCAGCATCAGATCAGCGCATGCAAGGTACCAAGTCACACGGCCCTCGGGCTCCCTACAGCACTCGATGGAGCCTCGTCCGACAGACCGCACAACAAGCCAGCACGGGAAACGCTACCGAATGCCAGAGGCTTCAACGGATCCAAGACAGTCGGTCTCAGTTTTTGTCCTCTCTTTAAAAACCAGATCCGGACACCAGAAATCCCACTTCCCAGAACAGAGGCCCCAGCAGAAATCAGTGCCAGAAATAAAACCGAGTCAGTGCCACTGACATGATTCATGGACAAGCATTGTATACATGTCGGCCACCACCGAGTGTGTGCAGTGGGGGTGGAGATGTTTCGGCTGTTCCTTCTGCTCGCAGATTTGGAGGCCGGGACATCAGGATGTCGTTGGTGCACAGTACCGTAGTGTACGCTCGAGAGCCACACCACAAAAGAAGAGAGTCCCTAGCCTGCACCCTGCTAGATGTCCCCAAACTCGGGTCTTTTGCTACATCAGGAGGGGGGTTAGGGCCAACACTTCTAGTCTTTACTCAGCAATTACTACAGGATCTTTGCCCCAATAGGAGCCACAGGCTTGGGCAAGGTAAGCGTAAAGAAGCACTGGCCTACCTTCAAGAAAGTCGAGGACACAAAACTCATTCCACTTGTTTGCATTAGGGTCTCGGATGTGATCAATGTTTCAAGCCAGCTTGCTCCCTTGCCAGGGCAGACAACCCTTCAGTGTACAGATCCTTATAAGGCTACAAATGTTAAACAGCACAAGGTTTACAGGCAGGCCAAGGATCCCAGCGCTTGGGATCCAGAAACAAGCCCAGCAAGCATCTGCTCCAGCCGATTTTCAAAACATCCCACAACCGGCCTCCTCGGCTTTAGTCGGGCACCATTTGTGCTTTTAAGAGGTGTCACTCAATAGACTTGGAGCAGGCGGACACAGCGCAGCCAAGGGATCTCCAGGGCAGCTGAGTTCAGTCTGCTGCTATTGCAGGCACCATGGCAGGGAGGGGATAGCCGGTGCTTCGCTTCAGCTTTGCTGGCTCCCCACCTTGCAACGGCAGGAGGAGTTCCTCCCATCGAAGCATTTTAGGATACCGCGCTCCAGGCAGGGAAACCGAGGCACAGAGGAGCGAGGATACCGCGCTCCAGGCAGGGAAACCGAGGCACAGAGGAGCGAGGATACCGCGCTCCAGGCAGGGAAACCGAGGCACAGAGGAGTCGAGAGAGTGACTTAAAAGGGCCGCAGAGCAAGTCAGCGGACAAACTGGAAGCACAGTCCGCCATCCTGACCAAGATCCACTCTTCAAGAGCGAGGCTGTGCTGCCTCCTTATAAGCTGCATGATTATACAGCCAAATTAGCGCTGTATGCAGTCTCTCCAAAGAAATAATACCATCTGGGTGCAGGAGTGCTGGACGGGCCTGGCACAGTTCAAACTCAACTGGGTCACGTGGCCTCTCAAAAAACTTTCCACGCTAAAAATAGCCAATAGCAAATGCTCTGCCTTATAAGCCAGGCAGGAACAGGAGAGGACAAAAACCAATTGCAGCCAGGAGGACTCAAAGCCCCTCTGTAATAAGCAATTCAGATGAGATGACCTACTGGAAAGACATGCCCAAAGGAGTCCCCTACACCAGGCTGACTTCAGTGCAAGGCAGTCACCCTGGAAGATAAAAGCAGAGCCGGACGTTCGTAGTCAGCCCTCCGCCTGCATGTGACGGACGTGTGGGCTGTCTTCATATTCCAGTCCTTGCCTGGCCTTCTCTGTTTTCAGACAACCACAGCGGAAGGAGGAATCCTACCCGGGGCAGAAAGCGGCCCAAGGACAGGTGGCAGGGAAGGGCGAGGGTGTCCAGGCAAGCGGGACTCCGACATCGCATTGCAGGGCATCTTAAACTAAATCTACTCTCTGAACCCCTAAGTGTGCATGAGATCCACCGTTCAGAAACGCTGCCCCTGCTCTGCCAGGACATCCCTCCTACGTACAATTAAAGCACGCTCACAAGTTGCGAGCTCTTAAGAGTGAGTCAATAGTTATAAAAAAGCCCAGGGAAAAGAGAGAGAAGATGCAGAGTGGGAGACTCTGGAAAGACAGACTATTAGATTGGCTTTTGTGATTCAGAGAGTTAACATCAGAGGCCTGAACGCTACAAACACCCATGATGCCCACTCTGCGAGCTCTCGCCCCCCACCATCCTTGCACCTAGGTCCTGGCAGAACAGGGATGCCAGATCGGCAGTCTCGAGGAAGTGTCTTCTGCCAAACCCTCAGAGTAGCCTGCTACAGCAATGCCAACAGGAGCGCTCAGGATGCCAAGCAGAGTCCCCAGCACATCCCAACACCTTGTGCGTGCTCCCTCCTTCCGACAATAGGAGCCGATCCCTGAAAACACTTCACATACTTCAGAAATTAGACCCATTTTGCAGAAGCATAAACAGAGGCACAAAGCGCTCGAGAAACCAGGCAGGTGTTACACGAGGGCTCCTGCTGCACAGCTGATCTAAACATCGTCCTGTGTTTTCAGTGCCGGACCAGGACGCACCCTGCTGCTGAAGGTAAGCTGCTCTCCGCCTGGCCGGTGCCATTGCTCATCACGCCATGCCACACTCCTTTCCTCCCAGTCTGAATGAGCTATGCCAACGCGACATATTTTACTAGCACCGTTTCCTTTTGCAGTGAGCTTGTACCATGATACTCGCTCCTGGCATGAGAAATGGATGTGGCACCAGCAGGACTAGGACTATGCACCACTCTCAGGCCGGAGCAGAAGGGCTCGGGGCTGTTTTTGAAACGGGACAGCTGAAGTGAGGGTTTGAAGTGAAGTGTCAACACAGCTTTGCTGCAGGTGTCTGTCTTTAAACAGGCACCAGGCTGAAAAACTTCCAACATGCAAATAGCAACTCGGGCCGTAACGCTTTCCTCACCAACTCTCTACCATGCAGAGGCTCACGGTTGATGCACGCTACCGAGCCCTCTCCTCCCGCAATGCAACACACTCTCATTAACATTAACCCTATCATATGGTCTAGCTCCTGCTTGCTCTCTATATCCCATTACCTTCTCACCCCGGGCACTTCATTATTTACGATGCCCTCAGTTCAGCTGCTGGCCCCTAATGAATCTGGCACTTGCAAGGAACGACAAGATCACCGTCTCATCACTTTGCCCAGCCCCACTGTATTTAGAAGATTAAGCCCTTGTAACAGGTGTGCACTTTTGGGAAGTAGTGGAAAGGTGTCTCCTAAATTCAAGGCATTAGCTTGCCAGCTGCTTTGGTTTAGACCCCGCACAGAGGATGTACTAACACATAACCACCCTTCAGGAGCCCAGGAACAACTACCTTCAGCACTGCAAGCTGGCCAAGGAAGGGGTGCACTGCGAGCACAGCAGGCAGGCAGTCATTGAAGCCCTGCTCTCCCCGTGTCCTGAAGAAGCCCAGGGGAATGGCCTTAAATGCAGAGTAGCTCAGGTGCACAAAGAGGTCCTGACTGGGAGATGCCGGACCTAGAAAGGCTGAACAGTAAGCTCCATTTACCTCCCTTCCCAGGGTTTCCTGACCATAAAATATATAGTTGCCCTTTTAATCAGTAGTTGCCCAAGCAGCTAAGAGGCAGCACTCTGCATTCCTCATTTGCCAATGGCAAACAACTTTTTAAATCCGTGATCAGCTAACATACCCGACAGTTCCTGGACTCCAACTTCTTCCCACTCCTCGTTTCCACACCGCTTGGAGGAGAAGAGTCTGTTTCCAGAGCATATTCACGGGTACTAGGTACATCTAATGCTTCAGCGCTGTCTGACACTGTTGGAAGTAATAGCAGCTTTGCCAGCCACTTCAATAGATGCTGGTTCAGACAGTCGGCCAGGCCTGTCGTGTTTAGCTAGGAAATGAAACCCAGCAAAAAGCAAACAGCATTTCAAGGCAGTCAGGCGATGCAAACTGTGCCTGCCTCTGTACAGATAAGCCAAACGCAAATTCGGGGACAGAAGTAGCCACTTCTTCAGCATACTTTGCCTCAACGTGCAAATAAAGGCTGACTAATTCGAGCCAACAGGTGGAAGGAAGAGGCAGAGAGCCAGCCCCCTCCACGGGAGGGTTTTGTTAGAAGTGGCAATGTTAATGGGCATGTAGGTGCTGCTCTTTACAGATACCAAAAGCTACTTAGCTGATTTTACCCTGCAACAAGTCCTTGATAAACAGCTCCTGGAAACAAAGCCTGAACCGAGCCCGCACAGAGGAGAAAACGATTAGAAGCCGTGTTGTTCTAAAGTCGTGCCTGGCCCGGCGAGACCCCGCCGCAGGAGCGGACAAAAAAAGCCTCAAGTGCCTGTGAAAACCCAAATGCATTTTCTACTTTTTAAGTTCAGAAGAAGGAGCAAAGGTCTCAGGACCCAATACAGAGCTTGGGGCTTGCATTAAATGATGCAGCAGTGACAACGGAGCAGAGACCTTGCAGGAAGCTGTGCCGTAGATCAACCGGGGACAGACTTCCATCGCAGCAGCACCTACAAATCCCAACGCAGACAGGGATCTCTCTGCATTAGGTACCACCATGGTTTTTCACATACAACACCCCTAAACACACACTGGTTTGGGAAGGTAGAATTTAAAAGGGGGGCTTTTTCCAGAGTCACCAGCAACTGCGAGACATACAACACATCCTCCTGGGAACTTGGGGTGCACCACAAACTTCTTGATGCCAGCTGCCGCATCCAAACCATCTCCTAAGCTGCCACGCTTTCTGGATGCTTCATTTCTAAGAGGACGTACTGTGCATTACACCTTTGCAAGGGCCGTGGCAAGGCTGTTATAATAACTCTTTACCGTGAGAAGTTAATAAAAAGTGTTTCCACATTGCAAGCCTCATTTCTGCTTCAGGCACAGCCAATAACGACGATTGAGGGGGGTAACAAAGCACTCCACTCTCTTGGCAGCTGCCTGACATGCACATCGTTGTCTCCAGGCTTGCTTTTCCACTGAAGAAAACAGCCTCCCCACTTAAAGCACCCCAAAACTAGGGGGAATTTGGAGGAGAGGTATAGGTTGTATATGAGAAACTACGATATCCCAATAGTGGGAGAGGCCTAGATGGTCTTGAAAAGCTTGCAGTCTACATAAGACAAAGAGAAGCAATATTAAACAGTCCCATTTTAAGTGGGGGGGGAGGAGGGGGGAACTGAGGCAAGCTGCTTCCTCTCCTTGCGCCAAGAGCACACGGGACACCTGTAGCAGCTCCACGAAGTGAAACAGATCTCTTGAACCGCAGGCCACAGTGTTAGCATCACACCACCCTCCTGCCTTACGGGAGGGAAGGGTGCCCAACACACCTGCTAAAGGATGGCCCGTCCTCCACTGAGGTCAACAGCACGATTGCAATGAAGGTCAGTTTTGAACGTGAACCTTTTAGTTCACCTTGGGCATAAGGAAGGGAAGATGATTGCAAGGAAGGTCAGCGATGCCCAAGGTGAATCAAAAGGAAGGGAAGCAGCACGCAGCGAGCAGGACCGGACAGCAACACTTCCACTCCCTCGTGCAGGTTCTAGGCTCTCCCGAGCTGCCAGCTCCCAAAATGCCATCTCTGGAAAGCTGAGGCCCTGCACAAGTGGCACACGGATCACAAGGCTTCTCCAGGAACAGCTGCTATTTATACACTGGAAGTCACAAATTCAGTGGTCACAGACAGTAAATCTCTCCACCTTACTGCCAGGTGGTTAGAGAGATTAAAGAAACCTCCCATGCGAGCTCCTTAGAAGGAGAGATCAATTTCTTCTTTGAGGAAGTGAAGACAATGCCTAACCACAAGGCATGGTCTAGAAGTCCTCATTTGACTTCTAGCAATGGTAGGCAATTTTGATGTGGCAGCAGGGGGAAAAAAAAAGTTAAACCCACATCATGAAGCACAAGAAAGCCTTTTTTAAGCATTCAAACCCACATACAAACCCAGCCTGGACAGTCAGACAGCTCGCAGTTTTGGGGCAGAGCAGATTCTGGATGCATTACCTAAAATTACGCTTCAACTCCTTAGAAATAGCAAGCACTCGCCCTCAAAGTGTCTAGGTTTTTTTTAAAAGGCACCTCAAATGACCAGTTGCTTCCTGACAAGATACTTGGTTGTATGTATATAAAGACAGAGAAAAGCTCATCATTGACATCAGTTTTTAAATAGGAAATCAAGGAGTCCCTGTTAGCCATCTAAGTGTTTCATTACTTCTATCGATTGAAAAGAGCATTTCAAAGGGCAACACACATCTGCTTATTCAAGAGCTTCACAGACAGCAAAATTACCCGAATAAGTGTATGGCTTACAGCAGGGAAGGGCACCGGGAGGATGAAAGCTGCAGATAAATAGGGCTGTGGCATTAAACAACATTTGTGTTCCTCTCACAGAAATCCTGCCATTAAGCGGTACCTGCTTTCAAAGGACCTCCTTGAAGGTAACCTTCCCCCCAACTCCCCCTTCTCAAAAGGGATTCAAGCACTTCAGTGACTTCGAGTCGTAAGGTCAGACCCAAAAAGGCACTGTGGTGCCCAAATCCTACAAATTTCAATGAGGCCTTGAGCACTTCTCAAAGATTCACACTCAGGCTATGAGCAGAAATAACTCGTAACCGCTTTAAGAAGAGGGCACACTAGCTAAGATAATAAAACTGTTGCATTTGCAGCCATACAACAGAGCTTAAAACAAATCAAATCAAATCACTGCAACTGTAACCTAGAATAAAACAGGGCTAGAGTTGAAAGTATTCTGCAACATCGGTATCCCTGTAAAATCCTACGCGGACATCACTTAGTACCAATAAAACAATTATGCTCCACTACAGTCCGTGCATCTGAACTTCCCTCCACCACCCTACACACAGCTTAAATCCTTAAAACATTAAAGAAAAGAGGCTGGGCTCGGGCCGTAACCCCAAATAAAATGCTTCCTAGGTGTTTGCAAAGCACCCAGCACAGCTGAACTCCAGTCTTGGCTAGAGCAACAGCCAGATCGTGTGCGGTACTGGTAGGCCGCAGCCCTGTTGTGCTAGGTGCCGAATGAGCATGCTGCGAGCTACAAGGTCTGGATCAAAAGCTTACAAGCCAACCGGCCAGCACGCTGGCAGCTGGAGCAGACACGATCAGGAGACTGAGGTGGCTTTACAACCTTGGTGACGCCGAGAGGTTAGAAGGCAGCATGCTCTGCTCCTATCCACACCGGAGACGACAGATCCCAGCCTGCGGGGCCATCGAGCCAGCTCTTCCCGCGAGCACTAAAGGTGCACGAGGATTTTCACAAGCACTGCAAAGAATGCACTCAGCAACGCCACAGCAGAAATGGAAGCAGGGGGGAGCCGGCATTTTGGTGTCAGGATAGGAAGTCTCGATACACAGCAAGGAGCGGAGGGGCTCGTGACTGCGGTTCAGTCAGCAAAGAACTGAGACTGGGGTTTGATCTTTCGGACCCGCTCTGAATTTTGCACTGGGTTGGTACCGAAATGCAAGTCAGTTATGCAATTACAACCACGCTTCGGCAATTTGCATGCGAGCCCGAGGAGCTTGTAACATTAAAAAAAAGTAAAAATACTTTGAAGTGCTTTAAGTTCACCGACTGAAAAGCACCAAGAGCAGAGGTGTAGCAGCTGCCCCAACAGGTATTTCGCCCATTATGCAAATGGCTCAGCTAGGGGACAAAGAGCAAGCGACTTGCTCAAGGTCACACAGCAGCCAAGCGGCTATCACCACTCCCAAGCCCTGCGCTGCTCAGACGCCTTCTCCGCAGAGGACAAGGCACGCTGCTTCATGGAGCAGCTGTACCATGCTCCAGCAGGTCACATGCTCTCTCCTTCCCATTTCACCGCCCGGCTCCTGCGGCTAGGGCTCAGAGTAGATGATTCACAGACACAAAACAAACAGGAGACGTGAAGTTAGCCTCTTTTCCTATCACTTTCCCCAGCAACAGGTCCTTTCCTTTCCCCAGAAGCAAAGTCCACAGGCCTTTTGATAACACCGGCCAGACATCAGCAAGCCCAACGCCTTCCAAACAAACCAGGCTGGCCCTTGCAGCGTTGAAAAGTCAGTGCTGCCATCACTCTCGCACCCTGCGGTCTTCCTGAACACGTGGCCAGCAGAGAAACATGTGATTTAGGATATCGGATAGCAAAGCACCCACGAAAAGACAGGCCCTTAGGACACATCTCGCAGACCCCTCATCGTACGCCCTCAACTCGGAGCCGGCGCGCGTCTCTACCTCCCGCCGACAGAAGTTCAACTTGCAACTCGAACGAAACAACTCCCCCCGGGCAGCCAAGCCGCTCGAGTGTTGCCGAGCCGGCTTTGCACATCCTCCAGCATTACGCCAGCCTTCGAGGGAGGCAGAGGTGGTGCAAGGACGTGAGAGGCGCTAGCTAATTTGCAGCCTGTCGGCGCCCAGAGGGTGCCGTCCTGCCCGCGCCGTGCAAACACGGGCGAGTCTTTACTCGCGCAGCCCCGGCGTTCGGTGGGGTTGCATCACCGCCGAAAGGGCGCCTGTAGCCCAGGCGTAGGGTTTCCTCCACGAAGGAGCCGTTCGCACGCGGTCGTGGAGGCGGCGCTCACGCGGCGCCGCTGCCTGGGCTGAGCATCTACCAGGGACCCCTGGGCCCGCTCCTTTCTTGGGGAGTCTGGGGAGGGGGATCCCCACGCCTTGCTGCGGGTCTGGGGGGCCAGGAGGAGCCCCATCCCCCCAGAGGGTGGGCAAGGGGGCTCACTTAGCTCATGCACCCGCAGCCAAAGCAACGGGGATGGGTGTGGGGGGGTGACCGTGACCTTGACCGCCCCCAGCGCCAGCGGGGAGGGGAAACGGCGCAACCCTGCCCCGGCGGCGGTACTCACGGTCCGTGCGGTGCTCTTCCCCCGTGCCGTGCCGCGCCGCGCCGCGCCCCGCCCCCGCTCCGTGCCCACGTGCCGCCCGGCCGAGCCCCGCCGAACTCTGAGACATTCGCCCGCGGCACAAGGTTCCACTCGCCCCGCCCCTCTCGCGAGAACGCCGCCTCGCGCGAGACTCGGGCCCGCCCCCGCTGAGCTGGGGGTGGGGGGGAGGGGAGTGTGTGCGCATGCGCCCCGCACTGCCCGTCTCCTGGCGGGGTGGGAGTGCCCCCATCCCCCCCCCCCAGCAGCCCCCCGCGAGGGCAAATGTCACTTACTCGATTGCAAGACGACCCCATTTACCAGGAGAAGGGGGTGCTCCATGTCCTCCCTTTGCCCACCCCCACCTTGCCCTTGATCTACGCCCCAGCGGGGGCCGCAGGAGGGTTGGCGTAAGGATGCAACCTGCGGTGGTGGACACAGGAATGAAAGGCGTGCCTTTTTATCGCACGCTTTCCAGCTCTGGATGCACCTTTTTCTGGCGCGATCGGTACTTTGCGTGGGCAACGTTAGGCGGTCTGAATGCATTGCGGGGTTAACTGTATAATACTTGTAACCTGTATTGTAACTCTCCAGGTGTTTGTAACAATTATAACACTGTGACCTGTAGAGTTACAAGTATCTGTAACACTTGCGAGCCGTATAACACTGTAACTGTAGAGGGGGGTACGGGAGGGTCACACAAGCAAATCCAGGCTCTGTCGGCCCTGCTCAAACCGTACCGAACGCTGTCCAGTTTGCGGATAGGTTTTCAAACTGGCTTTTAACTTCTTCCTGCCTGAGAAGAGCAAAGCCTATGAATCGGGTTTGCACGCGCGTGACAGTGCTGACATCGCGCGGCTTTCCCCGGCCCGCTGGAAAGGATCTCGAGGCGTCCTGGTTCAAAACCACTGAGCTACGCACCCGGTCAAGTCACCCTCTGGTCCTGACACGGAGCTGGTCCCTACTGCAGGAGCGCTCAGCAACGTCTCGGCACGTCGCGCAAAGCGTTAGGCTGCGCGTGCCTGCAAGCTGCTGCTCGGGGAAGTCAGGATTGCAGCGTCTCTCTCTCGTCCCCGCTCTCGGCACGCTCCGTGGGAGGAGTAGGGGAAACCTCAAAGGAAAATCCATGTTCAGCAAGCCAGTACTCGGTGTGGCCAGGCCCTGTACTGCAGAAGGATGCACACTCCCTTTTCCTCTCGTAACCCGCCAGCGGTGATAAGTTGCACTGGGACAGGATGGCGGCATTTCCCCCTGGCACTGAGTGTATTGAAACAGCAGCGACACGACGACCGTCATCTATAAAGGACTTCCACAGGGAGAAAGGCACGTGAGGATTGCTGCTTAGCCTTTTGTCTAAGATCCAGTATAACGGGCCCTGAGCTCCCAGGCCTGTAGGTCTGGCACTTGCATGTAGGATCCTGGCCTGGTTGAAGATCCGTGAATATGTATAGACATCGTTACTGAGCTTTGCTCATTTGGCTTGGGGATTTAATCGGCTCTTGGATTTGGACTGAGACTGGAATACATTTTAATAGTAATAACAATCACGACCAACAACGGCCCTGTGGGGATTGTGGTGTTTTATGCTGAAAAGGCAGCCTGGCTCGCTGTCTTATCACGCCAGAACAGTGCTCAGATCAGGGTCCTGCTGCGAGGTTTGCCTTGCCTGACCTCGGGCAAGTCACTTCTCTCTGCTTTAGTTTCCTCTGTAGGAAAAAAAGGTAGAGATCCCACTCCTCTGTCAAGTGCTTTTGAGTTCAGGGGATGTAAAGCACCACCTAAGAGTTAAACCGCAGTAATGTTGGTTTGTTGATTTTACTTTTTTTAGCTTCAGGCCAGTTTGTTTCCATTAAGTAATGTCCCCTTATACCGGTAACATCCAGGGCAACAAAACCATCTTTACCTTTCAAAGGCTTTCAAGATGAGAGGAAAATTATGCTATGTTGAAAATGTAGAGGGAAAAATGTGGTCTGAGCACAAGCTGGAGGTCACAGCCCTGGCATGTATGTCCTGGATTCGAAATCTAGCTCGGTCTCCTTTTAGACACGTTACAGCTCAGGGGTGCTCAGCCCCCAGCCCGTAGGCTAGATCCGGCTCCTGGTGCGGTGTCATCCAGCCTCGGGGGCTCTCCACAAACCCAACATTTGGTGGCAGGGAAGGAGTGGTGTAGTGGAATAGTTAAGGGTCATCTTATGTAGTTCAGATCAGGGTAGGTAAAATATGGCCCGCAGGTGAGGTTCGGCTAGCTAAGGGATTTTATTTGGTTTAGATTATGGTTGTACGGGATGGTTTATGAGCCTCCCTCAGGCAGGGGTTGGACTAGGTGGCCTCTGGAGGTCCCTGCCAGCCCAACTTTTCTATGATACTGTGCCCCTGTGCTCTTGCGCGGAGGCGCAGCATGGACCACCAGGGCCTGGTCCCAGTTCACGAGGGGGGGTGCCTATCCCAGTGCACAGGGTCAGCACCAGACCCCAGGGCCCTATCCCGCCGTGCATATGACAACCGAGGCCCTGTGGGGCTCGATCCAGCCCATGGACCAGCACTGCGCCACTCATCTGGCCTGTGGGGCCAAAAGGTTGAGCACCTCTCTTCTAGCTCAAACAGAAATCATGGGCTTGATACAGAATTGGTTGGGGGGGATTCCTGCTGTGCATTATGCAGGAGGGCAGATCCGACGATCCTTTTGGTTCCTTCACACCTTAACCTAAGTGAACGTCTTAATCTGTGCATGGTCTGGGATATATCGCACGCTCTCTGACTCAGCTCCCATGGCCGTCATATAGAAATAGGGATACCAATGTCTCTAAAAATGCCACAGCGTACTGTGAAGAGATCACACTTAGCGTCCCTCTGTCATGAAAGCAGCCGTAAACAATAAAATGTTGCTGGCAGCCATTAACTGGATCTCCCGGTTGTGATCTTAGTAGCACTGTGCCAACAAGCACTGATCTTTGCCAGAAGCTGCTGAAAAGCTGGACCACCTCTGCTTTAGATGGCTCTGTGTAAAAAGGGTATATTCGATCAGGCCTTAATAGCATAAAAAGAGTCTAAGGGTCACGTTTCTTTGTGAATATGGGCAAAGCTAGACGTGCCATATGCTGGGGAAATTTGATGCAAAGGTCTAAGTCATTCAGCAGTTTGAGCAGCCTATCGGTTTGGAAGTGAAAGCGAGCACAGGGCATGGGGTTGAGCAACCTAGCCTGGGAGTGGGACTTTATGTTGGATTGCTGTTCATTGCGGTGTTAATAAAACCATGCACCCAGGCACGGGTGGCTTTGGACTCTATGTGGTGCATGGCCTGCATTTATGGAGGGGCTTGGAAGTGATGTGTTCTTGTGCCCCCCACTCCTAAATAACATAGAAAGCCTGCAGTGCTAAGTAAGGGGTCATTGCAGTGAGAGTCGCTCTCACAGGTGGCATGCTTTAAGGTGCAAACTTGCAATTCATTCCCCACTACTGTCAAGGAACAGATGTCTTGGAGCCTTTACGAACAGCAAGAAAAATGGGGATAAACATAACAGCGTAAATTCGGGGAGCTCGGGCAGCAGGGGTTAAAGGACGATGTTCCCCGGGGCAAGCAAGACCAGACAGTTGTGAGCAGGGCAGGTGGTATCATTCTGTAACAAGGTCTCTGGCTGTGCAAAGTTGAAGCCTTTTTCTGGGCAATGGAGATCGTTGTGCCAACAGTAGCGTTCTGCTTCGCCCCTCTCAGCGTTGCATAAACACTGGTTCAGCATCGCAGGGAGCAGCAATAAGAACGAGTGCCAGCAAAACACTGGCAATTAATAGTCTTAACCAAGGTGATGCTTAAACGGGCTTTGACCAGGGTACAAGCCGGTGTCTGTTCAAACTGGAGCTCCAGGAGCCACTATCGCCACAGCCACTGCATCTAGGAAGCAAAGCTTTCCCAATGACAATGCTGCTGCTACGCTGTGAGCAACGAAAAAGAAAATGCTTTCACTTATTGGATGTCTCTGCCTGGCAAGAGGTGCCTGTGGGTTTGCAAAGAGACTTGGACGACTTGTAGCCTGTTCTGCTGCCCAGAAGGGAGAGCTGGGGTACGCTGCAGGGGAGCAGCGTGCAAGGAAGAAAGCTCGGGCACTTTAAGAGACAGCAGAAATGAGCTGACTAGGGAAGCAGAGAGGAGGCCTGAACATTTTCAAGCAAAGCAGTACAGCTTCACAGCAAAATAGGAGCTGGCTAAATACAGTCAGCATCCAATTTGACAGACTCTGGGACCCTGGGGCCACCGGTTTGAATCCCAGCAGGGCAGTCTTGGATCCCTCTCAAGCACTCACATAGGAGTTTGGAGTACTTTCCATGTGTGCTTCTTTCCAGGGTGGCTTTGCTTTAAGTCAAATCAATTTAAACCATGATTTAAATCATGATTTCATTCACTGGTCAGGAAGTCTCGATTTAATCATTTTCTACAAAAAAGTGCATTCTTGTTCTTTGATATAACCCAAATGCATATTATTCACAACTCGGAGATAGATGTAGGCTTCATTTTTAGAAAGTACGTGCTATACATTTTAAAGGAGTGATTTATTTGGATATTTTTTTCAGATCCCTTTTGCAGCCACATCAGAAACCTGAATGGTGACATGTGCATTGTTTTAGTTAACTAAAACAACAAACTTATGCATTTTGGGTATAGTTCTTCAACAACAAACGTATATAATTATTTAAAAAAAACAAGCATATGTATTTTCAAAGTTTTAACTATTTTGGTTATAAATGTGAATGTGTTTTTTAACAAAACTTAAATGGAGTATTTCAGCCAGGTCAACATGAGAAATTTGCTGGGTTGTGCAGCAAACTCAGGCTTTACCTTCCTCTTCTTGTTTATTCAAACTCAAAAAGAAAGACAAGACCTAGGGCCAGATTTTCAAAGGCATCTAAAGGGATTTAGGTGCTTAAAGATGCAGATAAATCCCACTGTAGATCCCACTAGAAAAGGACCTGAGCAGGTTATACTTCTTTCTCCAGGGAAAGGTAGGTACCTTTGTATACCTTCTCCTATCTGCATAAGTAGGGATCTACAGACCTTTGAAAATCTGGCCTAATTTCCACGCAGCAGTCCGTGTCTCCGCTATATTACTGACAGGTTTTTCTTCTAGCCTTTCCTAGACTATCTTCCCATTGCTAACTCCATTCTGGTCAACGTTAGAGAGTTCCCAGCTTGTTATAGACAGCATCTTATCGTAAGTGCTATGGCAGCATCTTATCGTAAGTGCTATATACCTGGCCTAGCAAAGCTTTCATGGTAAGGGCAATACTGTGTGTTAGATCTAATACAAGATGTGCTTAATTGCCTCTACAGCCGAATTACACTTTTGTACTGGTATACATGAAAATAATCAGCTCAATTCTCCGTTTGGGTAAGTAGACTGAGTCTCTGAGTAGGAGTGCCTCCTGTGCTTCACTAACACATTGGTTCACCAGGGACACATCTATGCTGCGCCTAGGCGTGCGAGGGGCTGCAGCTGTGAAAACATGCTCCACTGTCTAGCTCTGTCCATGCAGATTTATTACATTTATTTACAAACAAATAAAACGGAGTAGGATTCAAAATGCCCAGTTTTGCCAGAATCTTTTGGTTTTGCGTACAGATCCAGAAATGCAAGCCGAAGGCTGCGTTTTACTGCAGCCAAACCAGATCATAGAGAAACAAAAAGCATCACCGAGGCCTTACCAAACAAGCAAAGCCAGAAAATCCAGCAACCGCCTCCCTACTTGACAGATTACATTTCTCTTGCAGAAATAATGCGCATTGCTGAGATTTTCTGTGAGTGGGAAAAAGTGCCTGCTCAGTGACAGAGATGATTTAAAAAGTGAACATGCCTTCCAGGGCAAGACAAATCGGTGTAGGACTTAAAAAAAAAAGGAGATCGTTGAAAACAAGCAAAATGCTAGGTTAGCTCATATCAGTATCCTGGGCCAACAAATGACTGCTTTTCCAGGTGCCTTGGAATTAGTCACTGTTTATCTAATATTTCAAACAGAACTGGGGAAAACCCCCCATCAGAGCAATAATTGCTCTGTGCAGCGCATTCGTTAGTCCCCCGGCATTGGCATAGCACATTTCCTTCTTTCAGCATAAGCTGGGATTCACCTATCTAAGCCTCACCCTCCGCCGCTTGTTCAGATGAGAGCGGACAGGCCATTCCTCTGAATGCTGCGTGATGAAGATTGTCTAACTTCACACTCCCAAAATGATGATGAGCGCTCTCACCTTTGGATTCACAGTAGTTTATATGAGCACTAGACTTGGCTGAAAGGGCTCCTCACTCCCAGCAGCTTTATCTGCCTCCTCAGAGGTTTTGCTTTCAAACAGCATCACCCTTCTCTCCTTTTCGGGAGAACTGCCTTCTTGGACACAGATGCATGGTATTTCCCCTGCCAGGTTAAGAAGCCACGACGCTTGTCCTGAGCCTTCAAGAGGCCAGATATACTACACTTGATCTGAGGCTTCAATTCCTCACGTGAGAAACCCGTGCCTTCAGCGGGTTTACTTTGGGACCCTACTCCTCTTACCCGTTACCGTGGCCTGTTCGCACTGTGCTGAGTGTCTTGGGTACTGCTGTCTGGCAAGGTGACCTTAGGGAGAGAGCTCCACGGGGACGGTGCTCTCTGAACCAGTCTCCTCTTCCGCACGGTGCTGCCGTTCCTGATCTGCCCGTCTCCTGCCCGTGTTCAGTCATGCCTGTTTGCTTAAGTTTGGGTGTGTCTCTCACTGACTCCAGCGCTTCTTGCAAGCGCTCCTCATGCATGCACCTTCCCACTCCAGGAACCTGAAATGCCCCTTCCCGGCCGCCTGCTGCTGCGTGGGATCTGCAGCCTCTCCCCATTCGAGCGGCAGACGGGGGCTTAGGCCTGGTCTACAGCAAAGTTTTGCTGGCCAAACCCCAGTTCTGTTGGCAATACTTGGAGCGCCGTCACACAAAGTGCATCATGAGGCTGTGGAGCCCTCCTCTGCCGCTCCATCTCTGTCAAGTGACATTCCCGTGCCAATAGTCCCTGGAGCAGCCGGTGCCTTTGTGGGGAGGAGTTAAGACGCTCAGTTCCTATTCAGGTTAGTTAAAGCAGCTATTTGGGCATCCAAATCCCTCAGCTAGAGCTAGTACTTTGCCAAACTTAAACCAAAGGGGTGAAGTAGCATCATTCCCACTTTACAGATGAAGAAACTGAGGCACAAAATGAAATGACTCCTAAAGCTTACACAGCAAGTAAAGAGAGTCTCCTAGGAGGGGGGAATTTGTAATGGTGGTAACAAGGAAATGAAGAAAGTCAAGGAGAGAAACTCACGTTAGGGGATCAGGGAAAGAATTTGCTGTTAAGGGGAATTAGGGCATTTTGGGACGGTCCTGAAGGGCTGCGGTGTACCATTCCACTGCTAGAGACATTTAAAAACCTAGCCTGAGAAAAATACATGGGAGGATTTTCAGAAGCAGTCAAGGTTTGCCTAGCTGCAACAGGAGCACAACCCAGCCAATGCCAAGTCATTTCGAGAAGCTTGCCCACATTGTAATAAGGAAATACATTTTTTTACATGATTTTTTTCCCCCTGATCTGACAGATGCCTTCCAGCCCTACCTTGTTTTTTTTTCTGATACTTACTGTTCCGGACAGATGTTTAAATACAGATGCATATATTTAAAAAATCCAATACTTCTGAAAGGAGGCTTCCTTTGCAGCACGGAAAGTGCTGCTCTTTGCTCTTTCTAGCTGATCTGATATAAATATCCCTAAGTTTGCAGTCTCAGACTTCTCTTTCCATTATAGCTTTGAAGAACAAGCCTTTGCTTGTTTCAACAAGTTACATCAAAAGAGGCCGTTCTAAACTCTACAGCACCCCCTATGACTTCCCTTCGGCTGATTTTCATTGGAAAGCTTGTTAAACACACTGGCAGCCAGAAGCTGAAGTTGAAGAAACAACTTTTTACAATGCTCATGAGATACAGCACCTGCACGTCATGAACTTTACCTGTGGGACAGAAACGCAGCTGCTTTGAAACGGATTGTCACTGCTGCTCTCCATGCCTTACGGACTGGCTGGTGGTAGCTCTTAGTGATTTGACTTTTTGAATGAATAAAAACAAATACCACACCCCCATCTGGGTACTCTGTGGTCCCTATCGCAATAGCATCTGAGGGTCTCCGATGGACTTATCTTCATAACACACCTACAAGGTAGGGAAGCGTCTGCTCCATTCTGCAGCTGGAGAATTGAGCCAGGTTGACAACTATACACGTGCACGCACACACAGCTAGATAGACAGACAGACAGACAGACTAAAAACACTTATCTGTAAAATCCATAAAAATTGAACCGTCTGTAAAATAAAAAGCTAAGCAACTATGAGCTTGACTGAAGGTCCATTATGGGAAAGAAGCTGGAGGCAAGCATTGAATGACAGGCAGAGCAAAACAGTGCCGTGTGGTGTCTGAGCAGGAGCGCAGCGCCCTGCAAGGAGAATTCTCTCGGGGATTTGTAGTCCACGGGAGGCTCTGGAGCCCCCTCCCCCAAAGCCATGTGCTGCTGCTGTGTCCTGTCACCTGCCTGTAACATTGCTTACCTCGCAAGTAGGCAGACAGTAGTCCTTCTTTGGGGAACCATGCCAGGATGGGATGGAGGGATGGAGCAGCGGAGGTCGGGGAGGGGGGCGCAGCACAGTACAGAGTGCGTTCTGGGGTATCAGGGTGTGGGGGCGGGTAGGGGACCTTTGGGGTGGGATCAGCATGGTGTAAAACTGATTGCTGCTATCAAGCAGGGTTGCCTCCCCAAGACATTGTTTTTTTGTTTTTTTACTGATAAGCAGGGATCCGGGTTTTCTGTTGCCCGTGGGAAAACGGAGAAAACAAAGCAGATTTCCCCCTTTACCTGAGAAAAAACATGGATTTCTCATTTTAACGAAGAAACACATGGATTTTGCACTTTTGCAAGGAGCTTTTTGCAGGCTGACGGTGTTCCAGCCTGCCATGGGATGGGGGGAGCGGGAAGAGGGCGGTCAGGAAGGAGGCACCACGTGCATGAATATGCACATGGCCATCAGGGCAGCCTGGAGAGAGACTCCCAAAGGTAAGTGGGGGGGGGGAAGGAGGGGAGATTGAGGACCCCATAGGGAGGGAGGGAGGGCTGGGGCTGCTGACCTGCCGGGGCATGCATGGGGTTTGAGGCCCAGGGCCAGAATGAATGGCCACAGGGCCCCAGTGGGGATCGGGACAGGGCTGCAGGCGGCTCATCCAAGAGATTGGGGGGGCGGTGAGGCCAGCTCCCTGCTGTTGCACACACACCCTGGGGGCACAGGGGACCCATGCCTCCCAGATCTGTGCAAGCCCAGTGGGCAGGACCCAGCGCAGCAGGGCAGAGCAGGGAAGCTCCTTGCTGCTGCGAGCCACACGCCGCCCTGGCGATGCAACCCCTGCCCGTCCAGCAGCACTGGGGGCAGCAGCATAGGGTTGTGCCCATCACTGCCACAGGGTAGGCAGGGGGCATATCACCAGTGCGGTGCACAGCTCACAGCGGCAAGGAGTTTCCCTGCTTGGCCGTGCTCTGCCCTGCTGTGCCAGGTCCTGCCGGTTGGGCTGTAGAGGTCCCAGGGAAGGGCAGCAGGGCAGTGAGCCTGAGCCCACAGTGGGCAGCCCACACCCATCCCACGCGCAGATCTGGGGGGCACAAGTCTCCCTGCCCCCCGGGAGTGTGCACAGAAGTAGGGAGCTGCCCCCCACCCCAGGCCTGCAGCAGGCAGCCTCCCACCACAGGCTCCACTCTGGCTGTGCTGCTCACCGTGGGAGGAGCAGGGATCCACACTACCCTATGCTGCAGCCCCTGCTGCCTCTGGTGGCGTGGGCATTGGGTGCCAGGGCTCGGGCACTGCTGCAAGGGGGCTGCAAACCCAGGTCCCTGGCCCCATAGCCCTGGCACCCCCCTCTGGCACGGCTGGGGGGGCAGGGGGCTGTTGGTGGGGGGTGAGGGGCACCAGCAGGGCTGGGGGCTGTAGCTCGGGAGTAAGGGGCCTGGACCTGCGTTCTGTGAGCTAAGGAGGCAGGGGAGAGTGCTGATTTTCCATGATAAAACCCCCCAAATCAAATACCAAAATGTATAGGTATTTAGAATTGATTTTATTATAGTGATTGAGGCACTGGTAGGCTTCCAAATTGCTTTACAATTGTAAATATATCAATAAAACACTGTGTTCAATTGATATCATATATATATATATATATATATATATATATATATATATATATTAGTGGTGTTTCATTTAATCACGGATTTTTGGGGGGGGGGGGGTTTATCAGAGAATTTGCTACTTTTATCAGGAAAAAACCCAGGATCCCTGCTGATAAGCTGCAAACTTTTTATTGACTACCAAACAATTCTTTTTTTTATTTTTATTATTATTTACTATGGTTGGTGTTCAACCTTTAAATTTAACACCTGGACCTTTGTCCAGGTGATGTAAAAAAGTCAGTAAAAACATACGGCAAAGAAAAAAATATTGTCAGTAAAAAGTTTGCAGATTGTAAGTGAAAAAAATGTCTTGGATTGGACAATCCTGCGACTGAAGCATATGGGAGGTTAAGTGACTTGGCCAAGGTTACAAAGGGAGCCCAAAGCAATGTAAACTAATCCAAATGAAGGGTAGCTTTTCTTTTGAAAAGTTTTTCACAAAGGAGTTTAATGGGTTTAACGAGCTCACTTTAAAAGCAGATACATTTTCTTAAGTGCTCCCAAGTAGTCAAGCCCTTGCACTGTAAATGACTTCCAAGGCAACACAGCAAACTGGAAAAAGGCACTCCTGTATTGGAATAAGAGCATCCAAATGAGGAGTTATACCAACCCATCTGTTTGAATGCACACCTTACCTTATGCCAATGTGCACTGCCCACACTGAGAGACCTAGAGCGGGAAAGAAATATGGACAGAGATTAAGAGACTCAGCCAAGGTCACTAAAAGTCAGTGGCAGAGGCTGCAGGAAAATGCAGGTTTCTCATTTCCCATCCCCAGGCATTAGATCACACGATACATTTTAGTTGTATGTTCAAGCATGCTGAGAAAACTAAGTTGTCGATTTGACTATAAAAGTTGATCTGTACTAGCAAGACATTTGCAAGAGTGAACAAATGCGGTGGCTACAAAAGAGAGAAGTCCCTGGGTGGACTGCCTTGCAGATGCCTATAAATGAGTCTGCTTCTCTAGGAAGCAGCAGAGACATCTTACTACTTAGTTCATCAGTTTGATACATCCTGAAACCCAGCTGGATAATCTTGGGCTTGAAATGGGTTGGCTTTTCATTCTTTCAAAATACATAGTTTTGGGGAAAGTTACATAGAGGCAGAGGCTGGGTTTTTCTTGTAGAGTAGTGACCTACAGACATCAAGGGGACACAGCTTAGATGTTCTGTGCCCAGAAAGAGATTTGGCAAAAGATGCAAGTAGATTAATGATGCAATTTAAATGCACGACTGATCCTACTTCCCATAAGAGGCTGAGTTGTGGGGTAGATGTTGTGATAACACGTAATCAGGTGTTGTGAGAGCTTCTATCTCTTTCCTCTCAGCTTGAGATTGCCACAATGAAAAGTTTTAATAGAAAAATACAGGAGAGGGCACCATGCCCAGGACTCAGACAAGGGATCCATGCAGTATATCTACACAGCATTACAAATCTCTTGCCTTTGGTTCTGGAGAAATCACTTATTTAACCCCTAAGGAATTCGGGACATGGTGGGATGGAGAAATATTGGCCCCTACGGGGAATGACTCATTATTAACTATTGCAAGGCTCTTTCTGACCGACTGAGAAGTCTAGAAGTCTTCAGAGCATAAATAATCTAACAGAGAAAGACTGCATCTGAAAAGGCTTAATGATGCTGCTCACACCAAACAGAAAATGTTCCTAACTTAGTCCTACAAGTTTGTCTGCTGGAAACTTCTACTATTCACTAATATTTCAGTACTAGGTTGGTGTGGGGAACGTGACTTCTTGGTAAGTGGGAAGGATGGGCTTGGACTGTTCATTTGTTTTTGAGACTAAACATCTCAAATTAGTGTAACAGGCTTCTGGCTGGTAAGAAAGGACTCGTTGTTCCTCTAGCTGCTAAATTTCACCAAATGTCATCTAAAATAAATGACATCCCTATGTTACATTTCCCAGTCAGCAATCACTGTCATTACAACACTGACACTGCTTGGGAACCAGAGAGAGCACAAGAATCCTTCTTAAAATGTTGTCCCCATCTGGTGCACAATATTATGGGAAGAGGTCCCATAGGGAAAAATCCCCAGCACCCAGGAGGGGGAGCTCCAAACCTGCTCTCTCCGAGTTCGGATGATGATGAGATGGAAGACTCAGCACTAGAAAGCAATTAATTTATTCCTGTAGCAATCTGATGCATCTTACCCCCAATTCTAATAAAAAACACACACAATTGACTCTTTGTTTTTTTTGTTAACTACAAAAATCAAGTCCTTGCGCGTTTGTGACATTTTTGCCTATTAAAAAGCAAAATTTTCACCTACCCCAGGTAACCAGTTTTACCCGTCTCAGTTTCGCAATGGGATTTGGCAAGCACCTATATGTATATAATTATCTAGGCCAAGGGTAAGCAACGTTCTTGGCCGGCATGGTGAAAAAAACATAATGTCTACCTTGTAAGGCGCCGGAGTGCCGGCACGCCAGAAAAACAAGACCAGGGTGGGAGGTACATGGCAGGACGCACGCATATTAATATAGTTAATAATTTATTTTATTTTTTTTACAGTAAATACCAGGTTTTCTAAAAATTCTAAACCTGGTGACAATAAATAAAATTGCATATACTACCTATGTTGTTCTGTATTCTTTTGTTGTTAAGCATGTTGTGATGAGAGAGAAAGAAGAGAAAAAGAAAGATGAGAGAAAAAAAGAAAAGAGAAAGGAGAGAACCAGACACGTGTGCACCTGCAGAGAACGACACATGTGCACACGCAGAACAGACACCCCCTAGAACCAAACACGTGTGCACGCATGCACACACGCAGAGAACCAGACACACAGATGCGCACACGTGTGCACGCACACACACACACTCAGCCACAGACGCGCACACAGCCCACTGAGGCCCCAGCCTGGAGCTCACCCATCATGCAGCTGCAAGGTTGGCACTAGAGAGGGCTTGGGGGGGGAAGGGGGGCTATAGCCACCACAAAGTTCACTTTAGCCGCCCCCCTCCCCTGTAGCCACCTCTCCCAGCACTGCGGCTGCCCGCTCGCCCTGTGCAGCTGAGCCCGCAGAGGTGTGGCGCTCCTGGCAGGGTGGTGCCAGCCTCTTCCCTGTGGGGGGCTAGGATGAACTTAGGAGCACAGGAGTGGGGTAGGCAGGTGGCAGCAGCGTTGGGACGGGTGGAGCCTCCTCAACCAGCTGAACCCAGACCCCCACCGGGAAGAACTTGATGTCGCCCCTGCTCCAGACCCTCGGCATCACATCCAAATTGCCAGCGGCTGCATGCACGCCTCAGAGGCGCATGTGCAGTCGCCGCCAACACGGAGCTGATGCTGGGGCTCCGGAGCCCAGCACAGCTGTTTGCAGCCTCCCAGCTGCAGCTGGCCCAGGCTCTGGGTAGCTGCTGCCTGCCCTGGAGCCCAGACTGCTTGCAGCAGGGCTTGCAGCCTCCCAGCTGCCTGCTGGGAGCAGCCTGGGGTTCTGTGGCTGGTGGCAGCTGCCCAGAGCCTGGGCCAGCGGTGGCATGCCAAGCAAAATGGCCTCGCATGCCATGCTCTGGCACACGTGCCGGGGGTTGCTGATCCCTGATCTAGGCTAATGATGATGCTTATTAAAAAAGTAACTGGAAAAATACCGCTTTACTGCAACAAATTACTCCTTCATTTCTCTTGGGTAGCAAATTAAGGCAATCCAAAGCCTCTGCCAAAAAGCCTTCAGAAACTGCTATTCTTCACTCGCACAGTCCCATCCATCGGCAAAGGCAATATTCTATGTTATAAGGTTTAGTGCATCAATACAGTGAATGTTTGATACATTATGTATAAATGTATTTGCAGCCCAGCAGGTCACACTATGCTCAGCTTTCTGCAGCACTCACACGTCTCAGAAAATCTGAGTCAATACTTTCTGAATTTAAAACATTTTCCCCATCTTCTCACCAATTTACAAAAAAGGCTAAATACAGCAGTAGCATATTTTAAATAGAAAAGTACAGATTTTCCTAAAGAAAACAGATCTAATTACAATCAAGCTGCTGCAGTAAAGAATTGCTTTCGACATTCAGCTGATAAGTTCAAACTCCAGGCTTTCAAAATAGGAAAACCTGAATAAACATACTATAGTGAAAGTTATTTTTGGAAGATGAAGATTTCTTTAGTTATGAAAATATTAACTCTGCGTGTCTGAAGAAATGGTTCAGGAAAACTGGTGTGGTTTCAATTAGGACCATCTTTTGAATTGCAACGATGTGACGTGAAGTCGTGTTTATAGGTGTTCGTCCGCTACGTGTACAGAGGGCAGGATTTGGTCCAGTTAGTTAACCACTGATCTAAAAGTCTGCAAGACCATTTACAAGTGAAAAATGTCTTGAGAGAGGAATCCAAAGCGCTCAATTATGAACCAATACAGAACTTCCCTACAGACGGCGGGCATTCAGGTCTGAGGACTGGGTCTAACGAAGTCAGTAGAAAACCTCCAGCTGATTTAAATGGGTTACTGATTAGGACCTTGGTTTCCCAAGTCAAATTCCCAAGAACCTAGAAAGGGGAAAAGGATTTAAGACAATAAAATCAAGTTAGAAACTTTGGAGAAAATGACCCCCAAACAAGTCAAAGCAGGTTGAGAATTTACATTTTACTTCAAAAAAGGGAAGTACATACATGAGGGGGGAATGGGGCGAACAACAATTATCTGAAACCATGTTTTCTACAGTTTTTTTACCTACAGTTACCAACTGCGTGTGGGAGTCGGCAGGGCTTTTTGTTGGTTTGTTGGTTTGTTTTTTTTTACCGGCTGCCACACACTTTGCTTACAATATTAACAGGATTGTAGATCAAGGAAACATTTTCAAAGTTGAGGCCCAAATGGAAAGAATAAGGTATCATACACAGTGTAAGTTTATAGTACACAGCATTTTTTTTTCTTTAAATGACATAACGCAACAGCAGGAAGGAGAAGTAGTAGTTAACAATTACTAACACTAGAATAATCAAATTTGTATGTTATACATATACAGCAACTAACTGCTTTACAAAAAAGCAAAATAATACAATATATTGTCACATGTATTTACAGTGTAGTAAATATACTTTTCTGTCAAATTTTACACAAAAACTATTTACAGGTGAATATACTGCATTAAAAAAAACTGTGTGGCCAACACTAAAAGTGACTTTCTGTGGCAAGTCTGTTGCATAACATTAAGACGTGCTTTATTACATTTGAGGAAAAAAAAATGACCTTCGAATGAAACAGAAAAGGACCTAAAACCTACAAACCAATTAGGAATAGAGCACTGGCACTTTCCCAAATGCTCAGTTCACAATGCTTATTTGAAATGCTTCCTGTTTGTGGAAAATAAGTCTCATGCACATTAAAGCAGAAACACTGGCATAATTAACAGGTAGTTTATGTACTATTATAATACTACTGAGTTAACTTTAAGTTGGGGAGAATACAGACGAGCAAATGTTAATTCTTTTTACAGTATGTCATGTGGACAATGCATAATGGATAACACGTTCTAGAACAGGGGTGTCAAACCTTCAGTCTCCAAGATGCATTTATGCGGTCTGCATGTCATCCTGGTTCTCCAGACTCTAAGCATTTGTGGAAAAAGTAGTAGTAAGTAGGTGCCACGGATGCAGAGGCAACGCAGGCAGGGAGCAGCTGCTGGCTGATCCTCTCTCCTTTCCTCCCCACCACTGCTTACAGGCGGGGTGGAAGCTGCCTCCTTGCACCTTCTCCAGACTGGTGCAACCCCAGTCTCTGGAAGGCACGGGAGCCTTGCCCCACAGCTCCGCTTCTCCTGGTCGCCAGGAGGAGTTGTTACAGGAAAGTGTGAAGACATTCATTCTCCCAGGAGAAGCTCTCCAGCAAGTGTTTTCTACCTGTTTGTAGTCAAGTTTTCTCCTGGAACTGCCGTTTTTGCTCCAGGAGAACAAGCTGGAACATCTGTACACTTGTGGTTTCTACTGGGTGAGTGGCAGATCTCCCAGTAGAAACTGAATGTCTGCACACGGGCTAAAAGAGTGCATACAGTGTAACGGGTGCAGTGATGGCTGCCTAAAACAATGATTTGGAGAGCTGAATTCCCATGCTCTAGGCAGGCGTATTAAATTTCCAGTCCAATGATGATGCTTCAGGGGCCGTCTTAACTAATTACTGATTGCTTTAGAAGACAGAATAGGAATCCTGGAAGGGAACAAAACAGACTGGGTTGGGAATTTGGGGTGGCTTCAGGGAAGGAAATGCAAAGCAAAGGACAGAGGAAACTAAAAAGTGTGGGGGCGGGGGTGAGACAAGAAGGACAGAGGAAAGGGTTTAGGAGGAAGAGGAAGAAAAGGGCAAAAAGATCAGTGGGTGCAATGGGTAAGCAAGCAGGTTTTCCCAGTGATAAATGCAACAGTAAGGCACTGAACAAATAACCACTAATGGATATTTACTCACTACGTGAAGGCCATATTTGTGCCCTAATCTTTACACCAGTGTCCGAAGAAGTGTTGTGTTCCACTGTGCAATGTCAGGAGTATGGTCCTGCATTTATACCCTGGCCCACAGACCAGAATTAAACATGGAATTCAGTGTTCTCAGACAAATGAGTTTGACACCCATGCTCTGAAATGTCCAGATCTAAGCCCAATAGTGGAAAGATTACATGGCAGGTTTCCTTCCCTCACACCCAAGGGTATACTAAATGAGTTACTATGTTATCATGCTGATGTGAAATCATTTTTTGGCTAACTGGGATCAAGAGACCGCAGTAAGTCTTAAAATTAAAAAATAAAATTTGTTCACTTTGATTCCACAGCATGCGCAGTTTTAAATTTTCATTATTTCCAATTGCTTTATTTGGGCAGCCTCAGATCAATGAAGAAGATGCTTTCAGATGCTCTCAACCTAACCCAAAAAAGCAACTTTTTGGAAAATGAGCTCCAAGGGAAACGGAAAGACCTAAAAGCCACGTTTTTCTAACAGCCTGTTAACTTTAAAAGATTTTTTCCTACTCCCCAATACAGTGAAAAATAACATTAGATTCCTTCAAGTTTTGCTGTCTAACAAAAATGAAAGAGTTATGAATTAGCCTGATTCAGTATGATCCAGATATTTAAATGATGGTGATTTAGCAACTGACTACTACACATCTGGATGTACTAGATGAGAGATTTTATCTGTGATGTCGCAGACTATGAATGCTTAACAGCTTAGTACCTGGCACTGGTCACTGCTCTATTCCTAAATTCAGTTCTATCCTCGTAATCCACTTCGTAAGTTTTGAACCATTTCAATAATTGAGTTTGTACTGCAGCTCCTACGTAACCAAAAAGAATAATAATAAAAAAAAAAGTTTGGTTAATTGCACAAGTCTTCAGATTTTTCAACCTATCTAGTTCAAGATAACTAATTCTAAGTTTTCCTCTTATTTTGGCAAACTATTTGCATATTAAGTTTGTGTTCATAGTTTTTCCAGGACTGTAAACAAATTAAAAAAATTAAATTGTTATTTTCTAAATCAATACAATAAAGGCAATTTTTATTTACATAAACATGTTACACCGTTACTGTGTGAATAAATGTGAATTATGTGCTATATCAATAAAATCGGAACACTTAATTGTAACCATTCTCTAGTAAATTTAGCTGTGGAGTTTGATTTACTGAAAGCCACTATTAAAATTGCACACTGTTTTTTTTGTTTGTTTGTTTTTAATACTGTATATACCTTTTTCCTTACCCTAAAGCCATTCATAAATTGTTAATTTCTAAACAGGGACCTGGCACTAAAAAGTTTACTATTCTTTAGCAGAAGATATATTTAGCCCTAATATGAGCACCCAGAGGACATACCCTTTTTGTCAGAATGTACGTTTACCACCGAGATCAAAATGTTCTGTACAATTTGAGTCCAAAGGTAGTAATCTGCAACACTAAGTGCTACAACATTATTCAGCATAGCAGCATATTATCACAGTCATCCATTGTTAATATACTGCTGTAAGTTGACAAGTCTTTCACAGTGATAGAAAGTAATTTCAGTTTACTTCTTTCTTATAAAGCCCAAATGTAAGTCTTGCAAATTAAAAATAATAAAAGAATTTTTGGAAACTGCAAGATGAAATTTGAGTGAAATTGTCTACGCCAGTAGCAGAAATTGCATTGCAAACATTCATTCATACGTAGTCTGGGTTTGACAAACTCATTCGTTTTTTGCTGTTTGTTTTTAAAATGATGTACCATATTTACTCAAATATAAGATGACCCCTCCTCCCAATAATTAGATTTGATTTATGGAAAATAGTTTCATAGTTGGTAGGGTCGGAAGGGACCTGAGCAGATCATCAAGTCTGACCTGACCCCCTGCCATGGCAGGAAAGAGTAGTGGGGTCAAACGACCCCGGCAAGGTGTTCATCCAGCCTCCTCTTAAAGACCCCCAGGGTAGGAGCCAGCACCACTTCCCTTGGAAGCTGGTTCCAGGTCCTAGCCGCCCTGACTGTGAAGTAGCGCCTCCTGATGTCTAGCCTGAATCTACCCTCTGCCAGCTTGTGAGCGTTATTTCTAGTCACTCCTGGTAGTGCTCGGGGGAACAGGGACTCCCCCAATGCCTGCTGATCCTCTCTGACTAGTTTGTAAACGGCCACTAGATCCCGCTTCAGACTTCTCTTGTGGCAGCTGATCAGGTTCAAGTCCCTTAGCCTCCCCTTGTAGGGCCTGCCCTGCTGCCCCCTGATCATGCGGGTGGCCCTCCTCTGGACCCTCTCCATGCTGTCCACCCCTGTAACCTGTCCAGATCCTACTGCAGCCTATTCCTCCCTCTAGCATGTCCACTTCCTCATACATCTTAGTGTCGTCTACAAATTTGAACAGGGTGCTTTTTACCCCCTCGTCCAAGTTGCTGTTGAAGATGTTAAACAGTCCAGGCCCAAGGACCGAGCCCTGTGGAAAATGTATAAATGTGTTACAAATTTCCAGGCACAGAATCTAATTATTGGAGGATCGCCTTGAATTTGCGCTAATTAGCCCCCTACTCATTACTGGAACTGGGTGTTCTTGTCAAGAATCTTGGGATCCTTTGAAAATTTATAGGCAGATGAGGCACAGGGCAACCTGGTCCAGCTCCACCTCATGGAGGGCAGGGCCAATGTAATCTGGCTGGGGTCATCTGAGCCCAGCACTCTTTCCTACCCAGGGCAGGAGGTCGGACTCAATCTACCAAGGTCCCTTCCGACCCTAAAAATCTATGAAATCTATAATCATATAAGACAGGCTGAGAGAGGTGACAACAGAGGGTTTTAGGATTAACTGTTCGGGACCCCGCTTGGTGATGTTTGCTAGAAATTTCAGGCTGGTAAAGAAACAGGAATCACTGCTAATGGGAAAGAAAGGCACAGCTCAGCTGTGGGAGCGAAGAGGAAGCAAAATGTATGCAAAGCAGTGGCTCACCACGACTTGATAATGTCTATAATAAGGTTTCTTTGTATGTGATATAAAATGAAGGGCCTTTTTCCCCATGCTGATTGAGAGGGGGAACTTGTCTTGTGTTCAAGTAAATACGGTACTTTAAATGTACATAAATTATTTTCTGTCTCATTGTTTAGGCAGCACTAAAGCAGCTCTGCCACACACAACTCTATGAAAGTTGGAAGTTAATTCATATAATTTTTCCTCTCCATATCCCAACAGTTACTTTTGCCAGGATTTCCCTGAAGGTGCATGCATTGGCAGAAAGGGCAAAACTAGAGTGCATGCTAAATGGAAACAAAAAAAGCAGTTTCTATGACAGCATAAAAATCCACTCTTGACAATTTGCTTCCTCTATACAATCATATTTTTTAGTGCAGTCAAAGTTCAGCAAAAATAAATGTGCTTTGGAAAAAAGTCAGTTTGTCCAGTCTGGTCCATATGTAGTTGCAAGTATATGAAGCTAAGTTCTGGGGAATGGAGAGACTTAAATGGCCTCCTTGTCCTCTTACTTTTATTGCTAATTGCTAAAAATTGATCAACCCCTGGTGAGGCTTACCGCACTGTGGCTAATATCATAGGACTCTTTTAAGTATGGTAAAAAAAAGTCCACAGCTAAAAATCTGATGGATCTGAATTAAAACCAGGATTATAGTTACTTGCCCTGGCTCATAAAGACACTAACTTGAGAAGTGTGCAAACACAATTAAGCATTAACACTTTCCTTTAAAGAAGAAACAAACAAGGCATAATAACAAAAGCAAGGTAGAACTGTCTATGAGAAATGGCTTTCATCTCTGAACAGTTACTGTACTGCAGTGTTAACGAATTCCAGACTTTCTTCACCTACAAAGTTCTTCGGGGTCTACACACCGTTTTGTAGAATGGTTCCGGAACACTGGCTTAAATCAAAAAACAGGAGAAGGGTAAAGAAGGCATTAAAACTCAGGCAATGTTTCAAGAGTTGATCATCTGGCAACGCGGCTGACAGGATGGGAACGTTAAAAATTAAGTGCAGCATCGCAACTGGTGGAGGGCCACGAGTGAGAAGCCCGAGTATGTCAGTTAGTTTCCAAAAAAAAGCTTCACACAATCTTTTTAATGCTGTGACGTTTGAAACTGCCGGCACTTCGCTGCTTTTGCACTTGACTCGCAGACCCGTGGCGTGTCCTTCCGCTGTTGGAGTGTCCCGTGGTAGGCGAGAGTTCCACGTTCTCCTTGTCAATTCCTGCAGGGAAATAAAGGGGACAGGAGTCTCAGTCCCATTTATCTTGTGACTGAATGCTTAAGGGCAGTGTTTTCTGCAAATCACTTAGCACAAAGACATTTAAGTATCTTAAAAGGCAGGGGGGGAAAAAAAAAAAAAAGACACATTCCTCCAGCTAAGGTAATACAGTTGCAGAAAAGAACGTAAATGGAAACAAGAATTATTGCAGGTAAAAGCTAGAAGCAGGCAGGCTAAGACCAAAGAGCATTTTCAATATAAACCTTACCATAATTTCCCAGCAGAGGTCGCCTTCCAATCGCCTACATTGCTCAGATCCCCTCCCAACAATGTAAACGCACTAAATCAAGCTGGCTTGAGCCCATAAGAATTCATGCCCAACTCGTACGGGACGGTCTCAGATTCGGGACACCGCGAAGAGTCCACTACTCTGGCCTTTGTTTCATTTCTTAGCAGACTCCTTTCCTCTACTTCTCATTTTCTGCAGAAAAGGTTGAGGTTCCCTACACGCAGCAAAGCACCGTTGGCATTGCCAGCTCTGTTTTGCCACCGAACGATGAGGTCATTTTTATGTTGACTGCAGACATGGGCTGCACTTCAATTCAGGACATTAGCTCAATATGCTTGGTGTTACTGGGGTGATGGCGGGAAATGGGAATTAAGGATGTGACTATCCACCTAAGCAGAAAATGCTTAGTGAAAACAGCCTTTAATTTAAAATCCAACCCCACTGTAGGACTAATTTTAATGGATAACAGTTCAGTTATAAAAAATCCTGCACAATGGGAGAAATCTTGAGATCGTGTAGTGTTTAACACTTAAGTTCAAATCACTACACAGAAACGCAGCCCCTTACCATAAAAATATGGTTACACTGCTCTGGGGTAAAACTTAAACACTTACATTTTGGTGAGGAACTGGTAAGATAGTGGACGTATTTTAAAATTATGTATAATCTACTGATTTAGTAAAAAAGAGATGTATGTAAATCTCACGAACCGTGAACTCTTGCAAAGGAAGAATACACTTGATACAAGTTTGCAAAGTATGAAAAACTGCCTTCAGGATGAGATTTGATGTTTTCACAAAGCATGTAGAAAGGGATGACAACACACATCCAGATTCTAAACTGCCATAATTATACATACAATCATCATATACTTACCAACATTAATTACAACTTGTGAAAACAGCCTTTAAAACCAAAACACCATATTTGCTATGCGTTTAATTGCTGTACAAAGTCAGAAGATATTAAAAAGAAAAAAAAAACAAACCAAAAGACCCACTAATCGAAATAAACAAGCCTCTAGGAATGTCCTGGCATGTTTAAATCCAATATGCCTTCACCACCACCAAATGAAAATATGCGGACACTTGCACTGAGTCCAGTAAAGCATTTTCTAAACTGAAATCAGTGTTTCACTGCAGGAAATATAGACCTGGATTACAGCCCTCTCTCTAGTATCCACTATTTTTTTGTTGTTTCAACTAACCCAAAATGTTACGGTACACGCTATTTAAATAGCGTGCACACACTGCAGTAAGCTTCTTTTCTCTGTATGAGGCTCAGGTCTTGGGGGTCTTAGAGGGAGAATACGAACAACTACCTTCTGTTTCTGATCTATATTAAAAAGCATGCATTCAGAGATAAAACCAGTATACAGTGAGTAGCACATTTTCCATCCTTACTTGAAAACATATCCAGCCTCTGAGCCCACAATCATTTCAAGTGACTTCTTTTCAAATTTCTTTTGTATATGAACTGAATCATAACCCTAAGATGAACATTTTTTCTTGAGTTCGCTTCTGAATGTGAAGTGGGTACAGTGGACTGAAGGGAATTTCATTCAAGGACTTTTACTGAAATCCCTCTTTGCTGAAGGAAGAGGTGGACATTTACATTCTTGTTGGTTTTGAACAAAATGGGAGCTGACATTTCAGAGGAGGAAAGATGGTTCAGTGTTTAAAACAGTGTATGAAGACTGAAGATGGGGCTTCAGTTCCTGGCTTTGCCAGGCAAGTCAGTCAATCGATTTCTTTGTGCCTGTTCCTCACCCATAATATAGAGATAATACTTGAACACTGTTAGTCCTTCAGGGCAGGGACACGTAGCCTATGATGTGAATGCACAGCTCCTAGCACAATAGGGATCTAGTCAATACTGAAATATAAATAGTAACAAAGGCATTTTCAATGCCAGACAGTGTTCGTTTCTAAGAGTCAAAAATCACTGCTTTTAGCAACACTGCCCAGCTGCAATGAAATTGCTCCTAATAATTCTGCCCTCAAATTCTTAGCAATAAGTACTAGAAATGTTAAAGATCCTCTGCAGAATTTGGGCATGGAATTAGGCTGAGTTTTAGTCCCTGGGAACACTGGACTCACCTGGTAGGTAGGTAAGCACTACACGGGCCTTGAACAGCTGAGGCAAAAAGAAGTTTATGCAGCCGATTAACAGTGGTTCTCAACCTCGACAAACTCGAGGAATCCCTCGTTAGACTTGAAGCACCTCTCAAAAAATGCCAGCTCTTAGCTGTCGCTTTTTTTTTTATTACAGAAAAATACTAGATCGATTCTTTTGTTGCCAAGACCTCAGAGAAAGACCACAGAATAGTTTTACCACTATGAATTCCCATTTGAAATCTCTGGGCTTATCTTGTAAACTACACGGACGTGTTTCCACACTTAACCGTGCTAATATTGCTTGGCCCCTCCATGGCACCCCTAAAAGAATCTTATGGATATAGATATATCTATTTATAATCACAGAAAAATATGGATTTTGGGTTCTTTTTTTAAATCAGAAAATGTAGGATTTATTTATTTTACTCAGAGGAAACCAGGATCTCTGCTAATCGTGCACAGATCTGCACATCGTAACTTCTCATCGGCATCATGTTCCATATCAGGTACAGGCAACCCCCGCTTAGCGCTCTTAATTGGTTCCTGAAAAAATGAGCGTTGAGTGAAACCAAAAGTATCTGACACCCCAAGAGGGCGAATGAAATTGTTTTTAATGACCCAGGATGGCGACCGCGAGCATTATAACAGAACTCACTGAGCGTTAAGTGAAATCAGGTATCAATTTCAAATGAGCGTTATAGCGAAATAGCGCTAAGTGAAACAGTGTTAAGCAGGGGTTGCCTGTACTGTGTAGTACAGGGAGCAGGCAAACCATAGTGAATTCAACAAATTTGGTCTGATTTGCATTTTAAAGGTCAGAGCTGAAAGGTTATACATATTGGTATTCCAAATACAGAATCACAGAATCATATAAATTTACAGTTGGCAGGGACCTCATATCATCTAATCCAACTCCCTGCTCAAAGCAAAACTATCCCCAACTAGATCATCCCAGCCAAGGCTTTGTCTAGTGGGGTCTTAAAAACCTCCAAGGATGGAGACTCCACCACCTCTCCGGGCAGCATGTTCCAGTGCTTCACTACCCTTCTAGTAAGAAAGTTTGCCCTAAACTCTAACCTAAACGTCCCTTGCTGCAAATTGAAACCGTTGCTCCTTGTTCTGTCATCTGCCACCACTGAGACCAGTCCAGATCCATCCTCTTTGGAACCACCCTTCAAGTAGCTACAATTAAATCCCACCTCGGTCTTCTCTTCTCTAGACTAAATAGCCCAGTTCCTTCAGTCTCTCCTCATAAGTCATCCTTACCATTTTCATTGCCCTCCTGGACTCTCCAATTTGTCCACATCCTTTCCCCAGAGGGGGACCCAAAACTGGACACAGTACTTCAGATGTGGCCTCACCAGTGCCAAACAGAGTGGAATAATCACTTCCCTCAATTCTCTGGCAACCCTCCTACTAACGCAGCCCAGTACACTGTGAGCCTTCTTTGCAGCGAGGCTACACTGCTGGCTCATATTCAGCATATTGTCCACTGTAACCCCCAGGTCCTTTTCTGCAGAGCTGCTGCCCAGCCAGTCAGCCCCCAGCCTGTACCGGTGCATGGGATTGCTCTGTCCTAAGTGCAGGACTTTGCACTTGTCCCAATGGAAGGAACTCCATGACATTTCTTTTGGTCCAATCCTCCAATTTGTCAAGGCCTCCCTAAATCTTAGCCTTGCTCTCCAGCATATCTACTACTCCTCCCACCTCGATGTCATCCACAAACGCACTAAGGGTCCACCCCATCCCATCTTCCGGGTCACTAAACAAAACTGGCCCTAGGACTGACCCCTGGGGCAATCCACTTGATACCCACTGCCAACTAGACATTAAGCCATTGATTGCTACCCGCTTTAAGCCTGACGATCCAGCCAGTTTTCTATCCACCTTACAGTCCATTCATCCAACCCATACTTCCTCAGCTTGCATGCTTAGCTTCCTTATTTTGCATTCAATGTCTACTCATTGTACAAAGAGTAAAAGAGTTGCTGAAAATGCCCCAGCATAAAAATGGGCCATGACAAGTCCCAGGGAATGGATGGCTCAGGGGACTGGGTAACATTTCTTACCATAACGTGTGGCTGGTATGACTCCTACCCTGTTTGGTAGCCCACATGAAATGAAAGACATCAGCCCAGTTCTTACAGACAAGTGCTCACTGCTGAAAGGCACGCGCATCAAAATGGTTAAGGGAATGTCAACAGAGGCCGGGGTCTTGAGCGAAGTATGCTCCTTATTCCTCTTCAAAGCAGATCTTCCAGGTTAGGGACAAGGTAATGGGGTGGGGTAACTTGAGAAACATCTGCATTGCTGTTAGTTGTACTGTACTACGTGACAGACTCATGACTTCACTCCAGCACCTTTCATAAAATACTAATTTCTCTATAACCCCCCCAAGCAAGGAAGTAACTGGACTCAAAATCAATCTCTCAGCTTGGCCAGAAATAACCAGAGACTTGATTTACTGTCAACAAAAGCATGTCAAACAAGATGATTGAAAACGTTACTGGTGCTGTATCAGGTCTGCCTGAAAGGGAAACAAACCCCTCCCTTCGTTGTAAAAGGAAAAAGCCCTTCATATTTGCAAGCCTACGAATCAGATGTGAACATTACAGAACTAATGTATCAAATGTGAAAGGTACTGCACACAGTCCCCAACCCCTCCAACTACAGCCTCAGGGGTACAAATCGCATCCAGGGCACAGGCGAAAAAATCTGGATCTCACAGGCTTGGGGCACATGCCCGCCAGAAGTAGAATTGATAGGAACATGCACTTTAAGAATGAACTGCTTTTTTGAGTGATGACAAACAGCAATTAAAACGTTACTTAAATTCTTGTAAATCACAACTTCTTTTAAAGACCACAGTGAGTGCCCGAGAAGAGAGGTTATTAGAAGAGGAAATTTCAATGCATCTTATGTGGTTTGTGCCAAGTACTCAATGTCTCAAACCCTTTATTAGAACTGCACTCACACAGTGCAAAGGAGGGACAAGGCTCAGAGGGTAGCGTATCAGGATGAAACCATCAATAGGATTTAAGTTCAAATGTATAAGTTTTTCTAAGTGGCATTATATCCTCTCTACATTCTTTCAGATGCAATAAGTTAATGGTAAATGCTTAACGTTTTATGCCAGAACAATACAACCCTTAAGGCAAGCACTTCTGAATACGGTCCACACAGAAGGGACCACGAATTACGAGTCATTATTGCTAAGACCCTAAGACAAAATCACCAGAGCTGAAACATCATTTCAATGCAAACAGACTTCTAGTCAATGACTAATTTTATACTGAAGCCAGTTTATTTTGAAAAATTGTTCTCGTACAAATGTCTTGGTGTAACGGAGTTTCTGCCTCGTTATTTCTGTAGCAAAATGAATGCATCAAGCATGGTATGTTCATAAAGTATTCTCAAGAGCAATCATGGTAAGTGGTCAGCACTGGAATGAACGCTGCGCAGAGAATGATTGTAATGTTAGCAGCTAAAGTGTGGCCCAAAGCAAAAACTAGAACAAGTGGGGGAAAACGATATGTTAACAGAGCTTCAGATTATATTGTTACCCAATTATGGAAGGCAAAACCAAGTGACAATTTACTGACTGAATAAAAAGTTGTAAAACCATTTTTACTACAAACCACAGACCTCCTACTGTTTTCTGTTTCCTAGTGGGGAAACCGGCCTCTTGTTCTGACTAGACACACAGCGGATTCTCTCATTTTCACGCATGAGTGCAGAATCAGCCCCACTATTTTACAACGTTATAGGGCTATTTCTAAACTCAAGTAAATGCATTTGATTCTTCATGTCAGTTGTGGTTTATTTTATACTTCCACTTCACATAAAGAGATGAAGAAACTCCACAGTTCAGATTCACCAAATACAGTGAAAATGAGGAAGCAGCCCAAATGGTTGAGACAAAAAAAACAACCCCAAAACCATTCTCTGCATTTCTTCTGTATTTCTCTATGCATGAGCTGAAGTTGTAAAACGACTCTTTCAAAAAAGGCAACCCAAGTCCTTTAATTATTAACGCTCAGAACTGATTGCCTACTAATTCAAATGAAACATTTCCCCCCCTCTATTCTTTGCCTGGCAGCAGCAACAGAATACCTTTATAGCTTGCCCTTTGATATCAAGGTGCCAACTTCTCCATTCTCAAAACTGCCTTCCCTCGAAAGGATGGGGCTTGCAATCCCACTTGCTGCATTCTAAATATTATCATTTGCTCTTTACTTGACAAGAAACGCAACAGACTGGCACTTACTTACAAGTACTCTGGAGTCATTCCTGTGTTTAAAGAGATTAGTAAATGACTTCTCATGCCATGAGCCCAACTCTAATGCAGATCAAGCAGTATCTCGTGCAAATAGGATGAAAGTAGAGAGTACCTTGATGAGGAAGCTGCATGAAAACTGCTGATTTAGAGCAAGGCAGAAAAGCTTCACAGACACAGAATGAAAGAAAAAAACATAAGTGAATAATGTCCATGATAAGAAAAAAGAATATGACAGACAAAACATTTATAAACAATGGTTTTGCCTAGTTCTCCCATTTCCAAAGGCAGAAAATGGAAAATTTCTAATGCCTGCAACTTTCAATATACTTTGTTACCATACTGAAAACTTATTTGTATAAATCAGTGGTCAGTGCTACATTTACTTAATTTGCTGTGATATGGGAACACTGGTATTGCCCAAAGTTGATTTTCTAGGTCAGTGGTTCTATAGCATGTGGATCACAGTGGCGGTCTTGCTTTACCTTGTGGTGCTGTGGCTGCTGCACCTCTTAAAAAAAGATTGTATGGTCACCTCAGATCCCATACTGTGGCATTTCATCTTGATAGATGCCTACTTGCATCCCAACAGACCCAGTAGGAGGAATGAGCAGATGTGCATGGCAAGGATCTGACTTCCCCGATAAGCTAAGCCTCCAATACAACTCAAAACGCATCCTTAGTTGCAGACAATGGTGACAAAGCAGATCAATGAAAGACAGGTTCTAACTAAAAACACCCAAAGCTGTTCAGGTTTACCACCACACTATAAACCAGTGAAGACTTGTTGGCAGCCCGAGCTTGAGCAGTGAAAAAATGAGGGAGAGGGGAGGGGTGGACTAAAGAAGGATCTGTGCTTTATGAATTGGTCCACAATGCGAGAAAGCTGGAGAACCATTGCTTTAATTCTTAACCTCCTTCCCTTCCATTGCCAGAATGCGGCAGGTACATTCCAGGAAAGCAGCAAGATGCTAGTGAGAAATAAAGGCAAAGAGAAGGGAGAGAAGAACATTTCAGTTAAGGACACAGAGCAAGACTTTCATAAGTTACTGATGATTTTGGGGTGCTTTAATTTTTAGGTGCCTGATTTGAGACACATTTGAGGGCTGATTATCAGAAAGCATCGAGCACCTTCCCTCTGAACATCAGCCCTTCAAGGTGTGTTGGACAGGAATCATTGATAACTTAGGAAAGCTTTTGCCTAGATTAAGTTACGATTTATACCTATGTTCTTAATAGATGACGTGATGTATCCTTCTGTATTCCTCTCATTTGGTGCATGTATTTGAAAAGTTCTGAAAATAAGTTTAAAAAAATTAAAACGTATCATCTTCTGCATCATGTAGTTATCTACAAAAAAAAAAAGCTTAGTTACCATAGATAGAGGTTCTAGGAAAATAAGTTTTTTTGGGTGATGGATTTAATGGAAGGACTTACTTTTTTTTTTTTTTTTTTAAATCGGGATGTTATGTAGTAATTATTTAATTACTCATCCATATAACACAAAGCCGAAAAATACAAATCAGTTCTGTAAGTTGTATGAGGAATACAAGAATTGAGAGGCCTGGGCACATAAGACACTTATGTTAGCATAACTTAGATTTGTACCCTGATGTAAGCTACCCCAGGATATGAAGCAGATCAGCAGACACATACATAAGGGAAGCTGCAAACAGTAAGTAGCTATTACAGTGCCTTCCCAGTAGGTGATATGGGAAGCAAGAACCATCCTGCTTGCCTTGAGGAAATGCCTACAGTGGGAATAAGCTATGGAGATTCACCCGTGCAAGAGCACAATTTAAAGAGATGAAGTTTTACCCCAGAATTTGAATTGGCTTTGTGTACATTACATTTGTCTTCGGTCTACTCTCTTGATTTTACCCTGGTGAAAATATATTCTGTGTGTTCAAACCCATATACAGCTTCCCTTTCAGCCTGAAAACTTCATTTTTCTCTTCTGCCTCCTTTAAGTTTTTAACATCAACAGATGCTAAATGCTAAAACGGAGAGCTTTAGGTCACCTCTTACTAGCTTCTACAGCACTAACATTCAGGTCATTTATACATGTGCTCTGGGAGTGAAGAGGGGGAAGGCACGGTGCTTTAATGAGAGCGGCTCTGAGAGCTGCTCTAATTAAAGCAGCCCAGGCATCACGTGTATCAGCATCCCCATGCTGAAATATGGTGGAGGGGCGCTTTAACTAAAGCTCATTGAGTGAGCTTTAAAGTGCCCTCGCTGCCATTTTTCAGTGTGGGGATGCTGATACACGTGACGCAGGAGTCTGCTGGAGCACAGTAATTGCCACGCTCCAGCGGACTCTATTACTTGAGCCTGCTCCAACAAGCTGTACTTCCAGCGCCTTGTGACCGCAAAGCAGACGCTTCACAATCTCTAACCTTGCACTTCATTAAACAATCTTCATTATTACAAACAAAACATTTATAATACTGACAAATGCAAAAAGACAGACACCAGCCACTTGATTTTTTTTTAGTTAGTTAATTTTTACTAATTCTATTTAAGTGAAAGCTAGAGGTGCACCGATACAATGGTCCGATATCAGATCAGCACCGATATAAAGAAAATGTACTGTATCGGAAACTGGCCTGATGTGGCTGATAATTTGGCTAACATGCCCGTGCATGCGTGCAGCAGCAGCACAGCAGGTAGGCAGCGAGGAGCACAGCCCAGCAACTTGAAGAGCTGCGTGCAGCTGGTAAGTCTGTTGTGGTGGAAGGGGAAGGGGACGGAAAGGGCACGGGGTGGCAGATCAAGGTCCCCGCAATGAGGGAGGGAGTGGGGCTGCGGCTGCCCAGCCAGGGCAGAGCGGGGCACAGGACGGAACCGTGGCTTGTCTGGGGGGCACGCGGAGAGAGGGGCAGTACCTGCCACTGTGCACAACATGGGAGGGCATGAGGTGGGAGGGCGTGTGCATGGGGGGGTGGTCCTGGGCTGGGGCTGCACTCAGGGTGGGTGACAGTGGTGCTGGGAGGGGGCAACGGCGAATTATGGGGGGGCTGCAGCCCCCACCCCCATGTAGTCCCCCTCCCAGTGCTGCCACCTCCCACCCTGAATGCAGCTCCGGCCAGGAAGCGCCTGGCACTGCCTCGGCCACAGCCCGCAGCTGCAGCCGCCCCACCCAGATCCAGAAGGTGCATGCTCCCTGTGCCTGCTGGGGTGCACGCAGCAGCAGGGGCCACCGCACCCCTCCCCACGCCCCCCAGATGAGCCATGGCTCTGTCCTGCAACCCGCCCTGGCTGGGCAGTGCCTGCTGCAGCCCCACACCTCCCTCACCGCAGAGGCCTTGATCTGCCCCACCCACGCCCCTTCTATCCTGCCTCTCCTTCCACCACGACAGACTTACCGGCTGCACGCAGATCTTCAGGCTGCCAGGCTGCTTATTGGAAATCAGACTGGTATTGGCCGATATGCCTCCTTAAAAACTGGCTATCAGTACAACCCTCCAAAATCTCTTATTGGTGCACCTCTAATCAAAGCACGTCCTTTAAATCAGCAATTTGTAAACTGCATCCCCACTGACCGCAGCAGCAATCTGTGGAAACAATTACTGGTGGCCTGCAGAGTGCTGGCTAGTTCATTTTTCCTAGCTGAGAAAAACAGCAGTTGGGAGGTGATGATGAAGTAAAAGGGTAATACACAGTGAAGTTTCCCCCCATCCTTGAAGAAAACTCATCCCTTACTACACAAATTCTTGTCCAATATCATTTCACTGTATGAAAACTGGAGTCACCACGGAGGTGTCATATGATTGCAAATGAGAAGAGAGATGCCTTAAAGACAGGGATCTCTATTACTATTTTGTCCACACTGACTCGGCATGCCCTGATTTTTTTGTTTTTAATGTCCTTATTTCATTTTTTTTTCCCACCCTATTAATCAGGTTCGATTTTGCTAATTGCCCACAGAGGACAACAGTGAAACTACTATATTACAATGCTGTATAAGGGACAGATTAGCAGAGAGTTTTTCACTGTGAACTCTTTTCATTTTAATAATTTTAGATATTATTAGTATTTATAATTTATTAGTAATAATTTTCAATTAATTTTGTCCATTTACAAACATTCACAGGAGGGTCCAGACCTTAATCTTTCACTTTTAATAATAAAGTTGACCAATTTTGCTCAATTCACTATCACTTTTTAATATTTCGGCCAACCACATTAATGATGGTTAACAGTCACATTAATGATGGTTAACAGTCAGGGCTAAAACCATTTCTTAAGAAATTAATAAAATGGTAACATTAAAAACATGCAACATGCTTACGACATGACAAAAAGATTTCTAGGGATCTCTAGAAGGCTTATTAAATGCTGATTTAATACTAACTAGCGTTGATTATTTTAGTTGACATCTTGTGACCTTTAATCTCCATCCTACTCCAATTCTTCACCTGCTTTTCATTCAATTAATTATACAGAGCTCCTGCCTGTGGCAGCAACCTGCACTTGATGATATGATTTATATTTAGGAAGCTCCTTCCAGACCAATGTTGCCATGTTACTTGGTCTCAACATGGCAACACAGACACAATACCAACACCCCAGCGACAATACAAGCCTCCCTGAAGCAAGCTGTGATAACAGACAGGTACAACTTTGTGAACAAACCAGTACCCCTCTTTTCAGTTTCCTTACTTGGACCAAAGATACTTAGCAAAAATAAAATTGCCCCGGCTGGGCCAGAAACTGGAAAGCAAACTATGTTTTGTTTTATTTTAAATAGGATGATTTTTTTCTAGCTGGGCTGAATTTTCTTATGACATAACCCTAGCACTTAGTACTTCAATGATTAAATCAACTAGATGGTTTTACCTGATCTAAAAAAAAAAGTTTACTTTTTCACAAAGCTGTGTTGAGGTCGCTCATACAGTCAAACAGTGTTAGGGTATTATTACTCACTTGAAAAGGTATTGCTTCATCTTCTGTAGGCATAATATTCATTAGAAACACAAAGAACCGTGCACAGCAGCTGTGAGCAGAAAGGGGAACTGGGAGGCCAGATTTCTGGAGCTGAACTAACTCCTGGCTTTGGGCCAGTAGAAGCTACTCAGAAAATAGAAGTGCTGAACGCAGCTTGTTGCAAGAACTCAGGCCCAGAGGCAAGCAAGATGCTATAAGCCTTCTTGTCAAGAACAGGAAAATAAATATGGGAGTAAACACTGATTAACTGTCAGTGCTGTAGTAATTTGAACACAGCAAAATTACAGAGCACACTGGTATGAGTAAGAGGCAGGAAAGCAACTCCTAGAAGATGCAAGTTAACAACAAAAAAATCACTGCCCAACGCATCTTGCCGCCAAGAAATTTCTCCTGATATTCATTCCAGCTTTATCATACATTTCATTCATTTTTTTCCTAACTCGTGTCCCCGTGTACTGCATTACATGACCACTCTCCTTGCTTATTACTCACTCCTCAAACATCTGCTGTTATAGACCCTCCAACTTAGCTGTCGCGCAGCCAAGATAAAGATGTTTAGCATATCTGTTCAATCATTTCTTTCTTAACCATTATTCTTTTTGGAACTTTCTTTGATTTGTCTATCTATCTATCTATCTATCTATCTATCTATCTATCTATCTATCTATCTATCTATCTATCTATCTATCTATATTTTTTTTTTTTTACTAATGTGACAGTCACAACCTAATAATATTCCAGGTGCAAATACACCAGAGCATTTTCACTTTGAGAGAAATTATCACCTTTCTCTGCCCTGGGATATTATGCCAATAAGCCCCATGGGCTTGTCTTCAATTAAACCACATTATTAGATCTCCCCCATGGAGCTCTTTATCCATAGAATGTGGCTATTTTGGATTATTTTTTAGCCACGTAGCTTATATACATCTACCTTATATTTCATTGTTATCCCCAGGATGACTTATCAATGCGGGTCTACCTAACTCGAAGAGGTGGCCAGCCAGGAGATCACAGGGCCAGCCTCCACATTCAGCTGATCATGGCAAATTTTCCCACCTCCCCACCACGCCTCTGGCCAAGGGGCCACGGTGGCCCTACCCATCACCACTGACTGGTTGCGAGGGCTGTTCATCATGCAGACCTGGCCCTATTGGTTGTGAGGGGTGGGTCCACATGACAGGCAGCCCTCTCAACCAATCAGCAGTGAGGGGTGGCAGGCATCTTGGGCTGCCCTTTGTGCAGGCAGTCCCCTCTCCCTACCCCACCCCAGCGGGCTGCATAGGCGGGCCAGTGTCACAAGACTGCTGGCTCCCTCTGGGGAGCCAGCACTTTATTTTCAGTAAGTTGTTTTTTCTTTTTGATCACGGATTTTGCGGGCAATGCTGGATTTTGTGATTTCCATGAAATCCATGAAATTACGATTTCAGTAGGTCCCTACTTATCAAGAGGGAGATATTTAGACTAATATGTATATATTTAGTTTGTAATGTCCACTTCAATATATACTGGTTATTAGAAGGTAGCCCTTTCAGGCAACTTAGTATCATTTGCAGCACGATTCCAAGCAACTCGTCAATAACATGAAAAACTTGAATTTTCACGAAGACAAGTTTCATGGTGGACAAAACTGAACAATGAGCCAGAAGCATGTAGCCAATAATTTAATATTTACCCTGCTTAGCAATGCAGTAGCACTTAGTGTATTTACACAGAATATTAGTGAGGCTTTTTGTATACTTAGTTGGGTAACTGTTCACTTCCACATTCCATTTACATATATAATATAACTACATTTACTGACCTGGGGAATGCTGGGAAGTTGCAAGTGAGGTCATGGAATTAGAGAGGTTAAGGTTAGCAGTAATACTAAGCTGGCTCTGCACTGCAGGAGGATATGGAGATGTAGGGGTCAACAGGGATTCCTCGCTGACTTCCTCATCAATTCCAGGCAAATAGGTGTCAATCAAGGCATCAAGAAACTTCACTATAAGCTCAGCATAGTCTGGGATTTGTGTTTGCTGTGGGGAAAAAAAATAGAACTGTTCACTCTCTTATTTTCCACTTTTAAAAAATAAGAATTTTGCCTTTAAATATTTTTGGGGGCTAAACTTTTGTCTATAAAATACTTTTAAGCTCTTTATGGGGACACCTGTGAGGACACACTTGGAAATTAACCTGGAACTAAACTAATGTAAACACTACAGGTGACCTGCAGGAACAATCTGAGCAGGATGAAATACTTCATTGGCAGGTGGTAAGCACTAGTTTTGAAATGTCCTTTTCAAGATGAACCGCTGGGGCTAACTCTGAAGAAAGAATTATGAAAATCATTACCTGTACCTTTGAGCCTAACATCCAGAACACTACCCAAGCTAGACGTCTTGTTACACTGATCTGATAGAACAAACTGTGGTATGGATGGTCGGTATTCAAGTGGCTAATGTATTCCATGTATAATGTGAAATTTATCATTATATATCTACTGCCGTATCGATTTCCTCATTGCTGTAAAGCCATGAAATACATTTAATAAACTAGAGATGTGTTGAATAAGACCATTTGTCAAGATGCCCTTTAATGAGACGGGGACTACTGCAAGGGGATATTTACCTACTTGGCTTGTTTTACTTGATACAGATAATTTGACAGTAGGTACCCACTATATTTTTACCACCTACTTATTGAATCTTTCAAGATTTGTGAGGTGAGCCAGACTGATATTTACTGCTTCAGCTATAAACCTAAGCTCAGTGGGTTAATTCTCTCTTTTATCAACATGATTTTTTTACACTTACAGTGCTTTGTACAAAAAACTAAAAGCAAGATGCTCAGGATCTCACCTCTCATTCTTACCTTAGAAAATGGTCCAGCAAACCTCCACAACCCGTTAAATCCAAAACCTGTGACAACAAATAATATTACCACTGCAGCACAGGCCTTTCACACACACACACACACACACGTGTGCACGTGCATGTGTGTCTGCACATATGTACATGTAAGCAAATCCAAGTGATTGATTCGAATATTTCCAAATGTTTGTTTCTTATGAAGTGTTCATGTGTACACACACACACACACACACTCTCTCTCTCTCTCTCTTTCCATAAGAAACAAAAATTAGGAAATATATGGAATCAATCACTTGCTTACACGCTGACATAAAATACCGTGAGGCAAATGTAACAAAACCTTCCAAAATCTAATATCCAAATTATGTGTTTAACATCTGAACTGTAAAACTATTGTGGTTTTTTATTACATATACATCTTAAATATAATAGATGAATCCAAAAACTCATATTTGGAAGGGGACACTGTCATGTTCAGTCTTAAGCATGAGTAACATTTGCAAAAGAGCAAGGAGACAAACCTAAACTGCATTTTCAAGAATAATGAACTTTCAGTCAGTCTGAATGATTGAGACTTAGGCTAAAGGTCAGATTTAAAAAGGAGTTTAGGCACAAAGAGCCTCAAGTCACCCTTGATCATAGAAATATGGAAGCTCTTTAAAATGATGACTTTAAAATACATTTTGATCCAGTAGATTACTGGGTTTCAATGTATTTTTAGCTCATTTCACTTACTGTTCATACATGCGGATAGCCCAATACTCTTAACATTGACAGGCAAATACAGCAAGTCATTTTTTAGTTTAACCCTTTAACAGTTTAAACAACTGACTACATTTTTGGTAACTGTATCTGTAAAATGAAGGAAAAAACATCTAATGATTCTGGGTCTAACTGTTCTGCTAAGGCAGTAGTAGTCTTCAACCAGTTGTATTTGTAAAAGAAAAATACCAGCTACCTTTCTGACATATAAGTACAGAGGGGTTTCAAAAAGAAAAAGAAAAAGTAGAACAATATTTACTTTGTAGGTAAGAAGTTTGGTATTGAGGTGGAGACTCTTCGTGGTAGACAACACTCTGAACTATCCCATGAATTGGATTCAACAAATTTGGATCTTGGCACAGCGACAAAAGAGTATTGATCTTGGAGTCCAATAAATTGTGCCTAAAGAAAACAGCAGTGTTTTAATGTTGCTTATCAAACTGAAGTTAGATAACCTAGATAGACTAGGTTCATTTAACAAAACTCTTGTGGTGGGATTTTCAAAAGTGCCCAAGTGATGGAGGGGGTAGAGTACCATTCCTAGGGCTTTCCCTGAAATTTGCTCCCTTAAGTCATGCAGGCATTTCTGAAAATCCTGGTCATAGACGACAAACCATGTAACCCTTTTTTCTTTAATTAGCATTTAACAAATTATTTAAAAATGCAGAAAAGCAAATATTTGAACTTCAACTGAAAAATGTTGATCAAATGAATGACCCATACTGCAGGCTTTGAGGCTGTGATCTTCAAAGGAGCTTCAGAGATGCTGGCTCCTCTGTCTCAAGCTCCACAAAAAATGCCAACTTTAACATACCTGTTGTGTATCTCATACAATAACAGGTCTTACATCTTTAGTGACAGTAAAGTTAGCATATGTGCATATGATAGAGGATGGAAAAACTAGTGCTGGAAACTCCACTCTGTGATTCATCCACAAAAAAACTATTGCTGCCCAGGTTCGAGTACAAGCAGTGAAGCTTTCCCCACTTCAACCCTTTCAGAGCCTGGAGGGATTCCCACTATGGGGTAGGGAACAATTTACTCCATCCTTACTTCTGACAGTACTGGGTGCTGATTGCTGACAGCAGTGATTTCCCCAACTTGGAAAACTCATTTGCCTTCAACTTTTCTCGTGAAACACACACACAGGCAAATGTAATGTCCTTTCTAGATATGCACAGTTAAACTGAGAAAACAGACTCGCGTTACATTGGTTCTCCTAAACGTCACTGGTTGCACACAGACAGTACTAGGCTCAACTCATCAAATACACTAAGCAAACACTCTGTATGCATAACTAAACAGAAGGAACTAAACTTGGGCCATATTCTAAATATCTGTTTTGACAGGTGACTTAGATACCTGAAAATATTGTTTACTTGCTGGGTGGGGAAAAAAAATAAATCACTTAAGCAGCCAAGTATAATGCTTTATTTTGTAATAACTAACTAATGCAGAGGCCAGCAACCCCCAGCACACTTGCCAGTGTGGCACACAAAGGCATTTTGCTTGGCACATGCTCTCAGGGCGTACGGTGGGCAAGGGGTCAGAACTGTGCTGCCACAACAAGCATCAGGTTCCTTGCAGCTCCCCAGTGGTCCACCTGGAGGCATGTATGCAGCCACAGTCAGCAATGAGTCAGGCCAGGGCTCTGCAGACCTCAGCGCAGCTGCTTGCAGCCTCCTAGCTGCTTGCCACAGCCAGCCTGAGCTCTGGGCAGGCCCCTGCTGCTCGGCACAGAGCCTGGGCTGCTCACAGCAGGCAGTGGGGACACTGCAAGCTGCTGCACTGGGGGCTGCAGAGCCCTGGCCCAGCTCATTGGTGGCAGTGGGTGCATGGACACCTCGGGGCAGATGGCAGGGAAGGAGCCAGAGCTGTGCTACCACAACAAGGATCGGGCCTCTTGGCTGCTCCACCATCTGCCCCGGCACACCAACATCTTACAAGTCAAGGTTGGGGTGTTTTGGGCACTCTGCCCAAAAATGCTGCAGACCCCTGGACTAATGCATTGTGCCTATGTTAACATAAGCCCTGAAGTTTAAATGAAAATGGACACTTCTTAGGTTGCAAATACAGATACTTTAGCAGCTCAGTTGTCTCTAATAGCTGCAATGAATGCTGGAAGCTTGGGGCAAAGTCTGGAAGAGACTAAGAGCCTATTAACTCAAATGGCAAACTGTGAGGTATGGTCAGCATCAACGCACGTGTCTCCAGTACTGTGAAAAAGTGACTACTGTGAAAGACTGCAACAGATGATAATTCAAGTTCCTTGGCCTTTGTTTCCACAGAGAGACCAGTCACCAAAACTGCTTATTAGTACCAGTGGCACCAGCTATTTACAGCTCAAAAAACACTTTTCTGATAAGAATACTACAATACATAGATCACTAATAGGCATCAGCCTTCAGCACAGGTGTTGGCTGGATTTGAACTTGCTTGCTAGATGTGAAAAATGTTATAATAAATCAAGTTTTAGATACTTACACAACGGGAAAGACCTTTGGGAAGACAACACTGGCTTCTGCTAAATACTCATAAAGAATTCGCTGGTCAAATTCATCTGTAGTGTACTTTACTAAGGTTGCCTGCAATAACACAAAGGGGGGGGGGTGAAGAAAAAAAGAAAAAACACAATCAGAAAGCTTCTATTCATAGTTAATTTTTAAAAGAAAGTTTACAAATGTTACAGCACTTTTTCATTAATCGCATTTGATTGCTGACAATGCTACAATAGATGATCTCACACACATTTGACCTGGGGGTCAAATTATTCTGTGTATGACTATGTATGGCAAAACAAGCAGAGCTTGCCATAATTATACACCTGTTCTCCTGAAAACAAGTGAACAGTTTACCTCATTTAGAGACAACTCTGACAAATATTGTTGAACTAATTTTAAAAATGAGATTTATTAAACTTGCAAGAGTTTCAATGAGATAAAACATTTTAAGCAAACATCTTGAAGAGGCCCCCCATAATTAGGTTCTATACATGGAAAATTATGAATACTGTTATAATTTGCCATGCACGTAATCTAATTATTGGGGGGGACGTTTGAAATGTGTCCCCACTGCCCACCACTGTGGCAGGGAAAGCGGTGGCAGTGGAGCAAGTGGTGAACACTGACATTAGGCTCAGACAAGTTTAAAACCCAATTTGATCAAATTCCAGCAACTTTTGTTCCTTAACTTTTTTATTTAAATAAGACACCCATTCTAGTTCCTGATTATTACAATCACGATTTCTTTTGTGATTCTCATGTTCTATAAGTAAAGCAATGGTAGGACACTGCAAAAAGATGCATACACATAAACAATGAATACCATATCTTCCCCGAGCCAAGACTAGGTTTTTCCCCCCATTCAACATGGGTAGGAGGGGAGGGGGAGAAGAGAAGAGCGTCTCATCTTGGATTTGAGCACCAGCAAACAGCTGCTGCAGCTCTGGCTCCAGCCCCAACCCAGAGATGAAGCCACAACTGCAGCCGTCCGAAGCGAGGGCTGGCGCTGCTATCGCTGCTTCTGCTCAACTGGGGCCACCACCACTGCTGGATCGGGGCCAGCGTGCATTACATGTCCTGGACTGCAGCCTGAGAGACTGCATACAGTCAGCAGCAAGAGGAGGGAGAGCACAGCAGGAATGCTGGCAACGCCCATGGCTCCAGAGGCCAAGATAAAATGGCTCTACAGGCTGGATCCAGCCCTTCATCTACAGGTTTCAATCCCTAATCTTGGCATTACAGCGAAGTAGTGTGCCTCTTACACATAAGGGACAGATTTTGATCTATCAGCAGGTAGTAAACTGTAGCGAAGCATATGCATAAAGCATAAAAATATGTTTAATAGATAGAAACTGTGCTACTTACAAGGACTGTAAGCAGCAAGGCTTGAATTTTTGGATCAGTAAGAACCTCTTCATCTAGGAGGACGTTTGACTCAGATACAGAAACTTTCCGAAGATGTGGGTGTTGCTGTGGTGATATTCTCTGGGTTTCTGCCGGAAAAAGAAAATGGTATAAATCAGAGCACAGTAGACCGAGGTGGAGGTGGAGCAGAGGGGGAAAAGCAAAACAAAAAAACGATAAGGAAGAACCATATACTATTTGTTCAAATTCAGCCACGTAACTTCTTTTGACGCATCTTTGGATTATCCACAATTATGTAACTCCTACTGAGGCAGGCATACTGTAATACCTTCTAACAATACCAAGCTGTCAAACAGCACTTTTCATCTACAGGTAAATATCTGTTTCACAAAAAGGGAAAAGTAGTACAAGGAATTTAAGCAACGTGTACAAGGTCAAAACAAAGGCAGGGATGGGAACAGAACCCAGGTCTGGTGTCCCTGGGGCTGTATGCTGTAGGCCACACAGCTGCGTGTGTAAAACCCTACATTTAGAGGTTATAAAAATATAAAAGGCATGATCCGATTCATCTGATTTCATTTGGTTATATTTTATGATTTAGGGCTGCCTCTTACTTGGAGTTTCCAAGCTGAACATCAACTGCCAGGGCTTCAGAAAGTTGGAAGCTTTCAAAGTGGCTTTGTTTTGTTAGACAGATATATTTGCTCTTCGTTGAGCCTACGTAAATGAGCACTGCATTTTACAATAACCCTTGGCTCATAGCAATGAACATTGTGTGCATCCATAAATAATTGCATTCTAAAAATGTTAGTCTTGCTTCTCACCAATTTCATAGTCATTTTCAGCTACTCTCCTCATCTTGGGGGGTGTAGTGGTTCCAGATTCCATTTCTTGCCTTTTAGGAGCCTTTGTGTCTGATATCAGGTGGTCAAAACTTTTCCTTGTACCTAAAAACAAGTTACCAGGATATGAAATCAAAACCAGTCATATGCACTGGGACAATAGGGCACTCTTTTTTTTCTGATCTAGGAGTTACTAAGCCTACCTAAAATACTTGAGCAGAAGCTGGGGTGGGTTTTAGCATCCTCTGAGGTGCAGAGACCTTTCATTAGGAACTGAGAGATGAGTAGCTGTGTTAGTCTGAAGTCAGGCAGGAGGCAGGGCAAGGAAGCACCTCACTGATTCAGAGGAGCATGAGCTTTCATAGGCGACAACTTACGACATGGCATAACATTGATGAAACAGGTTGTTACCCTACCTTCTGTCCTAAAAAAAAGTAAAGCCTCTTCCTGAAAGTATGGGAACTTACTTAATCAAGCTAATGATCTAGGAGAAGTCAATCATCACTGCCAGAAACGTGAGCTCTGGAAGTAACACTAACAACTTGGCATCATCATCAAATCTTTTGAATTCTTGGCTAACTACAAGGTTACACTAGTAACCGAGTTACTTAGAATGATAGTCGTCTCAGGTGTTGGTTGTGTGCCGCTCTTTTCCCTGAGTATTTCCTCCTCAACAGACAGCAATGTGTTGCCATCTGGTAAATAATTTGACACCTGGATGCGTGTACTGTAACATGATAGGTCTGATGCAGTATACCATCAGAGAAAACCTTTTTTTTGGTTTTTCTGTCTGTGCAGTTAAGACCATCTATAAACCAAAGAAGTTAAGGAGCTGTAAGTTTGAGATTTTAGGTTGATGGCACTTACTAAAATTTGTTTCCATCTTCAATATTTCAACCATTTTAATATAAAATAAAACACAAATCTCCAAAATGCTTTAAAAAAAAAAAAGGTTGGGATTGACTCTGTTTCTCCTGGCTGCCTACTCAGAGGAGAGGAGTGGAAGTTGGCAAAAGGGAGGTCTTAGTTCTAGTGGGCTAGACAAAGAAGATCTTTAATTGTGCATCTTGCAAGTGTTGGGCATGTGCCTACAGGGAAAGATACGACTGTTTTAACAATGCCAGAATACATATTACTGAATCTCCCAGGAAGAGTTTACCTCAGTTTGCGGATAAGCAAAGGAATTTAGTTTACTAACCCAGCAGTTTTTTAGTGTTAGCTTGTGAAGGCTGTCCCATATCCAAGCTCATGGATTTTCGTGTTCGAGGGCTAATCTGTCCTGCTGTGGGGTAACTGGCAGCAAGATGTCTGTCTGATCCCTTTGGAGAAGACCACGGTTGATTTTCTTTTAGTGTCCTGAAAGGGTGGAAAAAGTGTAATTTAAAAAAAAACCAGAACTGTACAGATTTGAATATAAACCATTTAAACCATTCAAAACTGAAATGCTTGTATATTAAGATATTGCAACCACTCTGGTTACAAAGTTCTGAAAGTATAGCGTTCTAAGGCAATAAGATAATACATAAAGAAAAAGAAAAGAAAATGTAAAAGCTAGCCTATGAGAAAATTACTTAGCAGACTTTTCTCTTTCACTGGTCAATCAGGATTTAGATCTCATTTTACAATTAAAATGATGTTGGTTGTCCAACCCACAGGCAGACTCTTCATCTCACCCTGTCACAGGCAATAGTGATGCTGCTACATATGGAACATTCCAATGATGGACAGCGTAGGTTATCATTAAAGAATTATGTTTCAAAAAACACCTAAAAATAAGGATTAGGGTGAAGTTTAGGCCTGGAGAGAGGGGCCAGGACAAAGCCCAGGCCCTATCTGACTCTCACAAAGCGCACTGATTCACAAAGGAGGAACCTTATTCACTTGAAATTTATGGGAGTTGGGCATCTACACACCTCTGTAGATCTGGATCATAAAGCTTAAGAAGTGCCCGGGTGTAAAACCATTGACAAAATGCACAGTTGAAAATTAAGCTCCCGGTGGGAACGCTGGTTCTAATTTTAAACATCTTACTCATTTCCTTTAACGACCCCTTAATGAAACAGACTGGAATTTAGGTACTTGCTGTAACTTAAATGAAATGAGACAAACTGACCTACAGCTGGTGTCACTGTGATGTATGGGATATGTATCCATAGGAACATTTTCCATTGAAACATCTGTCAGCAAGAGAGATTTCCTGTGTTTTAAACTGCAGCGACTTCGAACTTCCTCAGATACTGTCAGCAGAGCTAAGAATGAGAAGAAAGGGCATGCCAGTTTTCAAAGACAGCAACATTTTAAAGAGCTAGGGCACTAGGAAGGGATATTTAACTTTAAGAGTATATATTATATTTTCACAGCAGCCCAAGAATTGCAAATTATGTTTTATCTAAATATTTTCCCTCTTAATGAGCTTTGAGAGAAGTACCAAGGTACTTTTACTTTGAATGTCCAAAATTGCAATGCGGCTCTTTAATACCCAGTCTTTGCAGATTCTTGGAAATTTTCAAGTGCAGGTTGGACAGACACTTGGCTAGGATGGTACAGTCAGGACAATTCTGCTTTGAGCAGGGGATTGGCCTAGATGATCTCATGAGGTCTCTTCCAACCCTACTTTCCTATGATCCTAAGGGAAGTGATTCTCCTGCCCTGTCCAGGACTGGTAAGGCCTCACATGTAGTACCATGTCCAGCTTTGGGAACTATAATTCAAGAAAGATGTGGACAGATTAGAAAGAGTCCAGCAGACAGCAGCAAAAATGATTAAAGGTGTGGGAAACACGAGGAAAGGCTGAAAGAACTGGGATTATTTAGTCTGGAGAAGAGAAGACCAAGGAGTGATCTGATAACAGTCTTATTCTATTCTCTGTGGCCAAAAGGTGTCGGATAAGGAACAGTGGTTTTAAACTGCATCAAGGGAAATTTAGGTGGGGTATTAAGCACTGGAACAGGCTAACCAGAGATGGTGTGGAGTCACTATCCTTGGAAGTCTTTAAGAGCATGAGATAAACATTTGGACTGGGATGCTTTAGACAGGGTTAAGACTGCCTTGAGCAATAGGCTAGGCTAGGTGACCTCCTAGGCCTTACTTTTCTATGATGATCCTATGCACCCTATCAAACTTACTTCCTGAGCAGCCTGCCAGCTGTTACAATCCCTGAAAACAGTTTTTTAAATACCTATTGTCTTATGAACGTAACATAACAATAGTTTCTACCACCACCGCTTTTCTTTTGATTTGGCTCAAGTATAAAAGTGTTTTCTCCTTCTTTACCTGCTAGGTAAGCCACGCTCTGGGTATTCACTTCGAACTTGTCACAGTTCCTGTGTTTGTTAACCAGAGAGAGTAGTGTGTGTAAAATCCTTACTGTCCTTGCTACAATCATAGGAGAAGGATGCCTGTATCCTAACAAAACCATTTTAAGAAGAAATCAAATATTAACCATTTAATGGGTAATGCCAATTATTTACAAAGCTTTTATAAATATGTCATATACACAGGAAACAAAATCACTAGCCTAGGAGAAATCATGCATTCAATAAAAAAAAAAATTTAAGTGTGCTTTGATTTTTAAACTAAATGGAAACTACTTCCAGAATGAAAAGGTAGCCTGAAATAGAGTCTAAATAAAAATGAAAAAGATGTTTTTAACAGGAAGTAGCACAAAAGAGAACAAACAAACAAAACCACATATCCGGTCATGGTTCTAGACTGTATTATTATAGATGAACGTTGTATTATGCATTCTAAAGCACTTTGGTAACTGGCTTTCACACTTCTGCAAAGCTTCCTTTAGTCAACGCACATTCAATTTTGCATCTGTTTTGTGATTCAAGCATTTGGGAAAAAATGCTTCCAAGTAACACTATAATTTTTGTTCATAAGCTTGAACTCCTCTTTCTTTCTAGAACATTTCACACCAGGCAAGGTGAAGAAGTCCTTTTTTATTGACAGAAATGACAGCCATTTGCAAAAAAAAATTAATGGAGACAAGAATGTCACCTTTATTCTTAGATTTATTTTTAAGTGAACTTAGACAGTGTCATGCAATGCACAAGTTTTCTATTCCTACCTTTTAGAAGGTGCCCCACTAGTGCAAAGTTAAAGTTAGAGTTGAAATTGAGTCCTACAAAATGATCCATCTGTTTGCAGTGCCATTCCAACGGTCTCCTGATTTCCATGAACACTTCTTCCGGACTCTGTTAAGAAAGAAGTAGTGCACAAAAGCACTCAATTGCAGATTACTCATGCTCATTACTCGTACTACTAAACTCTTGGCAAAAATATAGAAACCATAATAGGAAAAAAAAAGCTTATATGTAAACACTAATGATACCTTTACTGTAAGACTAACATTTCTGTGTCAGTCTAGAGAGATTCCCAGCAATACTATGTTTCACCTTTAAGTTGGGAGTTTTTTTTTCTTCTTCTGGAGGTCAGAAACGATTTGCCGCAGCTGTGTGCTACCTCCAAGTCAAAGAGTAGTTTAATTATTTAAGCAATGAGGGGAAAAGAAAGCAAAATGTGTTTTATCTTAAATGAATATCTTTTTACCCCAAAGTGACACTTGAGGGTAAATGTAAATCAACATTAATGGGAGGATTCTTATTACAGGAAGGTTTGCATAGATGTTGGGAATTGATTTCCTGCAAGTCAGAGTACTTGGCATCCCTTCAGTACTCTTTGCTATGCCACCACTCAGTGAGGAAGCCAATATCTGATCCAGCTGCTGTCCAAGCTACAGATGCACAAAACATTAAAGGTCAGTCAGAGTTTAATAAGGGACAGCTCACTTACTTTGTCATTGAATACCCGAAGACTATCTAAGGTATGGAGATTCTGTTCAAGTAGTGCTGTACCTGCAGAATACAGGTTAACTTCATCTAGCTGCAGCACTGCCATTGCCACCCAGAAGAGAGCCTTGTGCATAGGAGAGTCCTAGAGGGGAAAAAAAAATTGCCACAATTTTCATTTCAAATCTGTTTCTGTAAATGTAGAATGTGACAAAAATGACAAAGGTGTATATCAGTAATCTTGGATATGACCTGCACTGTTAAACTATCTTTGATGTCGGATGGTGGTGTCTCCCTTTAATCACATCCAGTCTGAGGACAAAATAAACTGTCCCTATGAGCATTCTCTCTGCATCTGCATATCCAAGGCACACGTCTACAGAATCAGCTGCAAGCACTCTCATGACCAGTGCTTTCCCATTCATTCCCTCCCTTTGAATCGCAAACATTTCAAATGGATATAGCACCTGGGCAGCAATAATGTGTCTTTGTTATCAAATATAGACGCTGTAAAAAGACCACACAGTGCTGCAGCAAATTTAACCTGGTCATTTCCTATCCAATCAGAAAGGCATAGTAAAAAAAAAGGTGGCATTCAACAAAAATTCTACGACTCCCAAATGCAGCCATTCTTATTAAGAATAGGTCTTCCTCATTGATGACAAATATATTGGGGATCTCTATCCAGATCCTCTCTGCAGGACACCACTTTCAGAATGGAGAGGCATGCATAGAGGGCTCGCAGGATTAGGATTAAGTCACTAGGCACATATTTCAGTGAGGCAGAGTAGATAATTAAAGTGAAATGAAATGGAACCAAATGTTTAAAGGCTATGTGACCTTCACTGGCTTTAGCACAAACTCTTACCACTACAGTACTACTAGCATTTGTATTTGTACGAACTCTTACTACTAAGTCCATCTGGATGACATTCATGATATATCAACACTAGGAAAGGAAGCTAAGGCTAATGTACTATGGCAGAACTGAGGATGCTGGAACTCACTGTTAATTATAAGTGCTACTTAAATGTCATCCAGATGGCTCAGACAATGCTGCTTATACAAAGTTACGAAGGCAGGACTGAAATATCAGAGGAAAATCACCAGAGGATTAGCAGAGAGACTACTTGCATTTGTATATAAAATAAACAAGGTGGGGGGGGGTATAGAATAATAATGAATGGAAATGTAATTAGTAAACTCACTTGCAATCAAAACTAACTTTATTCAGCCACATTCACCTCTAATAATCTCCAGGTTCAGGAAGCTCACCCCATGTTCAAATGCATCCCCTTTTAAGCAGTGTGCGCCAATACAATTCCAAAGGAAAGTTTTAAAGAGATTCATAACTGTAGGTTTGTGCTGACGAAATCATGAACTTGAAAGAGGTATACAAATGGCCAAAACATTTCAAGTCAAATGAGACTGACAATTGTTACAAGCTTTGATGCAGACCTGTGCCAGCAGTCACATACGTGAATGTTAAAAAAACACTTTCATTAGAAAAGACAGTTACAGACCACTTGTTAACCATGGTACCCACTTCTTTTAGCTGTAATTCTGCTTCACACAAGCTCACAAACACAAACCAGCAGTGTTTCATATCTGCCCTTAAACTTGGCTTACTTTTAGAGTAAAGGAACAGGAACACTGCCAGTGAGGAAGTGAGAGCCTCAGGTATGAAGTTATTTTTCAGGTCATGCTTAGAGTTTTTATTTAGAGAACATGTTCTTCATTTTCTGTGAGAAAATTTAACACGCTATAGCCCTCCCATGTTAATTACCTTATTAAGAAGTGGCTGCAGCTTGGTGAGTGCTATAACTGTGGCTTCAATTAGAACTTGGCTGTTATAATTATCAGGGCCTTTTAAACAGCTCTCAAGTCCCTTTTAGAAAAAACAGAACACACAATTAGATCTCGTTTTATACAAAAAAAAGTACAAAGACCAAAGCGCCAAACAATTTTTCAATGCAGCTTCTAGTTGCGAGATGCTTCTAACAATTCTAAAGTAGTTTTAGAGATGAAAATGAATCCAGATGTGATATATGTCTCGCTGAAAACAATTTTATGGTGCATATAAAAAAAGTCAGGATGCAGTTTTGTTGATTTAAAGAGCAGTGAAGCTATTTCATCTGTGGGATTGAGCACGTCTACTATTTCAGATGCTGTTCAGGTAAATTTCAAGTGTTCAGAGCTTCAGGAGAACAATAAAATACTCCAGGGCAACTAATCTTTGCTGTTACACTCACCCACAACTGAACGGTCTACTTTCTCCTCTGATATCGCTGATGACTTTACTCAAATTAGCTGGATAGTTTTGAGAAACTTTTCTCCAGTTCGCTTTTCATTCAAATTCTCTTTATCTGCTTTTAACATCTGTTAAATGATATCTTCCTTCACTTGAAAAGGAAGTCACTAATGATGCAGATGCAGCTAAGTATTTGAACAAGGACATCCTCATTCATTCAAATACTGACCTCCTAAATTCAAACTCATTTCAATGCCCTGAATTCAGACAGAGACCAATTATCCAAGCATGCAATTTTTTTTTCATACAAGTAGCGCTATTGGATAAAATTATTCAGAGGAAATAAAATTCAGTGCTATTATGTTTATCCAGGCCAAATAAAAGCTGTGGCTACAAAAAAAAAAAAAGAACTTTCTATTACGCACCTATTCCCTGTTCTGCACGAGACTTTCTCCTAAAAAAACCTTACTATACTTTAATTTCTGACAAATCAAGAATTTAATAGCAAGACAAAATGATTAGGTACTTTATGAGATATGTAAATGATGACAACAAAAAATCCTGTACCTTGCTGAGAATTCGGATTATTTGTTTTATCTGCCCATGGGACACTCGTTTACTGATACAGCCAAAGACAACCAGCGCTCTTGGCTGGAGGGATGGATTATACTGGAATGCAAACCTGTGCAAAAAACAGAAGGGTGCTACATTAAACAAGTTTCTTTGCAGAATAAACAAATAGCCTGTGTAAAAAAGGAAAAAAAAAAAGCAAGAATTGCTAAATTACTACATGTTTTATGTTATTTTGCAGTCTCTAACATACTTCTGTGCGAGCTCCGTCCACTGGTCCAGCCACTTGCACGTTGGAATATCTCTCATACAAGCCTAAAACAAAAGAAATACTATTTGAATATGCGTAACATAAAGCAAAAGCGCCTTTCAATTTAAAGCATGTACCTGTAGTTTCTCTCAAAAAAGGGCTTCTTAAATGAGTACTTATTCCAAAACCTAGTCATCCTACAACACTTACTTGCCTGATGGCACAGGTAGCACTATGACTTATTTTATGCACAATGTCTTATCTTATTGCTTTTTAATTCATACCTCCATGATCTCCAGCAAAGCTTCAGTAACTGTTTCCAGGGAAGTCAATGCAAATGTCTCCCTCTCATAGGAACCAGGAGAGAACGACCTATCTCGATAACTGGATCGGAATGCTATGACAGCTGCTGATTTCACTTTGCTGATTCCAAACAGCAAATAAAATTTGGGCAGCGAGAACTCGGTCAGGCTCAATCTCAAAACTTGCTTGGTCTCCTCTGTTGAATAAGTTTGTATATATTAGATTTAATACAGAAAACCCCATCCCATGTATTTATAAAGACCTTCAAAACCAAGGCTTATTTGTGAGGAATTAGAAGTGAACCATCTTCCCAGCTCCATAACACCACATGCTTTTGTGCACATTTTAATTTTTTTCCCCGTGCTACTGGCCTGCATTTATGCCACCAGAAAAATTAATCTGCTGCATCTCAAATGGTGGTCACAGAGACTGAATTATGTTGAAAAATGAGCAGCGGGCACTTTAGTTGGGGAGATGATTACGTGAAGTCTCTCTCAAATGTGCTCTGAGAAATTAAAAAAGTGCGAAGAATAGCTGGCTTATAAATTTGCAAATGGTACCTGGCAACTCAGGTTTAGGCCAATTAGGTTTACAAATTCTGTTTTAGGCCAATAAGCCAAGTCATTTAATTAGTGGAAGCTGCAAGACTGATTTTTTCTGCATACCTAGTCTTTAAATTCACTATGCCTCAATTCTCCCACCAGTAGACTAGGGACATCAACGAGCTCTCTGGCTTCATGCAAAGATTATTTCCTTACTGTAGGTAAAGAGCTTTCAGATTTCTTTAAACAGCACTCCATAAGTGCAAATAAGAATGTATGATTAAGTAAGGAGTAGGGTCTGTTTAACATGCATGTTAAATCTGTGTGTGAGTGTGATAAGAAAAGACAAAGTCATACTTCCTAATGAGTTTTAACCTAGATGATTCTAATTTTTAATTTGGGATCTCTGAAATGCAGAAAAAAAAGTATGCAAGTTATCCTGCCTAATGCTTTAGTTTCACAATGGTCTTCCATAAGTGATTTTGGTTACAGCAGGTAATTTCCACATGCTCCCCTGCACTCACAGTAGACCAACCCTAAAGCAGCTCTGCTTTTATCTATGATCCAATACTATGCTACACCTCCACCCCATCTTCAGCCTCATATATAATGACTTTGGAGAAATGAGGGGAAGACGACAGTTCAGGGAAACATTTGATAAAACAAGGAGCAATCGACTGAAAATAACATCTCGTAAGAACTTACCACTAAAGTGAAGCTGTGAACAAGTGCACAGAGAATGAATGATGTTGATGACCAGGCCATGGGTGGAAGCTCTAAGGGAAAGAGGACCAGTGGCCACCAACAAAGTAACTACATGGAAGAGGTAGGGGAGATGCGCTGCCACATCAAGAGAGTTGTTAAAGGAGAGCATCAGCATGTAACGTGCTAGAATGGCAATATCATCCCACATCAGGTGTTGTTCTAATGTAGGAGTTGGAGATAGACAGGTCTTGTCAATTATTTTGCACATCCTTCCAATTACCTGAAAGGGAGCGACCATTTTCTTTTAGTTGAAGCAAAAAACAGGTCTCAACATTTCAGTTAAATCCTATTACATTTAAATTTAGTATGATTTGGATGATAGAAACACATAAAAAAATATTGTTCTGCTGTTGCTTAGACCTGGTATAAAGACCAGTTATTAGATTAACTAGATTTAAGGGGACAGTAAAGAAGGGAAGCACTCACTTTGCTTGAAACCAGCTTCACATTTCCAGAAGCCAGAGCTACAGCTGTATCTGCCATAACCTCAGCTTTTATGGATCCTAAGCCCCCTGTTGCACTGGTTTTGATGAAACTGTCTAGCACTACGTCAAGTAGATCAGTTATCTGTTGGAGAAATTAGTGTCATTCAGAAGTAAACTTCATTTGTCTGTATTAAGTCACCTACTAAACAAGTGATACTTGAAAATATGTATATGCTACGAATTAGAAGATCAGTTCCAGTGATTTCTTAAGAAAGATTATGCCTACTTTAAAATAGTAGTTGCAAGTCTGAATAAAGAGCAATTCCATTACAGCCATGAGTTTTAAGTATGTGCACTTATCAGCAAGAGAGCGGCCAGGAGGAATTAGTTTAAATAATTTGCTGTATCTTCATTCCCATTTAATCCATGTTGTTCAGTAAAGTACTGATTCTAATATAAATTGCATTTGATGTATATCAATTTGTCGAAAAAAAAGTAAAATCACATTTCTGCAAAGTATGGCTTAAAGTGTAGCTATGCACCTTAGCTGTCCATAAAACCACATCATTCGCATCTTGCCTGAATTCAAGTTTTGAGAAAACCATATTAAATGTGGTTATAAGTTAAGTAATGCCAAAATGTTTCTCTTTAACTGTCCAGACCAATCACTAACACTGAATGCATGCCTAGGCAATATTTGATTGCTGATCCAAAATCCACTCCATTCCTTGGGTGAAATCCTGGTTTCTCCTGAATGCTAAAACTCCTAAGACCCAGGATTTCACTCTTTTAATTCCACATTCTTCATACTTGTCTGAATCAAGTTTCATATTGGAAACGGCATAATAAGAATGGCACTTGTATTGACATGATTTAGGATTGCAAGCTGTACTGATGTTTAGAGGTTCAAGTGAGTCAAACAGGAGAGGGGGCTCAACAATTCCATGCCGTACATTTTAAAGGAATTTTGTGAGGCTGGGTTGCATCATTTATTTTTCTGTGAGAAAATTAAAAAAGCATGAAAACGGAGAAGTGAAGAAGCAATGAGAAGGGGTTCACATTGTCAACAGGAAGGCCAACGCTAGCCAAGCAGAAAAGCAGGTGTGTATACTCATGGGGGGTAAAGCAGGCCTCGATTAGCTCAAATGATCTATCTGAATGTCACATCTGTGAGACGTTTTTCTGCTCCACCTTGTTCAGTCCTGGGGCAGAAGAGGTACTTGGGCTAAGGGCCATTTGGACCAGGAGATGGCCTTGGATACTTCTATGAATATGGTAAGGGAAGTGCTGAATTCTGCTGGTTTAAGAATGATTAGTGGTATTGGATTTTTTAAGTCCTACTTAACATTTTTACTGTATTTACTTGAATCTAAGATGAGATTCTTTCCCTCAAATCATCAGGGAGAAAAAAAGCCCCTTGTCTTCGATTTGCATACAACGTGCAGGGGAGGGGGGCAGGTGGCTGCTGTGGCTTTGACTCTGGCTCTGAGCCCAGGTCAGGACCAGAGCCAGATTCACAGCAGACACATGCCTCCCCCCGCCAACTCTGCTTGCCCTCTGCAGCTTCTTCCCTTTCTCTCCCTTACTGTCAGGTGTAGCTTGGTTTCAGCTTCAACTGGGTTCCCTCCAGGGCACAGAGCACGTGGAAACTCTGTCCTCTGCATGGCCAAACAGCAGTGCTGACACTGCTGCAAGGGGTAAGCTTCCACATGCTGTGCCCCAGGAGGGACCAGATCCTGAGCGTATCTGACAGTAAGGATGGGGGAAGGGGCAGAGGCTTTGGGGCGGTGGGGATGTGGGGGTGTCAGTGGTGGTGGTGAGGCAGGAAGGCTGCAGGAGGAAGAAGTGGGAGGAGGCAAGGAGACCACTTGACGATCCCCAGACACTATTTTCCCTGCTTTAGCAGTGGGAGGGTGAGGAATTCAATGCAACCCTCCAATAATTAGATTTTATACTTGGAAAATTATCTAAAAAATGATAAATGTTCCGTATATAGAATCTAATAAAGGGGAGGGGGGTTGTCTTAAATTCAGGGGTGCCTTAGACTTAAGTCAATACCGTAATTCTCCAAGTTCTACTGCTGTGGTAACACCCTTGAAATACCCTGCATTCCCTAGGTGAAGTTTTGAAGAACTAGAATAAATAAAATCCAAGATACTTCCTAATCTTTAGGTCTCTGTAAAGGCTACAAGTATATGAAAACTAAACTATTATTCAACTGCTTAATCACTGGCAATTTCATGTTAAATACACCAATACTGAATTTCTGCAGTGTCAGCACCTGTCCAAGGCTTCCCCATATTTTCGCTTGAATGGAAGGATACATCTGTTTTTCATTTATTGTCATTGTTATAAGCTTATCCAGAATCGCAGTGACTCGCTGACGTTTGGCATCATCATTGTGTTTACAGAACCGGACTAGATTTGATAACCACGGTGTCATGTACTCCAGGCAAAGGTGCTTCAGTTCAATACCTAAAATAGAAATTCATTTTATAATCAAAAAGCCAGTTTTGAACTCTTCCTCATGCAGGCGGAAGACGCCTCAAACCAGGAGCAGAAATCAAGTTTTAGATAACGCTTTTAAAATATGAATATTAATGTGATCAGAAGATGAACCTCCGTGTCTTCTGAGCATCGTTCTTCCAGAATGAAGTGTTTACCATTAACATGGACCTCAGACTTTGTGAGGTTTGTTCTGCAAATATTTCGGAGGAATTCATAACACTACGCCACAGGACCAACCAAAATGCTCACTGTACACAATGTAACAAACTTGACGGTGTTTCCAACAAAACTTTATACCTCTAAACTTTTCATTCCATCCAGGAAGAGCACGCAGCAACTGCTGCAGCGTCCTTAGCCTGACGAAGGGTTTCTGAACCCGAAAGCTTGCTTAATAACTATTCTCCAACCATTTGGGTTGGTCTAATAAAAGATATCAAATTCACCCAAGGAACCTTGTCTACCTCTAAACCAGGCACTTGGCCCATGGAGCTGTATGATCTGGTCCATGGGCTGCTGAACCGAACCCACACACCAGCCCTGACCCTGTGCACTATATGCAGTGCATGGGCTCAACCCAGTGCCATGGGAGTGCCCTGCCAGACTAGCCCTGTGCCCTGGCTGCGGGGCTGGTCTGGATTAGGCAAGGCCAGAAAGCCACTGCATGCAGCACACGCCCCGAGCTGGTCCGCTGTGCTGCATGCGCCATAGGGCCGGTGGAGCCCCGCACAGTGTTTGCAGCACACACCAGCCCCAGGGCTGGTTGTGTACATGGCATGCGGGGCTGGTACCGGGACAGCATGCAGAGCTGGGTCCAGCCTGAGCATCACAGGCAGCATACACGCCATGCTGGCCCCACATGCCCTGGGGTCTGATGTATGTTGAATGTGGGGCCAGGTGAATTTGACACTCCTGCTCTACACAACCACTAACTGGCTTCACTGCTGTAAATCTCTAGTGGAGTTGTACGCCTTTATTTCAGTATCAAAAAACCTAAAGAATGTTTAAACCTTAGACCATTAAAGAGGAGAGGACCGGTTTCGGACAACATGAGAAAGAAGTCATATCAGCTTTGTTTTCTTCTCCACCTGAGCAGGTTCGTGACAACACTTGGCTCCACATCATTTCCTCACCTGCTGATTAGCACACACAAAGGATGGATAAACTCAATTTAAAACACCTGCAGCTTCTGTAGAATGAACCTGTAATTGAAGTCTACTACATTAAAGGACTGACTCAATAACTTAAGTGTTTAATTAACTCAGTAACAGAGCCGTTAAACTTGAACTGCTTGAAGTTCGCTGTTAACATGAAACAAAATAAGCATTACTTACTAGATTTGCTAAATCCAGAGATGCACTCTTCCAAAAATTCTAAGGTAAGGTGTGGCTCATTAGCTGCCAGGGTTTTACTAATAGACACAATAAAAAGGGTGTTGTTGGCAGGGATACAGAGACCTGAAGTTTCCAGTAACTGACCCTCAATCTTTAAATTAAAGGTACAGGTTAAGGCACACAGAAGATTATAGGCAGCGGACCTGCAACAAAACATAAATACTACGTTTTAAAGTAGCTCTCTTATGAGTCTTAACATTTTGTACATAGTAACTACATTCAACTAATATGAGAGTGGTATTAACATTAACATTTAGGCTGGTTTCACCATGTAAGGAAATCAGTGTTTGGCTCCTGAACTTAATTTTGTCCCTCTTAAACCTCTAGCAGAGCCTGCGGGCATTGTGGAGACAGGCTTCGGCATCTGGGAAAGCGAGCGAGCGCTCTCTCACTTGCATTCGCCACTCTCTGATAAACTTAAAAAGCATCACTGAAGGGCTCCATGTTCCATTATTTTAAGACAAAGTCATTAAAATGACATGAAATATTTTTTGGGGGGGAGAGGAAGGAAGGACAGATGAAGCACTCTAAAATGACTGCCAAGGGAAAGAAACTGTCAATGATTCTTCAGACCAATATGAAAATCAATGTAAATATCGGAATGCAAATAATTCTTCCAGTTATGACACTAAAGAACTTTGTTTTACCCTCTTTTGTACCTTGGAAAGTCTCCCTTGTTTATACAGGTAAAAGTATAAGTGCTTATACTTTACAAAGGTGCACTTTATTCAAGTGAAATATAAGCAGAGTAAAGCAATACAAGGAGAGAACTAACCAAAACCATCAGAATTTTGCACTTAATAGCGATTCCAAAATAGAGTTCAGAAAAGTTCAAAATGCCATTCCATTTGACCTTTTTCAAAACATGTCAGAGCTACTCAAGCCACCCTGAATCTCAAGAGGCCTGAGAGCCACACAGCTCAGGGAGTCAGGGGTTTCCAGTCTAACAAGGAGCCAGAGCTGCAACAGCCTAGGCTCCACTGTGCCCTGCCTGTCTGGGCCGCTGAACAGCTGTAATTCGGAGACTGTTTAACCAACCAGGTAAGTTGCCAAGGTACTGAGCAGGTAACCTGATAGGAAACTCAGCAACAAAGGGTAGCTTCATTAAAATAAGGGCGCTTATTATATATAATGTGTTTTAGGAGGAACAAAAGAAAAGGAGTTTGCATAAAAACCAATATATTTTAGCAAACAACAACAACTGAAGCTATGCAAAAAACTGGTTTTGCTTTTGAAAAAGTCTTATTACCAAAGGGTAAATTGCATGCTCATGGGGTTTTCATGGAGTTACGTTTGCTTAAATCACTTGGTAAAGGAGCAAAAACAAATCCCCTTTTTCACCAAAATACATATGAATTTAAGAGATCTCTACCGCAAACTTGGGTCTGAGCTTCCCAGATTAAGCAGTGCTATATTCAGAAGCGTTCCAGGAACATCCTTAGGACGGATTTTCGTATGCTGCGGAATGGAATCTGGTTGTGACAGCTCCCATCGAGTCCTTATGTGGATGATGGACTGAACGATGGCTTCGCACTCCTGATGCATGAAGGTAAGTGGTGTGCCTTGGTTGGCAATCGTTAAGGTGAACTGGTTCTCATCAACCAGGCATATTTCCTCAATCTCAGAGGCATAGTAAATGTCATTCAGAAACACTGTTTGGCCAAGGACTCTTGTTCGCTCTGCTGATGTTACCTGCACAGCAGTAGACCCAACCTTTAAAAAAAAAAAAAAAAAGAGAAAAAGCAGGCTAATTCAGTGCCTGTTATCGGCAATTATGACATTGCTTTTTAAAGAGGAAGAGTGGCTGAAATTATAATGACTAAAAGTCATACTAAGCAACGTGATGTGCTAACTATCCATCATGTTTTCTCCCTGTGATCTCATGAATGCAAGACAGTAAAACAATATGCAGACGCGATGATACACAACTCTCTTCCCGGTGAATTGCAAAGTTACACTTACTTTAATAGAAACTTTGGTGTCCTTGTGGGCCAATTTGAGCGCGTTATGGAAAACCTTCAGGTCCTCTTCCAAAGCCAAGGTAGCTGCTGGAAGCTTCTGCTGGTCGTGTTCAATGTGCTCTGCCAATTTCCCAGGTGAGTCTATGAAAATAAGCCTTTTGCTGCCCTTCAGGCCTGTCAGAAGCCTTTCATGGTATTTTGTGTATTCTCTGACCCAGGAGTTACAGTTGTAAATAAAAACTGCTGAGACATTTTCATAAGCAAAGCCTGGAAAAACAACAAACCACTTGGAAAGGAAGTCTGTTTTAAACCGATTGCTGGGGCCCGCGTGAGTGAGGTCCACTACAATCTCATATGGCTTAGCATAGTATGGCTTCAAAGTTAGCAGGACGTGGTATATCAGTAGGTCGCCGTTGATTTGACCCGTCTTGAACCTACCAAAAAAAAGGAAAATGTATTTTACACAAATTGCCATTATTTCTTTAACCAGGACTTCAAGATAAGCTTGTAGCTACCCCTACAGACCATATCCAAACCAATGAAAATGGATCTGCAGTGACTGGGCAGACAATAGGCAAATAACATCCACTGCCATTCACCCTTAGCTCATCTATATTACACTGAACATTAGAACCAGTTTTACTTTGCGAGAAAATAGAAGGATGACACTTTTCATTCCTTTTTTCATCCACTTTTCATTTGGAAGGAGGTTACTGTATAGCCAAGCAACTCTAGGAAGACGCGATGAAGAAGCTCTGTTCAGTTTCTCAAATGAAGGAAGGAAAAACAACAACATATGCTGGAGAGGAACTGGCATATTAACTACCTCAAAACTGTATGACACATCTGTAGTTTGGATCTCAATTCATTTATTCTCCTACACTTTCAAATCCCACCTATGCTGAAACATGAAAAAAGTTATTTATTAGAGTGGTGCTGTCTGAATTAAGAACCTATAGCCTTTTTCTTACAAGCCATCTTTTGAAGGGCTTGTTACTTGGATATCTTCTTTGCTGTAAGGTAGAAATTAGCACTTTAGTGATTAATCAGGGATATCCAATAGTAGCCCCCTGACTAATAAAGATTCTGTGCCGGTTCTGTCTTCTGAAACCATTTTTCCAGCCAATTAAAAATAAAACCTAACCATGCATTCCTTTTATGTAAAATTGCTGCTTTGCACCTTTGCGAAATGACAGTCACCTCCCACATAAAAATCCCAAGATTTCTGAATGCTAGGTATACTGCATTTTGCTTTCTTTAACCAAAATTGAAATCAAACTCAATAGCAGATGGTGAAAAATCTGATATGTTTATGTGTCTACAATATCTCAATGCTACCACGGATATCTTCCAACAAATCAGGAGACAGCATAAAAGCAGAAATTACACAAATACAATGCAAGTTTTTGGGTTTTTTTTAAAGCTAAATGTAAAAGTTAAACAATTGTGATTGCACTGGAAACCCTATTTTCTATTTTACTTAGGGCACACCGTCTGGGCATAAGGTAACAAAGATAGGTTTTTCTGCCCTAAAGGCAGAGATTTTTTTTTCTCTCTCTTTCCTGTTGTTCTGAGAGCTAATTTGGGCAAGACTGGGTTCCCGCCCCCCAATGCCTAACTTGTCATGGTACAGTTGCTGCAGAAAGGAAGTGTGTCATCTCTTGTGGTTTCATCTTTTAAGTGGAGCACCAAAATACATTTCATTTTAGTAGCAGGTTCGCTCTTTTAAAAAAAATAAAATAGCTATCTTCCAGTCCATTTGCTATATATTGACGGCTAGTTTCATCCTAAGAAACAGCCCAAGAAACACTTGCTAACCTGGGTAGAATAATCTGAATTTCAACTCTTATTTTGACCATAAAACTTTCGGCAAGGTAGGTGCACATTTGCTTTCTTTTTCTTCAATTTCACTGTCAGGTTTGTTAGATTTTGTGGAGCCTTGAAAGCAAGAAGTGTTTTACAAAGCTTTAAATAACAAAGATACTAACTGATGACAGTCAGTAGCAATAAGAAGTATACTTTTTCAACTACATTATTTAGCTTGTGTGCAGGAAACTTACTAAAATGACATAGGTTAAACTAACGTGGTGCATATTCCAGAGCCGGAAGGAAGAATTAAGAGTGGCAGTTGCTACTTAGCTCTGCCATGCCTATATTTTACAGATCCTACTATATGCTGACAAAAGATCTTATCAACCCCTAAGCAACGAAGGATCAGCTAAAGAGACTAAAGCAACCTTTTAATTATCAATTCCTTTGCTTTCATGAGTTTAAGTGAAACCCTTAACGTTGCCAGTTGGTTTATTTTGAACAACAGTACATCTGGTCCAGAAGGCTCCAGTTAACAGTGGACTCATTGTACTGGCAGTAGGATAGGCAAAAGCACTGTTAGGATTGTGCAAGAGAAACACCAGGTGTTTCCAGCGCTTCCATTGCAGTACCAGTGGAACTGTACAGGACAAATCCATTTCATGCACTCCAATTAGATATTCTGAACTAAACCCTAACTGCTATGATAAAAATATACACGTTAATCCAGCTAGTATTGCTCTTGTTTTTGGCTATGTTAACAGGCAACCCGTAAATAATATGCAAAATTTGGAAATAAAAATCCTGTGCAGGAGGCAGTTTATATGCCAGGCAGGTTTCTTGCTCAGACCGGAAGGGGGATGCAATGAATTTCACTCTAAAGGTGAAATGTAAAGGGAAAACGCATGCAAGCCCTTTACTTCATGACATAGGAGATCAGCCTCATACGGGTTTGGTTTTGTTTTTTTTAAATGAGATCATCAGGAATACTTCTTCCTTTACCTTGCTGGCACATCTGATCATCATTCAACATCTGCAAAGATACTAAAGTTTACACCAAGGTCATCTTTCTATGAGTTTGGGATGTGGTGCTTCAGATGCTGTTAGCTTTGTTAAAACCTTTAACCAACTGAAAGTCAGGAGATGCTAGTTAACATGCTTCACAAGAGAAATGCAGGTATTTTATCCATCACCATCTTTAAAGCAGCAGTTCAAATACCAGGAGTATTTGTAGGAGGATAGTCACGGAGTGGGCAGTCCACATTTAACTTTGTAACATACTATATATAATGCCCAAATGAAAAACATGGAAACTGGAGAAAATGACACCGATGAAATAAAATTTACAGGGAAGCAAAAGGCTGCAGTCTAAGAAAGCTCATGTCAATTTACTTTATTATATGTATTTTGGTACTACCTCGTTTCTCTCAGGATCAGGGCCCTATTGTGCCAGATTGCAGAACTACTTACCGAACACAATCTGTGCCCTAAATAATTAACAATCTAAGATCTTCATTCCTGCAAAGAGTTTTAAATGAATGCAGCTGCCTTTCAGAGCTGAGCTCCTTGATGGATAAAAAAAACCTGATTCCAACAAATAAATGTAATCTAGAGGAGGGAAAAATATTGAGGGGGCATGGTAACAAAACAGAGAACATTATGCATGGCTCCCCACCCTCTCAATATTACTTTTAAGTAATTACTTTTTAAGTTGGACTTCAGATCAAACTAATTTGGAAATTACCTTCCTCTCCCCTTCCCTCTATAGTTCTCAATCAGCACAAATTTAAATACCACACAGTTAATAAATGGAAATATGGCATTGTCAATGAGAATTTGCACGTACTCAGTAGTTTGAAAGAAAACGCACTGAACCTTTCTGAGTATATGTCTAAGGAAAACAGCCACGATATTTTTTCAGTCGTTCCAATTTAAAAAGAACTCTCTCTTGAGTGTGTGTGTGTGTGTGTGTGTGTGTGTGTGTGTGTGTGTGTGTGTGTGTGTGTATGTATATACATACATACACACACACACACTCACATATATGAAATAGATTGAATGTATATTATATTGTTTATTTTAACATACACCTATTTCATAGATCTATACACTCAAGAGCGAGTTGTTTGAAAATATGTGGACTAATACGTATTATGCATCTCCTAATAAAGCAGCTTTGACACCAGCTTAACAAGCGTCTTGTTAGGGTCTTACACTAGGTGACAACTCCAGCACTTTCCACTAAGATAGCTGCCTTCTCTGGTGGGCTCAGAAATTATATTTTAAATTGAGAATTAAAATTAAGCATTTTTATTTGACCTGATTAATGCTCCTTTACCATTAACTTTCATACAAACAGATCATGGAAAATGGTCCCAGATCTCATATGAGAAAGTCGAAAAACCATTAGTTAAAACTAATGGGAATATGCTAAAATTAAAGAAAGATTTTACTTTAAATTTAGTAAAACTGTCTTGGCAGCTGTTACAAAATTAAGATGTAGCAGGTACAGTACCTTAAAATTAAAACCTGTCATCCATTAATTTATCCATTCCCTTTTTGAACCTGGCTATGCTATTTACCTTCCCCACCTCCTGCGGCAACGAATTCTACAGGTTAACCACATGTTGCACGCACAACTACTTTCTCTTTTTATTTGGCCTGATTATTAACCCCTTACTGTTAACTTTCAGACAGACAGATCAGGGAAAGTAGGACCAGCAGAAAAAAAGCAGAAGTGACTGACTCAAAGCTGAATTACAGTTAGAGAAGGAACTACCACAACCTAGTCCTTACTTTTAAATGATCTGAAATACACGTGAACCTCACACACATTTTTTTTCCTTTTTCTCGTTTGTTTTGGTTTTTGGTTTTTTTTGTGGGTTTTTTTTTTTAAATAGTGCATCTATGTAAGTCTAACCATAGAAGTCCTGTTTAATTATGCAGGAGAGAAAATTCAAGAATACCTATGCTCTTCGTATTTCATGTAGTTGAACTCTTCACAACATGATCAAAACTATATGAAATTAAGTTACTGCAAACCGAGTTGTGGAAATGTTCATGGCAGCTGCCTAGTATTTCACAAAAGGACCTAATTCAAGCCTTTAGCACCAATGGAAGCATACAGTTTTAACTCAGCAAATGTATTTCTATATTTATTTATTTTTATTTGATTTGCAGGTGACTATCCATCAGGAACAGGAAAATGTCAAGGCCCCATAAAGCGTATTTTGCTTTCCTTGCTGTGACAAGCTTTTCATTGTGCTTGCAAATAATGGCAAACCACACTAACAATTCCAGCTACTGGAGCTCCCCTACCCAAAATCTAAGTAAAAGCTTGAATGTAACTTATACCAGTACAACTCTTGATCTAACAACAGACGACAGTAGCAAGACAACAACTATTTCCACAATGCGTGCAAGCACCTTTCAAACCTCACCTGCTACATTTGGACGGGAGCTTTCAACAGCTTCCCCTGTTCTTAAAGTAACTTCCCCAGCTCCAGGCTCGAGACCTACCAGAAAGACCCTGAGCACAACAACAAAGACCGTAACTTGTGACGACAGTAAACCTCTTATACTAGTTTGTTTCATTATAATAGCGGTGCTCATCCTTGCTTGCACCTGTTTCATTCTGTCAACGGTGGTGATGGCAAACAAAGTGTCCTACCTCAAAAAATTACAAAAAGTCAAGCGTGCTCCAAGAAGTAATGGCGATTTTCTGGCGACAGGCAGTTTATGGCCAACTGGATCAGGCACGTGGCAGAGAATGACTAAAGAGGTAACAGGGACCGACTTAATGATGCAAGACCTGATGTCAGAAAGAGCTGCTACAGTTCCAAGGAAGAGTGAAGATGGAACAACTGAGATCCTCGCTCAAGAAAGAGAGACCGATCAGAACAGCCAAGGAACGTCAAAACCGTGCAACAGGATCTTAGTCAATTTTGAAGCTGAGATTTAAGGAAAGCTCAGGGTCCAGAGAGAGAGAGAAAAATAAAGCCTTGAAGTAATATTCTGGTTTAACCACACACTGTTAGATCGAGATCCAGATTTGAGCTTTCACTCTATGGGACAGGAGACTGTGGTGCCATGCAGCTTCACTGGGAGGGAGTGCAACCTTGTGCTTATTCTTCCGGTCCTTTAAACGGTGACATAAACGGTGTTAAACAGGGGCCCGGTCCATTGCTACTTCTAGAGAAAATGGCTAGCCAAGTGGAAATAAAGCAGAACAACATTTTGGAAATGTTTTGCTGCAACAGAAGCTCTCAAATGACAGTCTGTAAATCAGTAAAGATCTGCGGACAACCAACTCTGCAGTTCCTCCTCGCACTGATCTGCTAAATTAAGAACCATCTAAAAATATGACACAAAGGCAAGAGCTGTAGTTGCCAGGGAGATGTTGCAAGACGAACGGGTGGAACGGTCCACGTAACCACAAATGTGAGAGGTGTCCCCTAAGACAGCCTCTGTATTAATACATGCGCTGGACAGAAGAAATATAAAACCAACAGACTACATGCTGTGTGATTCAACCTCGAAAGTCTGTCATTCTGAGCTATTTTTGCTAGCATTAAACTGCCACCATTTAAAGTACATATACAGCCAAAACGTGTTTTCCCCTCTGCTCGATCACAACTTTCAAAAGGCCAGTCTGCAGCCAGGGATGTCTGCAGTGCCTTAAAGTTTGTACAGAAACACGTACACATCTTGTTCAAACATAATAAGGATAATTTTCTCAACTTGGCAATGCCAATAAATATTTGCAACAGACTTTTAAAGTAGTCTATGCTTGCGTGATCTTCTTCATTGAACTCATTGATGATAAAATGTAATATATTGTTTCTATTGTGGAAAAAAATATCTACTAAATCTCTGTTACTACTGGAAATACCAGGGGAAAATTAAAAACATCTCATTCTGAAGAAGTTTATAGTCATGAATTCACTGGGTTATAAGACCAAAGATGAAATTGTGCTACTTCACCCAGACAATTAATACAATGAAATAAGCACTAAGGACCATTTCCAAAGAAGTGTCTTTTTTACATAAGGGGATCAGAGTGAGATTTCTTTCAGTATTTCTTCATTTTTGGAGGAAAGAGCCCACTCTGCTAGAGAACTAAATATTGCTGGTCTTTTGGATAGATGTTTGAACCAACTTTCTCTAAACTGAAGATTCACTAGCCTGAAAACAGGAATTTTTGCTGAAGGTTTTGCAGTACAAAAGCACTGATGCATTGCTTCACAAATCAGTCGGTAAACCTATGGTAGTTTGTAAAAGCCAATCCAGCAATTGAAGATTGTTGTCATTGTGCATATTAAAATGTAAGTGCCTTCAATACTATTAGCAGAATTCTGTAAAATGAAAGTTTGTCCCACGTGACATAACGCATCACTTTTGTAGTTATCGAGTTGCTCATACTTTCTCTAACTGTATTGGCATACAGATGTGTAATAAAATGTGTCGCATCACTTTAAAATGTGTGTTTGAAACATAGTAATCTTTGTATTTGTGCACACGTGATATGAGAGAAAAGATAAAAGATGAGGCACACTTTCTGTAGCAACTTAAGAGGAGAGAATCAGAGACCAAATCAGTGGAAGAACATGGGTAGGAAAGAGAAAGCTGAAAGCAGACAAGTGCCAATCAATGCCAGAAAGGCTGATTGATGGGATATGCAAAGGACAAAAAAGGGAAATATCAAGAGACCAGCTGATGGTTGAAGAGGGCAAATTCAGAGCACATATCAGACAGAAAAACAGCACTTGGTGAAGACGTAGTCGAATAAGACCTTTCTGCAAATGGGCAGCTGAAGCAGAATAAGAGGTCACATGAAGAGGGGAGGGTAAAGCTGTGATTTTTTCTAGAGACAGCAAGAGAAGGAAAGGAAGGAAACAGAGGGAGGGGGAGGAGAAAAATGGTGGCATGAGACTGGTGGAAGTAAGGCAGGGCTGTGGGAGGTGGCTGAACAGGATGAAAGTTTAAGATGAGGAAGAGTAGCGGAAGAAGAGGGTATGGATGCTAAGTCTGTGGTTGGGCTCGTAAAGGCAGATGAGGATGTAGAGAAGAGAAGTTGGTTAGGCTAGTGGGAACTGAAAGAGGGGTAATGCTTACAGGAATGGGGAAATGAAGCTAATGAAGATAGTAGAACAGATGCTATAATACAGCATGATAAAAGCCTTTGGGAAGCAGCAAGTGGGCAAGGTTGCAAAACATTACGAGGATACATTTGCAGAAATGCCTTCTACTACGCAGCTGGGAAGATCTTGGGAGCAGGAAACACCAAGATCTGACCAGCCCACAGAAAGTATGTTCCCAAACACATGCCCATGGCAGCAACTGAAGCAGCTTACATGGTTAAGTAATATTAGAGAAGTTGTCAGTCTGTAGAGCTATCTGCCTTTTACGCAATTCAACACATGAAAATCTGGGAGGGGGCCAGTTCCATGTGATCAGCCATCTGCCCCAAATCAAAACTTCTCAAACTGTGGACTAAAACATCAGAAACACAGGAGCACCCCCCCCACCCCCCCAGCAGCAAAAACCACTGAAATTATCAATAAAACCGTTAACTTCAATCCACTTTACCACAGTTAAGAAAGTTGCTCTTGCTCATATTTGCTGCAGACATAGACAAAAAAAAGCAATCAAACGTTTTTAACATGCAAAGGATAAGTTGAGAAAAAGTCACATTTGACTGTCTACATGTTTTTGTCTGGTAGAGAACACAGCCCAAAATTAGGTCTTAAAGTGTACAATCTGTGAAGATTAAAACTCTTAGTCACCTCCCTGCTCTTGACACTTCCTGCAGCAAGTATTGGTAAACTTCCTCTTTACATGCAAAAAACCCTATTTCAATATGAGAAAGGAGACCATTTTAAAAGCTGCCTGACTTGCAACACCCATTCTGACTTAGTCTTCAAACAATAATGTTAACCTGATAGATGAAGCCATCTTACTGAAAGACAGTGCAGGACAGGTAAGGAGCAGATTCTTGACAATAAGGCTTGATTTTTGTTGGGTGTTTCTTGCTTGCTTAATCAGACAAATGCATTTGCAAAAATCTTACTTGGAAAATTTTTGAATGAATTTATTGCTAACACATGGGGTAACCTACAGCGGTTTTAGGATGTGTGTTACCTACATGCATGAGTGTTTTGAGCACATCTCTATATTGCTAAAAAGTTGCTAGTAGAATACATAATTCTCATTTTTACATTTTTTTTAATGTAGAGAAAATTCCCAGGCAAGTTTTTAATGTTAACTACATTGACGTTAATAGCTATATCCTACTGAGCTTTTAATAAGGTCTTCATATAAGTGCCACTTGAATACACTTTGCAAAGAAAGAGTACAGAAGAAGCTGGAACAGGCAAATATAAGTATTAATTCTGAACTTAAACACTATCCTGACAAAGACTTGCACAGAAGTATTAACTTATCAGCTGCATATGCTCCCTGGTGTAATTTAAGCGAGTACATCTAGATACATAAAAATCCTCACTCCTACTTCGGGTAAATTAAAAAAGAGGTTGGATGAACACCTGTCTGGGGTCGTGTGATCCCAGCGTGTGCTCCAGCCAGTGGCGGGGGGTTAGACCAGATGATCTATTCAGGTCCCTTCTGACCTCTAACTACTATGAAACTGTGTGCATGTTAACTGTATGCACTGAACCAAGTCCTCACCAGGACTATATATGTGTTCAGGAATTAATTCTTCATGAAGTTTCAATACACAAAGTGAACCAAAAGCAGCAGAACATAGTGGAAAGATTTGATAAGCTTTATTAGTCTCGTTTAGATCGACACCTTCGTAGTTTCAAACAAAAATAGCAAAAACTACTCTGTTGCAGCAATGTAGGTTTATATTTACATTTTCTCTCCCACTTCAACTACTGTGTAGGCAGAAGTCCATTTATGGTGTGGAATTAGGATCCTAACATTAGATCATATTTTTATATGATCCTAATTCCACACCAGTAGTTGTATTAGGAAACCATCTTTTAAATGACATGCTCTAAGTTTTCTTGTTTTCTTGTTATCAGATAACAGCCAAGAAGGCAAAGTAGATATTAAAATATTGAAAAAAAGACATTTCTATTAAGGACACTGGTTTATAAACCTCAAAATGTTAAGGTGCAAGATAAACTGGATGCTTTTCACTTTTGTAAAGAGCTGTTTGAAGTTGTATTTAAGTTTCCTGTTTACAATTAAGGGCTGGAACAATTGATACAGTTCCATTTAACTCATTTTAAGGAGGTCTTCTTAATAGCTTTTTTTGGCAAATTAAAAGAAATAAGCCAAAATGCTTTCTACAGCAAAACAACCTAGATCATATTGGAATGGCGCCTGTCCCTTCTAAAGTCATTAGCAAACCCAGCACTCACTTCAAAAATAGACTGTCTGATATATTTAAAAGAATATAGTGTCTATCTTATTTCTGGCAGATAACTTTAGTGCATAGTTTAGAAAACAGCAAATTTACAAAGGTGAACGTGGTTTTAACCATAAAATAAAAACCCATAGGCCAAATCCAAAATAAAACCAACTGGGCCATATTCTCTTTATACTGCAGGTGACAGCATACCATTGTAATCACCAAGAGGAAAGTGGACACCAATCTCATAACCCGTTTTCTTCTACGGACAATTTTGAAGACCACTTTCTACAGAGGCAGAGACACCACCAACAACTGGTTTAATTAAACCAGGAAATGTATCCATCAGTCCTGAAAGTAAAATAGGAAACAGATCTCCTATACATTCATACCAATCAGGCAAACTTGACTTGTACAGTGCTGAAAGACCAGTCAGTAGCGTAATACCTCCTGTCAGTGGAGAAATGGAGCCCCGCAATGATGCTAGCTGGATAGCTGCTGTGGTCATTGGCATAATTTTGATTGCTATGATGGTAGCTATTGTTATAATTCTCCTATGTAAGTGTGCCAAAAAACCATCTCTAACTAATTCAAACTGGGCTGGCCGCTCCCCATTTGCTGATGGACAAACACCGGATGTCTTTGTGGAATCGGACCAGGCCACAAAACGTGCATCAGTTTTTTCTATCTTGCCTTGGATATATAACAAAACCACACACTTATCGAATGATTGTCATGCATCTGAACAGAGCTGTGATGCACAGCATACAGCTACCCTGTCTCTCCCTCCTGTACAGGATGGACCCAGATCACCAGCACACAGCAATCCAGTTTCTCCTTCAAGTGATATAAATGTGCCCCCACCTCCTGTTTCAGAAGAACAGAGCCCTTGCAACCCTCCACCCGACACAATTCCTCCCCTACCAGAGTCACCAGATATGCCACTGCCACCAGACTGGATGCAGGAACTTCCTGAGATTCATTCCTCTGAGATCAGCAATGGCACAGAGAATAAACTGGAGGCAGAGAACCCATTTCCCCCACCTCCTGATTTGACACATCAAGATGAAAACGAACCACTACCACCACCTTTGCCTGAAGAACCTTTACAAATTGCCGAGTTTGCTGTCGAACACACTTCATGCTTACCTTAAAAGGGACGTTTTAAAGCCAACAAATATGAGAAGTTGGTGGGATCACGGACTGTGAAGCCACAGCTGCATTAAACTTTAGCATTTCACAAGTGGGAACCTAAAGAGATTTGGCTTGAAGCTAATCACTTCAATACATGGTGCGGATAGCAGCAACTATGCAAAGTCTATTTTCACGTGTTTAAAGCTACAAACCAAAAAATATTACACGCAACTTTCAAAGCGCAACGAGTAAAGCTTTTTAGGAAGGTACAGTTTACTAGGCTGTATAACTAAATCTAACAAAGGCACCTTAGCAGCACACTTTTTTTATATTCTTGTTAACTTTTAATAAAAGGGCTTTAATACGAAGTTGTCTTGGTGACTTGTAAAAATACAACTGAATTTATTGGATAAGGCCAGATTAAAAACCAAATCCCAATGTTTGGGCAGACCAATAACTACTATATGCTATTCATGAGTGGCTAGGTCCATTTATAGTAAATGAGTTATTTCTACGTCACAAGCAAGTTGTGCATTTTACAGTCAGTCATCAATAACATCCATGCGAAAAGGGGGACCCCTTCTGATTTTTCTTTATTGAAAAATGATCTAAAATCTGAACAAGTCTCTCTCAATCTTGGACTTTCTGCAGCATTGAGAACTTAGGTTTTCACATCCAGCTGAAAGAGAAACTACTGTTAAGAACCTTTCTTTCTGGCACAAGTGTAAAATAGATCGACTATGTTTCGAAGGATTGTTTATTTAAAAAAAAAAAAGGCAAGAATATTTTATATTTGCAGCTTAGCAGACAAGGAAGTTAGCTGGCTGTAGGTCTCTCTAAAAAGTTCAGCAAATGTTGATGATATCTCCCTGTGATATGGGCTTATTGCAGTGTCCACGCTCATCGAGACATATTTATAAATATTAGTTCAAAAAAAACCTGAACTAAACTATTTGGACTTAAGAGAGCAAGACATACAGTAAAGAGCTATTCCTCCAGCTACGTGTTTCTGAACAGTATAAAGGCTTGGCAAAGTGTGTGGGGGTGTTGTTAGCACAAGAATATAAAGTGCATCGGGGTATAATTGTGAGTGATATGCAATGTGGTAAAAGAGAGGAAGAAAAGAGCCCATGGAAGTCTCTTACTGGTATGGAACAATAAAATGGAAGAATTAGACTCGAGATCAATTTTTAAGTAAGAGCCAGAACCACAAAAGTCATTAACTACAAGTTCTCAAAGAAATATAGTCAAAATGCAGTATGATTACAGGCACTCAAATCACACAGTCTAAATCTGAATGAATAATAGTTTTGCCTGTAAGGATTAGGATTAGGTCTGGATTTTGCAGAGCAGTTTAAAGGCAGGCTTTGAACACAAGACAAACTTTTGAGTCAAAACACGCAGCCTTAATGAAAAGGATACAATTTACCTTTACAAAAGTAAAATTAATACAAATCCTAGATGCAATGCTCATGTACAGTATGCTTAGACAAAGAATTCATTAATGTATTTCCAAAACTGCAATCTTTGGATGAAATAATGATTTTTGCAAAGATTAATTCAATGGACTCTTATAATGGATCACGTTAACGAGCACTCTGCACTGCATACTATGCAGCATGCTGTATGCGACAACAGAATTCACTTACACTTGTGAATGAGCATGTTGAAAATGTAACAGCTTTTACAGCTACATTTTGTTTGCCGCAAGGAAGGACATATACAAATGAGTATTTATGAATTGTGAAAATTATCTGAAGAAAAATCTTTACAAACGTTTAGATGTCCTACCATCATGTTATTCACATCTAATTATGCTATCAACTAACAGAATTAAAGGGATACCACCAAATATTACTAAGTGATTGGTTAGATACATTTGTCAGTCTCACATAACCTGCAAAAAAAAACCCCAAAAAAACCCGAGCTGTACTATATTGCAGCTGGTAAGCTACACTGACTTTCAGATCTGAACTGTCGATAGCACATACTACAGTTTATTTTTAGTGTGTGCACAGACACACATGTCATAGCAATGTGCATGTATATACCTACATGTACCATCAGCAATCCAGTTTTATTCAAGCCAAATTCTGCCCTCAAGTTGCACTGAGCAACATTTCAGCAGTGGAAAGGCTTCCATTTAAGTGAGGACAGGCATGGACCTGCCTTTGGACCCTGACTCTTTTGATGAGATTGTGAGCCAGAGCAGAACTGCAGTATGGCATAAAAGGTCTACTTTTCAAATATTGGAAGTAACTGGAAATCACGCAACTTCCATCTAAAACCATGTTCCAACAAGCAAAAAGCTTCATTATCCTCACGTATAATTTGAGGGGAAGAAGAGGGAAGGGGAGAGGGCAGCTCTTTTTTAAAAAAAGTATGTATAATTAGTGATCCAGGATGTAAATATTTCAAGGAAACAAAACGTTCATTTCCTAGGGAGAAACTGTCAGATGTCAAAACCACCACTCCATAAGCGTTCTGCAATGCAACTCCAGGATGGCTAGCTCTTCAGGCTCTCTGTGCCAGGAAGTATGCTTTTTGCATGTGGCGCACAGCACGTTGCTGTGAGACCATACAAAAATAGATAAGACTGAAAGCAATTTTTAAAAACTGCCACTGAAAAATAAAAACCATTTTGTTCTGCATATGCTTTTTGTCCATGGCTGTATATCAAAGTTAAATGGTTGAAAAAGTTTAATACCTGCATAAAATATAAGAAAAGGTATTTGGAGGAAAAACATTGCAAATACAGCCACGGTACATAATATTTTCAGAGAAAATGATATTGTAAAAAGATCTCAGGAAGGTTATCTGTAAAAATTCAAAGCTGTATTATACTAAAGCTGATGAGATGCTCTGAAATTCTGATTTTAAGAGTGGGCAATTTGAACTTCAAATGTCAAAATTATGTATGTTATTTTGACAGGATTGTTGAAGAAGGCTAAAAACAGGATGCCAGTTTTAAAAGGCAATATTACAGGAGCGCAGCCTGAAACGAAGGCAACAAGAACACAGCACTTTCACGGCTGGTTTAAAATAGGAGCGTAAGTGGAATCATAAATTAAGGGAAAATCACTTAAAAAAAATTCTACTGGATACTATCAGTGTAGTCAAACAGGCATGTTGCATTTTGGAGGCAGTGACACCTCTGGGAAAACGTGAATATAGAAAAGTTAACCAACTCAAATCAAATCCTGGACTATTTTGTTGAGTATGCATGCCTTGCAATAAATTTGAGTCAGCACCAACGACAGCTCTGCAGTCCTGCGATGTAGTGCTGATCAGGTGGTTGCAGAGACCCAGCTAGCAGCAATACGATGCAGCTGAAGAGGCAAGCACAATTCACAGGCAGCAACTGTAGCTACTCTCTAGAACAAGACGACCTTTAAAGCTTACATCTTTTAGAGAAACGATGCACTGATCTTGCGGGAGGGTCCTTATTTCGGTAAGTGTTTGCTTTTCTGTATTTAAAAACCTACTACAAAGTTAGAAGCAGAAACAGAAGACTGAAAAATATTGGTCTTTGGAAGCTGCTCACATCAAAAATTTGCTGCAGTGACAGAGATTTCATTCTAACATTAATTCAATATTCAAATATACATGTTGCCTAGCTGTTTAGCTTTACAGAAAGAAACGAAAGCTATAGCAAGGAAAAAATAAAACAACATGCATTTTGAAATATGGACGTGGACTCCTGGTTTCAGAGTAAAATTATTTAACTAGCCTAGAGGTACTTAAACAAATCTTATTTAAGCAAATACAGTGTGCATGGTGGGGGGGGGGGGGAGGTGGAATGGCAACATTACTGCAGATATTTTTAAGGCAGATCCATTTGACAGCCATTTTTTCATTCCTGTTTAAATAAGCACATTATTCCAAAAGATAATATAGGCTTGAAATCGCTAGAACCCAAAAGCAGACATTGTATAACATTTGGAAGAGACTTGCATTTTCGGAAGAAAGCCCTCATTTGAGCTCGAGGGGGAATGGAGATGAAAAAACAAGTCTCATTCTGGCAGACAACATGACAGTAAATGAAGGGATGCTTTGTAAAGTCCCTCTTAAACAATTATAAAAAGGACTGTTATCACAAAGAGGGTCATTGATATTTTTACCTAACTTGTCCTGCAGTCCGAGCGAAGACAACCCTTACAAATACATGAAGTATCTTATATAGATTTAAAGGGTGTCATTTTGGTATATTTATTTGCAGGCAACCATGGAATACCAGATATTGAAAACATCGCCCTGTCTGCTGGTCCTTCTGCTTTTCATACCCATGGTTCTGGGCATCTGTCCTTCTAACTGTACATGCTCAGGAAACAACAGAAATGTAGACTGTTCAGGCAGAAACTTCACTACACTGCCACATGGACTTCAAGACAACATTACATACTTAAATCTGTCCTTTAACCAGTTTGTTGATCTTGATCATCAGCTGACCCGGTTCACCAATTTGAGGACCCTCGATATTTCAAATAATTGGCTGAAGAACATTCCTGCTCATCTGCCCAAGTCGCTATGGGAAATATACGCTACAAATAATTTTATAAAAGTTCTTCAGAAACTGGATACCGCTTACCAGTGGAATCTTAAAGTGCTCGATGTTTCCAGGAACATGGTGGAAAGAGCAGTTCTGATCAACAATACACTGAGCAGCCTCAAGTGTCTCAACCTCAGCCGTAACAAGCTTTGGACAGTTCCAACCAACATGCCCCACAACATAGAAATGGTGGATCTATCGAACAACTTCTTGACCCAAATACTCCCGGGAACGCTGGTGAGGCTGCTACACCTTACAAAACTTTACTTGCACAACAACAAGTTCACGTATATTCCTGACAAGGCTTTCGACCGGCTCTCTCAACTGCAAGTTGTAACGCTTTATAACAACCCATGGTCCTGCGACGATCAGCAAAATATCCCTTATTTGCTGATGTGGGTGAAGGAAACACCTGCTGCCGTGATAGGGGCTCCATGCCCTAACCAAACGGTGACCTGGAAGAACGCAACTCCACTTCCAGCTGCACCCACGACTCCAGGTATGAACCTCATGGTTAAAGGAATGAAGGCAGCGGACACAACTGGCTCTTCGCTGGCAACTGAACCAACCAAAGAGATAAAAATGCATAAACAATTTCGAGCTAAGGAAGTTACACTAAGTGCTACCTTAAGCCAAACTGTATTATTTACCAGCACAGATAGGCCCTTACTTCTTTATCCAGAAGAAGTGACTGCTGGGAAAGTTAGTTCTCACGAAGCGGCGGCCACACATACAATCTACATTCAAGATTCAACGGATGTGAACTCAAGCTTGGCTAGCTCGACGGGATCATCCACTACTCCCATGACCCTGAGTATTACCAGCGGGATGCCAACAAACTACTCTAAAATGCCTCAACAAAGCACAACCATTACCTTAAAGAAAGAAGAAACAACAACAAATATTTTTAATACTCGTGTGCCCTCGGCAGCAAGCGTTTGTCAAATGTATTCATTCTATATTGTAATGCTTAATGCAGTGGCAGTGCTGATTGGCTAATGGCTTGCATTCTTGTGAAACAAATTTATTCCTACGATAAATAGTTGGAGCAAAACCACCCACCACCTAACAATGACTTAAATACAGGAAACTCAGTTTTGAAATTCTTATTCTGATCCAAAAAATAACCACTCAAAACTAAAAATGCACAATTTATGTCTTGATACTAAGCTGCTACTTATTTTAATATGTCTTATACCAAGTAAAACTAACCTATGAAATGATTTTGTTTTTATGAAATGTGCTTATTTTATATTTCAATGTTTAATTTTCCTTGCACAAGAATAAAACATCAGAATTTTATGTACTGATTTTAGGTATGGTTTTTGTCATTAAACATCTGGAAAAAAAATAGAAGGCCTGTATCATATCTGCATTGTCTTGCTTGATTTGCCAATCAAGAATTCTTGTAAAATAGCAGTAATGGTCCTTTGTAAGTTAAGATGACATGCAAAAGGAAGGGAAAATAAAGAAAATAAAACTAACTGCTTCATTAATCAATAGTTATTTCTGGGAATATGACTGGCATGTATATCAGTGTTTGTTTCATATGTATTAGGAAATTTTAATATGAGTGGATATTTTTAAATTCAGGAATTAAAAACTGGACAAAACATCTCCTGGACTGGGGAAGATGAGTGAGGTGGTTCATTTTTTAGCAGGAAAAATAAGTATCAAGACACTTATTAATCTTCTGGCTTTACAACTGAATCTGGAACCTGAGACAAGTCATTTCTGATTTCTTATATTTAAACGAGGGATAACACAGAGTGGTTTGAGGGTAATGGATAACAAGCAGCACGTGGATAAACTCATGATTTACTATTTTCCTAAACATCTGTCCATCAAAGAGTAGAGACATTTACTGCAGCACAGCTGATGTAAAATGGGTGGCAAGCATATTTGATATGTAGTTAAGATAAAAGTTTTGAAACGGCGTGCAAGGCAGAAAATGACAACTGAAAAGAAGGTTTGTCCTGAAAGAAGAAAAAGCACTATTGTGCTCTCCGCTTGATATATCATTTATTACAAACTTTTGCTGACACTTTTTCCATGCGTTGCAGGATACTGCTTAATCCCCAGTTTCCCATACCGTAAGAATCTTGCAAAAACCAGGGGAGCTCAACTACAAAGTTTAGTGTCCGAATGGCAAGCCCACTCCTCCTGGCTGCTAGACGAAGGATGTAGGACACACATAACCATTCTTCTAGCTACCTGGGAAAGGCAGTAGGAAATAGGAGTACCTGTGGGGAATGTGGGAATAGAGTGAGAATATGGGACTCAGGCCCCCGGGTCTAGCAAGCATCTGGAAGGGTTTTCAAAACTGCTGCAGAGATATATTCTAATAATTTCTTGGCTTGAGGATCCACTCGGTGTCAAGACTCTACAGATGCCCTTGTCAGAGGATCTAGGGAAATCTCTTACGGTTCAGGCATACCACGGAGGTGGAGTGTGTATGCTGAAAACTGCCGCTTTCTCAGAAGACGCTAGCAAAAGTGGGGGTTTCAGTTGTAAGTGCACCTGGACTAAAATAGAGGCTAACATGACATAATAGCAGCAAATTGTTCATAAATAATGATCTCTGCCTTGCAGCTGTCTCAAGAGCCAAACTCCGCAACTAAAGTTATTACTCTTGAAACCACAGGAACTCCCAAATCCTCTCCTAAGTGCAAACAGTGATTTTGTTATTGAAAAGAAATGGTTCAAAGCTTGTTTTAAACAGCAAAACATAAATTGAATAACGAATTTGTACATGGTTGTTTTACTGGCACCCAAGTATTTTTTTTAAGGTTGTATTCAACCGAGTTGATAGCAGCGCGTCTTAGCCTAAGAACTTAGTACAACTTAACATAATTATTACATAACCTCCAACAACTTCCTCATAACTATAGCCTAAATAATAGATTAAAAGCCCTGCTGAGCACTCTCTGAACAGCGTTGTCTTTACTATACTGATAGGTCACTTCATTCTAAACATAAAATTCATCTTAAAATGAAAGTTTCCGTCATCAGAGGAAAATGGTGGCTCCGATCAAATAGCAGCCATGTACAAAAATATTATCTTGTCACAGTTGCACTTTTTTCAGTTCTTTGTCTCTGATCTCATCACATTCATATTTTAACCTTTATACAGAGTGTTGTCCACAAAGGAACCAACTAAAGTATATACACTCTCTCACTATAAAGAAATTCAGCTCTCTCGGAGGTGAAGCCAGGCAGACGGTTTTGGACAAGTGAAACACTGCAAAAAAATACTAAAGATACATGGACATTTTAGGGAGGCAGAACCTCACTATCCAAGCTGAAATAGAGGCAATCCCCAGCTCTTAACAAGAGCACCATGATCTTCAATCCACAGTGAAGTCTAGATCTATGAAAGTATCTCATGATGAAAACTTCCCTACAGCTGAGTGAAAAAAAAATTAATCCAGATTGGTGCAAACATGCTGCAAGCTTAAATTTACCTCCAAAATCTACCCATCTGCCATCAGATTAATTCCACTAGCCAGTATAGGTATTTAACAAATAGCAGTGCCCGCAGGAAAATGCCCCCTATTATTTTAATGAGCACAACTAGCCAAGCCTCTTATATTGGCAGAGTCAGAAGCTGCTTAGCTCGCAAAGACATGATACAGAACAAAGTGATATATATGACTGCGGGTCTCTTGGACGCAACTAAATGCTTTCCGTTACGCTGGACGCCACACATACTCTTGCTGGGTAATGCATTTAGTGATGCCAAATTCTGCTGTGTTTGGCAGAGGCCAGCGCGGAACCAACTCTGAAATGTTCTAAGTGTGCCATGTGTGCAATGACAACTAGTTCACACGCAATGAACATTGAACGCAGCCTAGGGGGAAAAAAAAAAAAATCAGACTGTCCAGCAGATCCAGTACTAGACTTATTGCATAATTACTGTATTATTGCATATTGGATAACCTGCTACCTGGACTCAGGGAGATTATGTGCATTGATTCAGTTAGCATATTGCTCATGAGGCTGGAGGTGGAAACTGGCCTCTTTTTGCTTCCTAATCCATATGAAGGGGTCAAGAGGCTGGAACCAGTGAGGAGGAATAAGTGGCCACTGCCAAGAAGTAATCTGAAGCAGCCTTGAGGATACAAAGGCATGGAGCCAAGGCAGAAGCAGAAAGAGGACAAGACGGGACTCCATATTACAAACTGAGCTCCCCAAATAGTAGGACTAGCCCTCTGTCCTAATCTTATGTACACCAAGTAGAAATACAAGCCCCCCCAGCTACGGGTTGCTTCCAGTGAAGGAAGCTGAAATAATACAAAAGCTGTTGCTCAGCAACAGTGCAATCAAACTAGATGGCGATTACCACATTTGTCTACCCACTCACTGCTCTAATATCAATCTATTTGCATGCAAGACAAAAATAAGGAAAACTAAATTTCCATTTGACGATTCAGGATGAGGACCCACAAGAACCCAATTTCTGTTTTACTTTAAAATGATAAAGTCGTTGAGCCCAAGACATCTTTAAAGATACTGCTCTTCAGGGAAAGCGGCATGAAGTACTTTGATAAACACACAACACCATGATCTTGATTTCAAGTAGATTAATGGCTCATCTCAAAAGTTTCCAGCCCTCATAGTGGCAGATTTAACCTCTCAAAGGCAAGAGCATAAGTGATGCAGTGATAGCTGCCACCACTGGCAAATTGCCTGAAGCAATAACTCGCATGTCCCCTATTAATCTTTTTGGAGCATCAACTTTAAGGCCCAATGAAGACAGTTCAGGATCAATCTTAATTGATTTATCATGGATTGTTTTAGTAAATAGAATGGGAATGGGGAAAAGAGCAACTAACTCTGGACCAGGAATCAGGAATTTCCCAAGAAATAAAATGAGAGAAGAAAAACAGACAAAAGGCAGAGAAAGAGAAAAAGACAGAAATAGTGTTGGTCTAGAGAGGAACAACGACTACAACAAAAGGGCACATTTAGTTACTAGGGAAACACAAAGTTCTTCCCTGGCTCATGGTGCAAATCTGACATTTCTGGGAGTGCAATATAGGGAGCATGGAGTCCTAACCCAGTCTCTAATGGAACACAAAGTGTAGCCACCTCTTCCAAACCAGTTTGACAAATATCTACGGAGAGAAGCTAGGCTAAAAGAAATGCCTTCTCTAATTGGAGACCATGTAGGAACTCAGCACTAGAAGGGAGAAGCAGAACTAAGACAGGAGATGAATCATGATCAAGGTTTACGGTTCTTAAGTTCAGCTATACCAAAAAAGGCAAGTTACTGCTACTCTGCACTCACAGTAGTGACTTCTAGGACCATGAAATGCACTCAGTATATGCTAATTCCTCCACCCAAACACTAAAGCAAACTTAAGATCTCCTCTAGCCTCTATCTGCAGCACATTTATCTCAATTGACTGAAAAGCACAGTTTGTAGAAATACTAAACAGAAGTTTGAAGGCAGGAAAAACAGGAAACCATTCACGGTTTGTCAAAAATGACCCTCTATTTCTTTCAGAACCCCTATAGTTCATCATGTCTTATGTAAACACATATTTGCATACCTCTAAAGCACTGGCACTTCTATAACCTCATTCTTTCTCAATGTCAACAGTCATATTAAGGGCACATAGATAGACCATTGCTCTTCTATCCTCACGGCTTATTGATTCCAGTGGATCTTCTTAAATGCAATATATAAGAACTCAGCGTTTACTGAAGTCTCAGGCTGGACACTAGCAAGTCTGAAGTCGAAAGTTCATCTGAGTTGTACAAATATAACAAGTGCAGAAAAGTGCGAACATCCGGTTAGGTCTCACACAATCCAACCATACAGAAGAACTCAACCCTCGACTGACAGACCCACCTACACAAGCAAGGCATATTTCTCCTCACTATATCTATAAATTGTGATAGTGATTTAGAAGGAGATTTTTCCCAAATGTTTTTTTCCTGATTCAGAGAGGAGAAAAACAAGCTTCTCAATATCCTGCGAGCCATATTAACCAACTCCCTCCAAAGCCCCTATATAACCATTAGCTCACTGGTACACAATAAAATGCAAACACTTTGCAAAGAAACAAAGATTTGCATATTAATGCTATGCTTGCCTCCTAAAATCCCTTTCTTTTATCAAACTCTTCACCGGGTATAGTCTATTATAGTCTAAAAGTTGAGACCCATTTTCAAATACTGCTAATTCGCTCAAGGTAAAAATGCAATAATCATTTTGAAAATTTAGGGGTGAAAATGTTTTCAGAGATTTATTGTATTGAACTCAGTGCAAGTGTACTGTAAAGCAATGTTATTGAAATCAATGTTGTGTGTTATTTGCTTATATTAAAAAAGCTGGTGGTATTCATTAGGTGCAAAATTCCACTGCTTATTTGAAAAAAAAGAAAAAGAAAAAAGGAAAATACCTTCGACAATCCTACGTAAAAACTTTAAGCATTTCAAATTTTGGTAAGAGCTAAACAGTCTCTGTACAAAGCTAACCTTATTGAGTTAGTTTTGTTTCAAGGAACCCCAAGCATAAAGCGTGCACCAGAAGCATCATTTTCCAGGGTAGGCATAATTCTATAATGAAAGAAAATTAAATTTTCGTGCAAGGGCATTGCCTGAAGCACACCAGCATTTAACATGTCTGCTCAGTGAGCAAGATGGAAAAAACCTAGCTGTCTAGTCAAACATTTCCACATCTGAAAGGTCTGTTTTATTCAGCTGTATTCAATATTACAAAACTTACCACATTCATACCACTGCTCAAATATGTAAGACAGAGTAAATGAGATGATCTAAAATAGAAGGTATATGGAAAAAGACAATGCAAATGTGCTCAGTTCTTATATTCAGAGAACCATCCAGTTCAAAGACAAATGCATTTTTGTTCAACATGCAATGGTTAAAAAATTCTGCAAATGGTTTAAATGTTTTTCTTTTTCGTATATCGCTACATCATAACTACCAAGAATCTTCTGATAATACAGTTTCTTTTTCCATCTAATTAAACAGCCCCAAACCCAAGTACTTTGGTCTCTGTGATTTTGTGATTTAAACCTTTGCAAGCATTTTCATTTCCATTCTCTAGAAGGTGTTTTACCCTTCCCTTTGCTCGTTCCAGTATCAAATTTAGTGCCAGTTGCACTTGGGTTATTAAAAGCCTTCCTAACTCTTACCAGGCTCATCACTTACAAATCTTATTTCCACTCTTGTCAAGAGAGAACAATTTGTACTTGCTCCCACTTGATAATTTATAGCTTTTTTGGAAGCTATCAACAGCTTTTTTTCCCCTGTCGTTACTGTTCAGCAGGAAGTGAAAAAAGATGATCCAAATTAAACAAGCTCAGAATGTTCAGCCACAAAAATACCAGGTTTTAGCTGTCTTGATTCTCGCAAAACTTCCAAGACCATCACACATAGTCAGGTAATTTCCACTGCCCAAATATAAATGAATAAATAAATAAAGGATCTGTCAAAGTCAGGAAAATTTAAATCAATAATACCAATAATGGCAGGTCTCAAATAAAGCTAGTTTCAGGCAACGTGCTGTTATTCTCAAACTGCGGTCTCCAATCAAAACAACTTAAGGTCACAGCTTACAAAAAAAACCAAAACCCCAAACCTTCAAGATGACAGAAATCAAGGGTTTAAAGTGAGCTTTCTTAAGTGAACCTGTAGACAAAAAGACAGGTATGCAGTCACTACATAAATAAGGTCTATCTGTTGATTATAGAAAAGAAGGTGGAGTGGCCCATGCCTTCAAAGAGAGGCTGGAAATGGGGGATAAGTCTTGGAGGGAAATAAACCCATCAAAACCACTAAGTTTCAACTAAAACAACAAAAATCTGCTTCAGCTCTACTGCCGTTCCATCCAAGTACCCCACAGATGGTTAAAAATGCACAAAGATCTCACTTCCCTCCCTTTTACAGGGAGCAGTACATTTTATTTTTATTGACATTACCATGTAAAGCTTTGGTTAGAAGAATCATTTGTGCATTTTCTATTGAAGATGCTGAAGTTCATGGTCATAATGAACTGTATTGGCTTCTAGCACAATTCATGAGCTAAAAGCCAATATAGCATGGTCTTTTACATACAAATCTTAGTTTTGAGGTTGACGGTTCCTTTTTCAGTGGAACACAGCACTCTTCGGAGGTCATGAACATAGGCAGGTGAGGTAGTTTCTTTTATTATTGAATGGTCAATTTATCTGGTCTTTGTTTCTTTATGGCTGTGGCTCCCACCTCAAATGAGATCAGCTACTCTGGCCACACTCCAATTCCGGACCTCAAGCTCTCCTGATCCAGCTGCTCAAAAAGGTTTATTTACCTTCAAGACAGAGTGCAAGGTTCACCTTAGCTAGCTGTCTCATACTTTACCAGCTATTAACAACGGGGTCCATAAATGTCCATAACACTGTGGGCTTCAGGAAAGATACTTGGGCATAAAGAAAAGAGGAAGATTGGAAGCAGCTGTCAGAGAAAGTGCAAACCCAGCAAAGAAAAAGTGGAAGGAAATACTTGGGGTAATCTGTGATAAAAAGATGCTATTCATTCTAAAAGCCAACCTGTACAAGATAATGATAAGACAAAGGAAGATCCCCTGGACACTTAGAAGAAAAGGAAAAGAAGATACTAGAACACAGATATGATGCTGAGATGGATCTTGGAAGCCAGCCTGGAAGACACGGCAGGAAGATGACAACATCAGGACACATTTGGCAGTCTGGGAAGTCACCGAAAACATCAGAACAGCTGGATTAAAATGATTTGATCAGAGAATAAGGCGAGACAGAGAGACCAGCGTGTAAATGATATACAACAGTGGCTGGCAATCTATTTGGGCTGAGGGTCAAAGGTAAGCACATCTTGTGTGATCCACACACACCTTCTGGTTGGATACTCAAAACCCTCATATCTTTCCCATTGTTATCCTTTCATATTTCTTTTGGTCATCTTCTTGGCCTACTGCCAAATACGCTCATTTTGTAGACTGAGGTGGGCAACTTCTGGTCCAGAGGCCATTTGATCCAGCTCGTGGATATGGGGCTTCAATGGCATTCAGCAGCAGATACTTTCCATGTGTTGCCGTGGAGAAAAGCAGTGGCAGCTGTGTCCTAGCACCCAAAGATAATTACTTACACCAGGGGTGCTCAACCCCAGGCCCAAAGGCCAGATGCAGCCCTCGGAGCACTGTCATCTGGCTCATGCGACTCACGAGGCGTCCAAAAACTTGGTGGCAGAGGAGCGGTTGTGTGGCCCTGTGCACCAGATCAAGCATGCAAGGCAGTGTGGGGTTCGATCCCAGCACAAGGGGCCGGGCAGGGATAGCACAGGACCTGCCCCAGGCTACTGAGCAGGGCAGGGGTAGCACGGGGTGCCAGGGCCAAGTCACAGCACACAAGGTTGGGCAGGGGCAGCACAAGGCCTGATCACAATATACAGGGCCCGATCCCAGTATGTGGGGCTGGCACAGGGGCCAGTCTGGACATACAGGGGCCAGCCAAACCAGCACAGGGCCTAATCTGGCTTGCACATGAGCCCCTCATCATTCATCTGGCCAGCAGGGCAAAAGGCTGAGCACCACCGACTCACACAGCTTTGGACTAAATACTAGGAAAGATGCACATGGTTAGCTGTGTAAGGGAAAAACAATTATGGATTGCTCCTTCCTAGACAGCTACAGAGGCCGTGTAATGGGATCTTGGCAAGTGAATGAGCAATTATTCTGGTGAAGAGTACACTATTAAAAGAAATCATGGAGGTTTGTTATAGTATCTTATACCACGTTTCTGAAAAATTTAGCTCAAGGTAAAATGCAGTCATAATGGTTAATACTGATTGAAAATTTACATGATATAGCAAAAAATTCTGTGGGTGTAGCGCATTACTAAAGGCAATGGCTGTATCACGAGTCTGATGTTGATACTGTTTGACATGAACACTGCACACACTTAATACATGTAATAAGGCAGACAATAAGCTGTACAAAACATTGCATCTCAGTAATACGATAAGATTGCTAAGATTAAATCCTTGTTACTGTGCTACACATCTACTGTAGAGATGTTTGTCCACAGCACAATCTAAAGAGAAACTCACCTACCACCACCACACACTCTCGATAAGAAAGCACAGGATGTTTTGGTGAAAACCCATTATTCTAGGATCTGACACTGGATCAATCAACGCTATTTAAAAAATAAGAATCTTCTGCCCAGGAATCTTCCACTAGATCAAAATCAGCCCAGGAGAGCTGTAATGAGAAATTACCATGTTATGACTATTTAGTGGGCTACTCATAAATCCATCGGCAGTGTAAGCTTACCTCTCAGTGGTCAAAGCTGACAAAAACTACTTGTTCACCTCAGCAGAGCTGGCAAAGATGTAACGGGACATGTGCAAAGAAATCTGCTGGGAGTGCCATGGTAGTTCTGTGGAAAAAAATTAAGTTTCCATGCTCTGCTGACCCTTCTTCCACAATTGCTACATTTTAAAAAGTTTCATCTCCCAGAACGATGATTCTCAATCAGGAGCCTGTGGCACCCTGGGATCCTTTCAAGGGTGCTACAGGGTGCCAAGCAGTGTTAGCACTGTCAGGTGTGCAAACCTGATTTATAAACCCAGAGATTTCACCTATGAAAACAGACTGTTAAAAACACTGTGATCTGCTACAGCCTCTCTGAGGTCTTCGTAACAGGAGACTTGCGCTATTATTTTTCTGTACTCAAAAAAAAGAGCAAAAGCTAGGAGCTGGCATTTTCCAAGACGTGTCTTGAATCTATAAGGGTTGAAAACCACTGTCCGAGAGAAACTTGAATCTGTTTCTTCAGAGATGTAGCCACCACTATATAGAGGGAGCAAAAGCCTAGATGTCAAAACTTGCATTCTTAGGACTGGAGTAGATACAGCTACATTTGACTCTGCTAAACATCAATTTGGGAGAGTACTGTAATGGCTGAGTTATTAATAAGGACAATATAAGGAATTTCAGATGTAAGCTTGTCATTCTCTCATTAAACCAGATAACGGATTTATGTAATTCTGCATTTTTCTTTTTTAGGCTTAGAGTTGCCCGATGCAAGTTCTCCACTACCAGCAAGCTGCCCTCCTCCCCCACCAAAAAAACACAGTGCAGTGGTTCCTACTTGACTTCACGCCTTAACCTTTTCAACTTTCGTGCAGAAATACGCCACTAAAGTTTATATCTCCCCCCCTTGTGGACACATCATACAACCACATTTACGCACCTTCAGCACAGCACAAATCTATTAAAATCATGTAACTAATAGATACCAATGTCCTTAGGTACAAACTACACAGCCTCCAAGAGCACTTGGGATCTCATGGCCCACAGCAAACTTGTCCAGACTTGACAGCATTTAGTTTCAGATTTCAATAAAGTCACAGTTCAAGGTGACATGGCTGCAGGACATTGTCATATCCATTTAAAGTATACTGCACATATTAATCAATCACTAGGTATCATAACACTTAATCCTACTTAGCATTTCTGTACAACTTCCATTCAAAGACTATAAAGCACTATAAGGTGAGCATTATTCCCATGTTATCAGATGGGAAGAATGATGCATAAGAAACTGAATGAGTTGCTGGTCAGCTCCACCATTAGGAATAGAAGCTGGGACTTCTGATGTTTACTATAATAAGCCACTAGGCAGTGCTTATTTCACATATTAACTAAATAGCTTAAAACCTGTGGCTCACGCAACTAAGCCAATAAGGAACATGCACTTTAAGTGCCATTAAAGTTCACTCTCCCAATGAAAATGTATCAAGAAGGTGGATGTAAAAGAATACGATGTTGCACTAGTACATTCAACAACATCTGCAACACCTCCTGACCCAGAGATTCCTCACATTCCAGTGGGGGGGGGGTCCTGTATTGGCACAGCTGACCCCCAGAGCAAATAGCTATTAGCATCCAAAGCAATCAAGCCTCCCATCCAAACGTGGTGCAGCTGCAACAAAAGACAACCATGGAGTTAACAAATAAACTCAACTCCTGCGCCTCCTAGGACATCACAAAGCAAACAATTAGGTAACTTTACAACCTCCTAATTGCATCTAGCTCTGGAAACAACAAAAAGAGTTTGGTTTACCCAACACAAATGAAATCTCACTTCCTGCTCAAAGAAACGAAAGGAGGGAACAGTTTTTCTTTGCAGTACAAGGTTTTGTCAACAGATTACATTTTTATTGGTAAGTCAACAACTTCATTTTTTAGTTTCTTCAAATATCACTAAGCCAGGCATGGGCAAAATGCGGCCTGTGGGCCAGATGTGGCCTGCCAGGCCATTTTATCCAGCCCACAGGGGGCCTAAAAAATTTTTAAAAATAGTATTTATCTGCCCCTGGCTGCCTGTGTTGCAGTCCTCGATAGCTTGCCTAAACTCAGTAAGTGGCCCTCCACCCAAAAGAATTGCTCGGCCCTGCACTAAGGCCATGTTACTGGATGACCAATTCACCTCCTATTCCAAATACAGGCTGTCCTCAGACTTACGACACAATTGGTTCCTGAAAACCACATCTTAAGTCAAAACGTTGCAACTCAGAACCAACTCTCGCATAAGAAACAATGTTATAAACGGGGGATTGGTTCCTGAACCAAGGCCCAATACCCTTTTTTCACCAAAAATACCCCAGAATTTTGTACTCGATCAATTACAGATGAGTAATATAGCTATGTTAATATATTTATATTGTAAATAGCAATCATATTGATTTGGAAGGACTTCTTTGCGGTGACTTTGCTGGACTTTTTGAAGGGTTCTTGGCTAGAGTCTTCTCAGGAGTCTTGGCTGCAGGTTTTTCTGGAGTCTTGTCTGCTTTCTTAAAGAAAGTGTCCAAGGAAGTTTGGACAGATGTTCTCCAGAGAGATGAGCGATGCAGCAAACTTGTTCACGGGCATCACATTGCATCGGATCAAGCGTTCTAAGTCAAAACTGGCGTTGCAAAGTTGAAACAGTGTCAATTTATAAATGTGGTAGAAGTTTTAATACAATGTAAGGCTTAGGTTCTCCTGTCTTCCTCCTACTGCATAGGATTTACTGTCTTTTAAGAAAATGGCTGTGACTGAACGCGACTGTATTACTGTCTGTCCCTCTGACACCATACATCTAAAAATGCATGCAAAATAGTGCATTGGAACCTCTTTTTCACTTGATTTGCCACCATTCTCGTAAAATGTTGACAACTGCCACTGCAGCTCCTTGTTTAGCTATCTGCTAGTAAAAGGGTTAAGAAAACTGTAAATGCTGATTTAAGTAAAACCAATTGGATGCATAAGTGTACAACTGGTTCTTCTACTGAAAGAAATTCACACGTCTGTGTGACAAATCTCTGAATGTTTACTAATATGCTTTAACAGCGATACACTAGATGCTTCCAAGAAAAACCATTCATGTGTTTTTGAGCCTGAATCATTTGCCACCCAGCTTTTTCCCAATACCATAAAAATTGTTTCATGTAATGAATAAACTGTAGACATTTCTACCTTTATGTTTTTAGAAAGAAAGCACCAGTGAATGTCAGGAGGACAGGCAACGTGCAGTATATACAGATCAATTCTGTCTAGGAATTAGAGAACTTCTCTCTTCAAATGCAGTCTTGCATTACTAATGAACTTTGTTTGCTATGTGTCGAACCTTTACTGAATATATACTGCATACCTTAGTACCAGATTGGACTTTGCATTGTAGTTACCCAACCCAGCATCTTCTCTGTGTAAAGCAAGTTATCTGCTCATATCACTTACATGCCCAAATTCCCACATGAAACAGATAAGCAAATAATCCATCACAAATCTCTCTCTGACATAAAATAAGGCAGTCAATGTCAGGGGAAGAAGAGAAGAAAGGAAGAGAAAGATATGGCAAACACACTGATGAATGTTATTGCTGTTTACAACCAAGTAGATTTAATGAGAAGTCTAATGGGGGCACTGGACAAGAGCCTGATTTTGTATATGGAAGTAGCTAGAAACAATGGCTCTCACCTCAGGGGGGAGTAAGGAAAAGTGGTCAGGCAGACATCAGGACAGGATGACACCTTAGAGATTCACTTGTTCAGGGGGGCATAAGCTTTCATAGACAACAGCCTACTTCATCGGGTACTATGAAACAACTTGCAGTGAGCTGAGGTACTAAACAGAAGGAATAAAGGAGAGTAGGGAGAGGATGAGAAATGGGGAAGCTATGAGACTGTGGCCAGACACTTGACGTGCCCTGGACATTCATCTTCTATTAAATAGCTCTGCAGGTAAGGAGAGCCAGTCTGAAATCTGACAGTTAATAACACTGCCTGAAACACCAAAGGTTAAAGTATCTGACAGTCCAACTATGAATTAAGGAAGTTCAGTTCTATTGTGAGATGCTCCTATGCACTTTCAATAATCCCAACAGTTTATCTTCTGCACCCAAAGATGTAAAATATAGGCAATTAACTGCACTCCAAAAATGAGCCTTCTTTTTATCCATCGCACTGACTTTCTGTCTTTAGAGCAACTGTGAAATATTCCTGATTGCAGCCAGATCCTTGGTGCACTATAAAATTGGCTTACTTTATCAAAGAGCAAAAAATGAGTTTGGTGTAGATATGGCAGCTAAAGCCTTCAGAGAGGAGAAGTAATATGATGCTTTCAGACAGTTTTTAATGGATATCCATCCAAGTAAGGATTAGAAATCCCAGACTACTGTTGCTATGAACTGATACCTGCAGTTCTAACTAAAAATCCCCTTACGTCATTTGAACAAATCCCAGCAACCTGCATATAACTGCTGCCACATTTACCAACACAAACTCTGCAATACCAGCATCTACTCTAAATTAGAAGCCAGTCTGCTCAGCTCCCCCTGACATCTATTTGTACAAGCCTGTCAAACCCCAGGGTGTGCATACTATACAGGAAAAGGGAGAAGAGAAGAAAGATGCTTTTGATTTAGACTGGTGCTCTCTCATTGTAAGTGTAGCCATGGGAAAGCAGCAGCACACTCAAACAAACCTATTCAAATATGCATCTTTTCCTTGTAGCTAGTTTCTCAAAAATAAACCAAGTGGATTAGAAGCCCAGTCCTGCGTCCACCTAGAATTATCTGAACCATGGAAAGTGGATCACTACCTCAAAAGAGAACGAGGGGATTTTCCAACTTGGCAGTGCTGCTGGAAACAGTTCTTCTATTCTCGTTTATTCTAAAAGATAAAAAATTGTTCTTCTGAAGCACAAGCTTCAGGGACAAATCATTTTTTACCAAGGGATTACTGAGCCTTACTTTGGAGATGGGGAGAGGCAAACCACATGAAGAAGTGAAATAACTCCTGCTCATCCTTCAGTTTGATAGTGGAAGGCTGACATGGCCTTCTTGGCACACCCCAATTCCAACATAATCCTCCAATTCCAACTGACTACACACCTCATATACAAACATAACACTTACGATGTCTTCAAATAATCACCAAAATGAAATAGAATTAACAAACACTTGAATCGTATCCCAGAGGCCCAAGTAACTGGTTGCTTTGGAAACCCTGCATTGACATGTTGGGAAGAATTAAAGGCATAACAGCAGCAGAATCTACTCGAAATGTTGGTCGATGAAGACACCCTTCAAAAAATGGTAGCCAGAAAAAACTGAGAACATGCAAACAGATCATTTTTATGCCTAACCTGCGGGGAGTGGTCTCACTCAGGCTACTGCTGGTTTAAAAGACCACAGCACAATAAATTAAAAATTCTTTAACCTACCTGTCAACCTAACCTAGCACTGTGCTGATGCAAAATACCTTGTCTTCATGCAACTGGTTTAAATAAAATTATGGGGTTTTGTTAAGTAAACTGATTAAAAAAACAACCCTGGAGTGGACATTCAATTTGATTTATTTCTACTTTTAAATCAATTTAGCTTAGGTCTGAACCAAACCAACTTAATCTAAATCAACATGAAAGAGGGATGCACTGAATTAACAGTGCTCATGCAGGGTTGTGATCTGCACATCTAAATAGATGCCAGGCAACTTTGTCTAGAGACTGCACCTATGGATTCTGCTGGAAGAAATTAGAATTTTAAAAGAACACGGTACCATGTTAAAACTTACTGACTAGTTTCACAGGCTCACTGCAATACCCACATTTCATGTCAATTTTATACCTTACTTACTGACACTGATAATAAATGCTTCCCCCTTTATCAGTGTAAATAAAATGCTCAGTCACACTTAAGGCTCAGTCAGACTAATCCTAGAGCAAAGTTACACGAGACAGGCATTCCACTGAGCCCATTTAATAAACACAGCTGAACAATGTCCCTAAGAAAAATAAAAATTAACATCCAACGCTCATTTTAAATGACAAAAATCTTCTAATATTAATTCTATAATTATTTCTAAAGGTCCAAAAAGTCCAATTCTATATATGCTACCCATTTATTGTAGGTCAAATTTAAAAGTCATTTCTGTATTATGAAGTATGAAACATCATACACCAACTAGCCAGGGTTAAGTCAGTGCAAGCTTATTACCTTAATAATATAAAGTCTATGGGTTGATTTTTTTTCCACCACTGATTCTTTGCAGTTACAATATGTATACAGCTACATATACTTTAAGTTAACTTTTTGGCTTAGATGCTACTTAGGCTCATTTCAACCACTGTAACAGCCAAAATGATCACCTCCTAGGGCCAAAGGAAAGGCAAGTGTGGGATTCCAATGGCGATGAGGAAGCAGGGGAGGGTCACTAATGCTATTCACCCTGCTCCCTTCAACTTCATAGTACCAGGCTGCACCATGCCCCCTGTGGTAGAGTCCTGGACACATTAACCATGACATTTTGCCCTTTAAACTTACATGTTTTTTCCGGTACAAGGTAATGACAACACTTTTCAGCATTCTGTGAAGTAGTTTCCATATTAGAACTGCAGTCACAGAGATAGCTGGAGGCAGATGAGGCTGAGTAGCCATGTTCAGAAAAGGAGAGGCTCTCCAAGTAATTAAGACTGCATACCCTAGCCAAGCTTGTTTGAACAAGATGGCCAAGGATATAACTGACAGAGTACAATTGCTTCAAATTCATTTCTAGACAGCTAACTGCCAGGCCTAGCTGTTCAAAACAGTGCACGTAAAAGAGACTTTATAATGTGAAGTACGATAAGTATTAGGCATTATTTAAAACATCACTGGCTTGTTGATCATGCAGTTTTACTACTCCGTATTTTCTCATGTCCAAATGAAAATAAGCCCTCAGTCGCAGATTGATATATATAGATATATATAGCTATCAGATATATATAGTTGTCTGAGTTATACAATATACAAGTACTGTATGCTATATATAAAACGTGCATATATAAATATATATCATGCTAATATGCCTTCAAATATGAGATAACTGCATGTGTATATATACGCACATACATACATACATACATATCTGTACACACACACGCACACACACACACAGACTACCAGTATGCTTAGAAACTTTTAAAGTGTTGACGTGTTTGAGATCTGTATATCCCTCTTTGTCTTTGGGCTTTCAAGCCGACAATGTAAGTTTCCAAGCATACGGGTAGTGTCAGAGGGTGTGGCTCTGTTTAATCAACTGACAGGTCGTGCAGCATTTCAGAGGAGGAAAAAAAGCCTTGGAAATTATTTTACTTCCTCCACTGATGTTGAAAAGATTTCTGCTTTATGTGTACATTTGTTGCTCTGGAAATCCATAAAGATCAAACAAAGGCAATCATGGGACCCAGACATTTGTTAGCTCTGTTGATTGCATCACCATCCAGAATCTATATTTAAGTTGCAGACTTCAGTCACAAATGTAGACGCTGCACTTAGCAGGGCTTGCCAGAGGCTTCTTACTCTCACCTGGAACTGAAATAAACTAATAAGGTATGGATGATCATCCCTGGGGTAAAACTGATTAGAGTATATCCAGTATGTAATTCATTGTTGGGATGTTAAACTGGTGTCTAATAAACTGTGCCAGAGTATTTTTATCTTGGAGAAAAGTACATGGTAAAAATGTTTACAGTACTGGAGGCCTCGTTTCTTGGTAGAACGAAGTGGAGTACTGCATGTTTAATGCAAGAAAATAAAACAAACCATACTGGTGACAAGGATGAAAATGATGATACTTAAGGTTTGAGATATACACTTTGATTCAACTGAAGAATAATTTAATAGCTAAAGCTATTTACTAAAGCTAAGGTTTTGTTTTTTTTGTAATTGTATACTTAATAAATAAAACCTCAGGAATACCATCTCAGACTAGAGGATGCCAGGGTTACCTGACAGTACAATGTCTAACTGTGAACTGTCCAATACAGACCGAAGATGCTGCTGAAGCTGGGCTGTGTCGTCCTGGTTCTTGTGTTCTTAAATGAAGTGCATTTAGTCACTCCAGAAGGTAACATCACAATAACTACTATCACCACCAAGGCTGGATCTGATATCACAACAGCTACAGGCACGAAACCTGCTGGAGGAGCTGAACAAAGCACCAGCGCTGGATCCAATACCACAGAAACGACCAATACAGGCACAGTGCAGCAAGGAAGCTCAATGGCTATCGTCTTACCTTTGCTTACTGTCACATCTTTGACCATGTTCATCCCTTGGTTGTGAATACTCCTATTTTATAAGCTTTTTTCTGCTTGTATATTTATGCACCACTTGTAGTATATTTATACCAATTCAAATTTGAACAAACTAAGAACATGCTCTTATGGTCATGTGAGTTTGACAGCATAATAGTGGCACTATAAGTTAAGGTTGCTTAATTAATAACTAGGTTTGAATAACTAGCTCCAGTTTGGAAGGTTGGCACTTTTCCAAAAGGCAATCAATCTGTCTTAAGTATTTTATTTTAAAAGTGAAGGAAAAAAAAAATATTTTTCTACTTAAAATGAGAAATGTGAAAACATTTAATACTATTACTCCAAATATATTATAAATATATGTAACTATACATATACTCCAAAATGTATTATAAATATATGTAACTATGCAAATTAATCCCATTATACTTGTTTCCACCAAACTACATTTCCTGTAGGAAGAAAACAGTGGTATCCTCCTACAGAAGCCAAATAGTAACAAATGTGACTCGTTTCCCTCATACCTTTTCTAATGTAATGTGATCAATGTGCACAAGGCTAACAGTGGTCAACAGTATCAATCCTGATAACCACGGAAAGGAGCTATGTTCCCTTTCCTGAGATTTCTCACCATCCTTTCCACAGATACTGATGTCTCAATATCTGTTCTGTGTTTATTGTAATTTCACCCCGTGATTTTTGGGGGCCTGCTGTTTTGTTCTATTTGAATTTTATACAAGGTTTGGTTTAAACTGTAAGGTTTGTCAATAAAACTGCTCAATTCTTATATATGTTAAACTAGAACCATTTTAATAAAAATAAATTCATGCAGAATGTATACCTGCATGTGTTTCTGTCACTCTCTATAATCTGAAAAGACAACTAATCCCGTGAATCCTTCAACACAAGTGCAACAAAACCCAGCTATTTTAATTAATTGTTACAGAACAATTCAGAGAAAGACGAAAAGCTTTAAAATGTAGGTGTTTTGGAGAAAATTGTTACCCCATGCCTCAATTTGTATTTTATTACCAACATTCCAAAAATTTCAGAAAAGGAGATTATGAAGGTATTGATATAGGCAAAGTGAGGTAGATTTAATGGCCTTTAAAATTTTGCTAAGTAAAATATAACTTTATACCATGAACTTTCAATATATTACACAAGCATTTAGATACTACAGGGTAGGTACTTATGGAAGAATGTCAGTTGAGATAGCTCTCTTAGCTAGGAAAAATGTAGGGATTCATGACTATACTGTCACCCCAAACTGGAGAGAGAAAGGTTTGACCTGAGAAGCTAACACAACTCTCTTGTACACGCACCTTCTGCTTTGAGTTTTAAAATGTTCATTACAGGACAAGGTAGAAAGTAACATTTTCTTACCGCCGAGCAATATAGTAGAAAACAGGATTGCCAGCCTTTGATGTCCCAGCTTGGTAGAAAATATTTAATGTTTTCAGGGCCTTGAACTCTTCTTTTTCATGCACTTGGTGCCTAAAAATTAGCAAAATAATTACAAAACATCACGCTTTTAAAGCCAGATAGGCAAAACATCTTCAGATTAGTATTTTAAAGAAGTGCCTACATTTTTTTTTTTTTAATACTGATAACCAATTTTTGAAAGCCCAGCCATTTCTCCTTTCTCCAAGCTTTTTATTTAACCTTTGACCTCATAGTTGTGGGGGAAAAACCGTACATTAGGAAGCCCTGGTTCTTTTCTATCCAAAAATAGGAAAGGTATTTGCAGAAATGGTGTCTTTATTTTAGTATTATTTTTCTTACAGAAAGACCTCTTTCAGCAAACAACTATCTAGGCACAAATGACTACCTACTGAAGGTCTAAACAGTCAATCAATTTTAGGTAATTTGAAGCAGCTCCATTACCTGGTCATAAATTCTTCGAATTTGGAACTGGTGAGATTTAGACTGGACCAGTGCGTGTCTGCCACAGGCTTATGCTCAGGTGGGCCCAAGTAGGCAAGGAGAGTAGCCATTTTGTCAAATGGTCGTCTTCCAACAGCTTTGTGGTCCCTAGAAACAGTACGTTACTTAAGAAACAAACTCCTAATCACCACTCAGCACCTTCGGCTTTTTAGCCATTAGCTTTCCTTACCTTGAATAACCAAGTTGCTCACTTCAACTGTTACTTTTAAGCACACAAAGAATGGATTTTATCTGTAGTGTTCACTTAGTCAATAAGAAATTGTTCATATAACAAATTAACATGTACAGGAATCAAGATGAATGACAGACATCTAACAAAAGGTAGCAGCAAGAATTGCAGCAGAGAGTTACAGATAATCCACACTATACAATTTTTTTTTTTTTTTTATTAATAATCCAAAAAAGTTCATAGCGGGAGCATATTTTGAACCATCATGCTGTTTTCATGGGGCACGTCTAATGCATACAATTACGGTGCATGGATAAACTACAATAAATATTGCTCCGCAGTTAATTACTCCCAAGCGCACTGTTTGAATGTGCACCCAAGAGCAATAAACTCCAGCTCAATAAACTCTGCAGTTTATTCATGCACAGCACACTGAACCAGGGTGGAGCGGTACTGGAGCAGTACTGGCTGGCAGGGGGCTCACGGGGTCAGCCTGCCAGCCCAGGGTTACTTCCCCCCAGCTCAATATGCTGTGAAGGGGCTGGCTGGCTAAGGCATGAGTGCAAGACTAGCTGGCAGGCAGCCCCAACACTGAAGCACCCTCATGCCCCAGCCAGCCCCCTCCAGCATCTAAACACGCGCTGCTGCAGTTTTCTTTACTTCGCAGCAGGACGGTACTTGTATTTACAAGTATTTACAAGTACTATCCTGCTGCGGAGTAAAGTAGTTTACTCCAGCCTAATAGGGGTGTAGATGTTGAGATGTTTACTGAGCAGCTAATTAGTTAGCTGTGCAGTAAACTGCTCGTGTAGATATGCCCACTAACAGCCAATTAATGCAAGGCAAACTATGCAAAATAATTGATTTGTCACATCAATAACTCCTTCCTAAGTAGTATTCACATGTCCTACCTGTTGCTGGAAAGATACTGGCCAATTTTCTCTTGATTGTTCCAGAGCAAACGATGCAAAGCAAGTACATTGCCATCACTGATAAAAGAGAGGCTGTGATTGACAGTGTCACTAGCAGGACAATCAGATGCAATATCAAGGAAAAACCTAAATAAGAGAGAAAATGAATTGCACACATTACTAGGGAAAAAACCGCATGTGGTCAGACTCACTTTAAGACAAAAGGGCCATGAGAAAATGTTTCTCTCTTTGCTGTCCTTGCTTTCCGTACTTCTACACAACAGTGGTAGCAAATATCCAGTTAAGTTGACAGTAGGCTTACCTCCGTGCTGCATCAAAGTTGCTTTTTACAAAATCATTAAAAGGCCGCATGTGTTCTTCTTTTGTAAATAAGACATGGTTGGCAATACTTTGAAGTATCTAAAAAAACCCCAAAACCCCCCCCAAAAAACTGTTAACGGGCATACGTAGGTTTAATACTAGCAGCAATGCTAATGTAAATCTCACTCCTCCCTACAGCAAATCCCTTCACTTCAGTTTCCCTGTAAATCATCAGGACAAAAGAAACCTCTTGAATGAGCCAGTTTTACTAATTCAGTAAAACAATACCCCACCCTTACCCAATCAGTAGATATTTATTATTGGGAATGGCATTTTCACACACCAAACTCTGAATACTAGCAAAACTAAGTTAATTAATATTCACTAAGTGAGTTAGAATGAAGGGAAGAGTTCTTCAACTGCAAACTTCAATAAAGTCTTACAGCCTAACTGGGTTTTTACAAGCTAAGTAAATTATGTAGGTATTTGAAGGGTATGGCAATGTACAGATATTGAAAAAGCACTTAAAACGTTGTCTGTGCAAACTGCTGAATTCTATGGTAAATGCAGATTATTAAAATTCAAAGACTTAATGAAGCTTTGAAAGCCCTTTTAAGTAAAGAACTGAAATTTAACAGGAACAAAGTAGTAATATGACAGCAGTTGTCAATGGCTTCTGCTTTAATGTTGCATGCCGTAAATCCTGCGATACTAACGTTTTCAAACTGTGTTGTTCTACAAAAAATCTGCATTTGTTCTAATTGGGCAAGCAAATCTAATATGGAGAAAATCCTTTGCAAAAATGAGGAACTGAAGTGGGAGACCAAAAAACATACTGTGCTTCTACTTCCAAATACTGGGCAACATCAAAAGGTTTGGCTTTGATACCAATCTTTCCCCAGAACTAGATTACAAAACCAGAGTATTTGAGTTATGCTGTGTGCAAAGGGTGGAACTGGCAATTTAAGTGAGCTGTGAAATGAAGACAACATGCATGTACTTAAACAATGAAGTCCTCACAAGCCCCCCAGCACCATATAAATAGTAAAATGAAACAAAGTCAAATTAAAGAAAGCTAAACAACATAGTGAGGCCAAATAAAAATTTGAAGTCTCAAACTCAGTACTTCACCTTTGACATTAACTTCAATCCTCTTTCAATTCTTGGTGGAGGTTTTTTATCTAAAATCCCTGCCTCATAAGGAGAAACAATCGCAGGATTGATAAACCGTAGGAACATGGCACTTCCGACCGCTCCGATACTGTTCTGAGGAAATCGCTGGCTTACAACCTGAGAAGTAAAGTTGAGAACTATTAAAAACACAGCTTGAACTAAAATGAAAGAGGAAGGAAAGCTGGGGAAAAGCATTCGGTATTGAAGTTCAGTTATATTTATATAGCCTAAGACCATAAATACAACCATACAGGACTAATACATGGAGTAGAATTAGGCTATTATGAGCATGCTGTTTAAGCAATTATAACACAAGACCTACATTTTAAAAGGGGAAGAAATAAGCATAATAGAAAAAAAAGTAAAACACTGTGTAATTTTACTTTGTTTCCTATGAATACCCTCACGTGGTGAAATTACTGAGAAGCAGACTGGAATAAATATGTTAGTACATGTTTGAGTTGAAAATTAAAAATATATGTTTCCATCAAACACACAGAAAGACTTTCTTTCCAATTTTTTTTTTTACATTCCTGTGCAGTTACAATTTAAAGACTACCCATAGGAGCCTTTTTACCCATAACATTTTTAATATAGCAACTTACAGCTAAATTTGTAAGAAGAAAACTTCACTGCAACCTAAGAAAACACTAAAAGAGATTTCCTATACCATGACCCTATTTATTTCAGCAGCTTTGCCAAAGGACAGGTAAGATGGTTATGTTCAATGGCAAATCACTTATCTGAATTTCTCTCTTTAGTTGTACAACACCACTCTTTACTTTTCCCTCCTCTGCAGTAACTTTCATGCCGAGTAAAAAATCATTTAAAAATGGGGATCAGAACATGCTGAAAAATGTATAGATTTAGATATGGCACTACCCTTTGGGATCCAGTTCAAAATACTACAAAACATTCTTTGTAGCATGAACAGAATGAAAAAGTATGCTAAGAGATGCTAAGTCTTCCGATCTATTAGCAAAATTATTCTGCATTTAAATAAAGGTTTTGTAAACTCAGATGTTGAACCCACAAGCTTGGTATCACTTGAACAACAAGCTGAGTGGAGCCTTCCATTTGTCTGAAAAATCTTTGGAACCAGAAAACGCACACAAAAAAATTTAAAACAAATTTGAGAAACAAAAAATCAATGGAATAACTTCCAGACCACTAAGCACTACACAAGTGCTACTCAGATCTTGACATGAATCCTGAAAAACATTAGGAAGAATAGCAGCACTACGGGATCTTGGTGAAATCTCTTTGTTGATGGATGCCTACTACTGCTGCTGCCGATAGATATTTCTGTAGATTTGAAAGATCGTGTCATTAATGTCTTGCAGGGCACATCTTCATGTGAAATTAATAAGATGCAATAAACTCGCAAGCAGTTTGCGCCAGAGTTGGCTGCACCTGGGCACAGCGTTTACATGTGTGCCTGGGACTGCAGCATGTTGAGCCAAGGCAGTGCAACCCCAGCTGGCAGCAGGCCCGGGGGGGAAAACAGGGGTGGAATGGGGTGGCCTGCTAGCCCAAAGATGCTCCACCCGGGCTCAACATATTGCAGAAGGGCTGGCTAGGGCACAAGGGTGCTACAGCGCGGGGCTAGCCAGCAGGCAGCCACCACACTAGCATCCTCATGCCTCAGCCAGCCCCATCACTATCTACACATGATTTCACTGCACGTTAACTACTCCACGGTAGGATGGGCTTTTGGTTGTAGCTATGTTGGTCTAAGGACGTAAGCAGGAAAGAACTTTTTTCCAACTACTCAGTTGGTCTAATAAGAGATATTACAACCACGGTGTGATAGTACCTGTGTCAGGCAGTATTATCCTAAAATAGATGTAACTGATTTACCATGGCTTAATGGTGCCGCATGTATAGACGGTGATGCTTTACTTCGGAGTTAATTAGTCAGCTCTACAGTAAAGTGGCCTCATGTAGCTGTACCCACAGTAACTCTTCAGAGCATCTTCTCATAAATCTGTAGGACCTCTCATAGTATACGAGCTGACAAAGTATTTCTTGAAATCCACGCTATACCAATCAGAACACGCACACCAGGATTTCTTTGCTATACATGGTGCACTTAATGCCACATTACATTACCCTCACTTGGTACACCTTACTCAATTTTCAAGTGAATGAAATTGAGGATTAACAATCCACAGAGGAACAGTACTGACAAGTAGAGATTACGTGTACATTGCTTACAGGCAACAGGGGTAATTGAAGTCCTTTGAAAAACCAACATGATAGAAACTAAATGGCAAAAAAAATAGTTAATGCTTTTTAAGACTGTTCCTTCATGAAATTATAAAACTGAAAAAGTATAAACAGGAGTCCTATGACTCAATGAAAAAGCATGTGCACTTTGCTCCTCTTCCTCATTCCCTAGCAGTTTATGAGACAGCACACTTAACTCTGTAGCTTAAAGTATTGTTTAGAATGGAGGGAGAAAAGAAAGGAAGCAGTATAGTGAATTTAACACCACTGAAAAGGTACATTTCCAGGCCAAAAAAGGATTTATGAGCACAATTCAATCAGCAACCACGGTGAAACAGCACAGCCTAAATCCTGGCATGGGTTTTATATCTTAGATCCTTCCGCCTTTTAGTTTACTTGTTCTTAATTTCTGTAACGGAAAAAGCCACTCTGGAATATCCCTTCGGGGGTGGCTCAAAGGCCCAAATTCCCCCAACTCCATGAAATACTACTGATACTCGTTTCTTACAAAGTATATTGAAAAAATAAAGCAAGCATGGAAATGATGCCTTAAAAAGGTAACTGGCACCACACTAAATAGTGATGGCTATGTGTTTGTGGCAGGAGACGTAACAGGTACCTTAAGCACACCATACAGTTCAATAACCTTACAACGTACAAAAACTTCTATAATGAGTAAGAAAGTAATACCTCTGGACACACGTCACACTTCCAAAAAATAGGAACTGCCACATTAAAATGTTTTAAGAAATGAGAAAGATGGCAAAATTCCCAAAGCTTACAGTGGTCATGCATCGCTGTAAGCAACAAAAAGCAGACTTTGTACAGTCTTCAAGTACGTGAATTTATTTTCAAATGATAAAACACTAAAAATTCCTAAAGGCTTAAATTTTGATGACCAAGAGGCACAGTTATTACTGCAGATTAATGGCTACATCTTAATATCTAATGTAATAAAACATGGGTGCACTTAACATAGACAACTTTTCCAGTTTATTATACCAACTTGTAGCTATCAAACCACAATCACTTTTACAAGTACCCAGAACCTTAAAGAGCGCTCCCAGCAAGAATCAGAGCAGAAAGCATTTGCTGAGCCAAAAGTTACTAGTGATTATTAATTGCAGGGGCAGTGTGTAAGTTACTACTTTTGCACAAAGATTAGTCTGTAATAAAGCTAAAGCTTTACTTAGAAATTAAACAGACTATTTTATTAGTAAACAGCAAAAGAGGTTAGAGTTCTAATACCCAACAGCGAGCAACAATTTTTAATGACATTTTTGCAATACTTTGAAACAAAACACATGCATTAACCAGTCTCGCATATCAGTAGTCAATTATTCTAGAAATAGTTATTTATCCAGACATCAAGTATTTATTATTCGGACTCTGCATGAGTTGATAAATCTGCTAAGAAAACAGGAGGAAGCAACAGATCAGAAGAGAAGAGTATCTCAAAAATAATGCTTTCCTCCAAAGCAACATTATGGTAGAATAAGATAAAAGGGAAAAAAAATCAAAGCCCTCAAAAAATTCTCCATCAGATAACATTTTATGAAGTCAAATTTTGCACCGACAATCAAATATGTACAATAAACTTTCTAATGTACATTTTGAATTCTATGCATTTCTATGCAACCTCATTATCCACACAGTGAATATTTTTTCTAAATAGAAGTAAAGAAATTACACAAAAAACTTAAAAACTACATCTGTTCTATGAATAAGTATTTCATAGTTTACATACGTCTCCTGCTCTCCTCAAATTTTGTATTTAAACAACAATTTAAATACTTAAAAAAAAATCTAAAAGAAACGTAATTCTACTATACCTCTTTTTAACTTACAGTAAATAACATAACCTGAGTTCACCTGAACTCCCTCGGAAAATAGATATATCAACTTGCACAGAATACAATAAAGATTACTTTGCTTCAGAGACAAATGCATTTGCAAATGTTTTGCACTTTCACCTATTACTAATGACTAATCCTTGTCTGTATATAGTATGGCTTCCATTTAAAGATTATTAATATTCTGCTAAGATAATGGAAAAAAAAATAAAGGGAGAAGTGTAATAAAATGCTGAACTCTTCCTCCTCCGTTTTATTCAGAGTATTGGTATGTTATGGACTGAGGGAATCCTCCAAATTGAATAATTCTCAACTTTAGTGACATCACTGCATCAACACATTTTCTTCCAAAGTAAACAAAAATTAAGTAATATAATGTCCATTCAATTATATTTTTTTAACTGAGTAATGGCTTACCTTGGGAGACTTGCTCATCTTGTCTGAGCAAATAATTACAAATGCTAAAACTTTATTGCTTAGTCACAATGCAAAACTTAAGAGAAAATAAAAACAAGTCATAAAACTGAAGCGAAACTTTTTGTTTTCAGCAAGCTATATATGTATTAAGTGTTTTTCCCTTCTTAGAAAGGAAAACTTCACTTATTCTACAAACCAATATGTTAAAGCAACGAAACAGACCTGGATTTTCCTAAAACTTAGAAATCATCTTCCTTTCATAATTATTTCTGATTGCAAATGGTAGCAAGGGCAGAAAATCAGCATACTGAATACCAAGCAGTAAGGTTAAAAATGCCTTGTTGTTGACTCAAACAGGCACACAGAGAATATTTAAAAATGTAACTTAATTCCAGTGTTAATTGCAATGAAAGCTATTTTGTGCCAGAATTAGTAGAATGATTTTTACAGTGAGGGTCAAAATAGTTTGAAGTGAAGATGTTTTGAACAAACAGCAAAAGATTTTTTTTGTTTTGCTTTGAAAGAAACGGCTAATAAAAAGGTCTCCAAACTTACTGATTTTTTGTTTTCCTTTTTTTCTTTTACGGTAGCTTTATTCAGTAGGGAGTGGCAAGTTGCCTACAGAACAGAGATGAGCACAAACAAGTCACAGTACCAACTACATACAGCAACAAAAAAAAACAATGTTGACTTGTACATAAATTACACGATAAAATGTAACAAACATAACCAACAGAAAATGAAATATATAAACTAAAAGTTTGATGATGGGGTTTTTATACCACAGACTTATTTTACTACATCTTATTCACAAAGCACTAAATACAAAGCAAGCAAATGTTGGGTTTCAATCATTTCTACTATTTCTGGCTAGATGAAAAGTCAAACCACTGTAATTTGCTCATGATATGCAATATCAGGCATAAATTAGCACAGTCAGCTTTCAAAACACATTTCACCATTCCCAGACAAAAATAATCTTTTGAATATTAGTATATTTCAAAGGTTTAACTTTTGAAAGATATGCATAATTTTTTAAAAATAAATTTAGTGGTTGAAATCTCCCTGTGTTTCTCTGTGTGTCCTTCAATCTTGTTCAATGTATGATTTGTATTTATGCTTTTCCTCTTAATTAAAAATATAATTATCATCCAGTGATGTGTCAAACATTTGCATTATATGGCAGAAAAGATGTTTTTGGATTTCAAATTCAAGCACTTCGACTTGACTACATCTATTCTGGAATTCACCCAGGGCAAAGGGCCAGGCCAAACCTATTCAATACTTGAGCCCTGACATCACAACAGGATTAGGTGGGAATTAAAAGGTCCATCCACTGGACTTTTGTACTTTTCCTTCTGCATTGAAATGAATTTTGCTGATGAAGGTCTATACCATCTCCTCCACACTAGCTGTAAAAAAGGATCTTGAATAAAGCAAGAGTAACCATGAAGAAAAATTTACAGCAAGGCAATACTGAGAAAACACCTTGTGTTACACTAGTCATTGGAATTATGTTATAAGGAAGCTCAAAATACACTAAAACACTGGAGAGTGAAATGCCAGGCACAAGCCAGATAAACAGTAAAGTTTGTATTATGTCTATACAACAGAGAAAAACAGAAGAATGGCTTTACATCTCCACTCTTCTTCATACTTTTTATGCTCTGCAGCACTTTTAAAGTTGAGTCAAAAAGTTGTCTACTAACACAGCTAAATCTGTTATAAGAGATGATTCACTACTTCAAAAAACCTAACAGCTTAAATTTTATTTTATATACTAACAAAAAAAAATTATAATGCCAGCCTCAGGAGTAGATATGGACATAAAACGTGAGAAAGCTAACAAATTTCTATGGCCAATCAAATTTCTATTCTAACTTGCTTGTAAAAATCCTGGGTGGTGTAGAGGTACACACTATATAGCTTTATTTTTATAAGAATGTTGTTAAAGAAATGACAGCTGATTTATTTCAAGCTGAGTCAGATCTTGGGGAAGCTCTTCAAAAAGTTCTCTAGCATTTGAATATAAGGAATGAATGATAACATTATTTCTGATGAGCACACCATTTGATACGAGGAGGAGAAAGTGGCAGGTATTAGAAAGCTAAAGGTTATTAACAAGTAAGCTGTACATACTCAACCTGTTCAACCGCACCAGTTCAAATACAACATTGCTCGAGTGCTAGAGGAACAGTGAACTTTTCTTTATTCAGATTTTGTTCCCCCCCATTTGCATTTATTTGTGAAAACCTAGTGAAAGCCTTTATTCCAAAAGCAAACAACCTTTGTAGCGTAAGTGACTTTAAAGGTGAGAGGTAAAAATGGTAACAATGGATAAAAACAGCCCCCCACAAAACATGCATTTAGAACAGGGGTGGGCAAAATGGCAGATCTGGCCACCAACTAGATGATTTCCCAGCAGCCTCTGCCCGTGCAGGAGACCCCATAGAGAGCCCAGGACCGTAGAGGCATGATAGTGTGGGATCGCAGAACTGGGGCTCTGCCTCAGCTCGGCCTGGCCCCATGTTGTTGTGCCCCCGTGCTTCTTGGGTTTGCTTGGAGACTGGCCAGGAGACGCACAGCTCCAGGGCTGGGATCTTGTAGTGGTGACGGCCCAGGGAAAGGCCAGGGGCAGAGCCGTGAGCCACTGCCTGCATGCCCTTGCCAGCCGAACCCTTGCCCATGGCAGGGGTGTGCGGTCAGCAGATGACAGCTCTGCCCTGGTCCCACCCCATGCCATCGCTCCCACCTGCCCATCTTGCTCCCTGCTGCAGCCCTATCTCAGCCACCTGCCCGCGCACCCTGCTTATGCAGGTCCTACCCCTAGGAGTAGGTGTAGGAAGCATGGGCTGGGGTGCCCGGGCAGCAGGGCTGAGTCCAGAGGCAGAAGCCAGGAGCTGCCACTGCAGGGGTTGATAGAAAATGGAGTGTGCCGATAGCTGGACTTTTCCCACCCCTGATCAAGAATGAACTAGGTGATGCTAAAAGCACATCCGCCTGTCCCAAGCGATGTGGGATGCTACTTTTTATAATCACTATTGGAGAAAGTGAAGAACTGGACCACTTCAAATCATCGGCATAACATGATTTCACACAAGTATAAAAACCATCCTTGCTCACAAGGTTTCGTATGACAAACTCCCTTCCGGAATTAAAAATAGTCTGATTCTTTCAACAGCCACAAAAGACACTGTATTGTTTTTAGAAGACTAACATTTTGGAAGCCAAGGAAACTGTATTTACAAAAAGAAGTATTCGATGAATAGAAAATAGCAATGCCATAGATCTGGACTATGCCACACAAGTAAATAATTATTACTCAAAATTAGCTTTAAAAAATGCTCCAGAAGACCGGAATACTTTCAATGGAAAAATAACTTATGCCACTTCCAGGCAAAGAAACCTGGAAAACTCTTCTTTCAAAACGTGCTTGATGAGAGAGGACACGATACATGGAGAAAGGAGTAAATCCTGAATGCCACACTCATGCCACTCATCCAACTTAAATCTAATGATGAGCTACCAAGTCAGAATCTAAAAAAAATAAAAAAAAAATGCTCCTATCCTCCAAAGATGCCACTGAAGTCGGAACAAATTTTGCTCTCTACTAGTAAGCCTTTTGACATTTTCTATTTCAATCAGCCTCACTATTAAGCAACCTGAAGCACAATATTAGCTTAGTTTACTTGGAGCCTAGTAGCAGTATTTCTTCAGAACTAACCTGACTAACAGGCTTTTCCTTGAAGAGGAAAACAGGTACATCTTACATCAAGAACAACTCATGGATTACTCCTCATTAGTATACGTGAAAAAAATATTATTTGTTCTGTAGCACAGAGGCAACTATTCATATGCTTGCTCAATAAATGAACATGCTTTTTAGTAGCTATTTGATTCACATATGTATGAAGCTACTTAAATGCAGCTTATAAAGTCTGAGGGGCAATTGTACTACTCTACTTAGAGCCAACAATCCACTAGTCAAACAGATCTTATATCAATCACACTGGGGTAAAAAGAAGCATTTGCCGTGTCTATTAAATGTAAAACATTATGGCCTCTATCATCCTCCACCCCCTACAGGTTTCCCCCCTGTGCTGCCTCACTCTCAAAGGCCCCACATTAAAACCCGGTGGCAAGAACAGCTGCACTCACTCTTCCCGCTAGAGTGAGTCCATGCAATGTCTTCAGTTTCCTAGCAGAGGCACTATAGCAATGCAAGATGATTCCTGTCCTATTAGATCTGGGAGCCCAAGAGCAAATTCTGGCTGCTTGCATAGCAAAAACCTGAGTCACAACCTGACTGCCAGGCCAGCCTCTTGAAACCCATTCACTTGGCTGAGATCACATATGCTGAGGTTCAGCTTTGAGAAATACCTACATAGCTGTGCCATAAACCTCTGCAAAAAACTGAAAAAAACCAAAGCCAAAAAACCAGAATTCCTGGCCCAGGCTCTAGTACAATACTTTTAAACCTGAAAAATTTGATCTTCATATTTGTTTCAACAAGAACAGAAGTCAGGCCGTGAAGATTTATCCCTCAGCTGCAGTCATACCTGGTACAGACAGTGGCACACACTGCGAAGCTGCGGTGGAAACTCTGAGGAGGAATTAATGATTGCATGAAAGAATTTTTCAGTCATTTGCAGCAGACTCCGCTGGTTGTCATCAAGGCTTTCCGTTGGCTCCAACCTGCAAACGACCCACAAATATAACAAGCTTTAAAGTTGTTAACCTTCCAAAGCATACAGGTTGCTTCCACCTATATTCAATCACAGCCACACTAGCAAGGCTGTTGAAATGGAAATAACCTATTTTGCCAAGGTTTCCATGAGTAGTTTTATAACATGAAAAAATATGCTCTATGGATATGAGGTCACATTACAACTTAATACAAAGAAGCCTTAATTAAAGGGCTTCTTGTACATCATGCCCTTTAGAGTCACTTTGGGGTATTATTACCTCGAACAGGAAAGGCAGTCCCACGATCATATAACTAAGCTGAGAACTCCTTCAGGAAGGCAGTCTCAAAAGGTGCATACATAAGCTTGGCCAGGGTTTTCCTGAAAATCTAAGCAGTTTTTCAGGTAGCTGCAGATGGCTGCTTCATGGGTGTAGGAAGGCTCTTTATAAATAGCTGCTTATTTATCACCTCTCAAAGTAAAAAAAAAAAAAAAGGCGTGGGCATAAGTGATGAAGAGGAAGCCTATCTTTTGAGATGCAATTAGCTAGTGTAAAATAGCAATATGAGGGATGTTATAGAACAGACACAGAAGTCAGAGGAGGAGGAAACCAGATATAAAATTTAAATATTTTGGATAAATACTGTGAAGATACAGCAAAAATCGAGATAAAGCATACCCATGTAAAAGGCAAAAAAGTGCACATGCTCCATCTTGCTGACAAGAATGGTTCTGTAGCCTAGAGGAGGTATTTTAGAGCTCGGCGGGAAAGTGACAAATTTAGGACCAGAAACTTCCCAGTTCTTACTGAAATATGCAGTGGCAGAAGAGAAAAACAAATGAGCAAGGATTTTCTATCATCCTCTAGCCTGTGTGTGTATGTGCAGAAGAATTCAGGCCACAGAGGTTCCTACACAGAAGAGCTCTGTCCAGTTCTCCATGCCTATAGGATTATTTTAGGTGTGCCTGCGTAAAACAGGGGGAGGGGAACCAAACAGAGCTGTGAAAAGGGGGAAAGATACCAAATATGCAAAAAGGAACCATGTGCCATTAATACAAACAGGAGACAGTTTTGCAGTTAATTAAGAACACTTGTCATATCTCAAACCTTGTAGGATCCACCTCAAAGCTGACATGTTGCCATTCCGGGGACATGATCACAGTTCTTAACAAAGGTTCCAACAGCTTCTGCAGATATGTTGCACCATAAACCTATCAATAAAGTAAATCAGAATGGGTAACCAGGTTAGCGTAACTCGAGCCATAACGATATTTTGCAATGCTAAAAGACACGATGATTAATATACCAACTGCATTTTTTTCCTGCATCTAAATATCAGGACTCTAAAGTACTTTTACAAAGAACGAATCTCCGAAAATAAATCTCTGGAACTGCGTAGTTCTCAAAGCTGGAATGCATTATGCATATGCAACACAGGGATCAGAGGTCACCTTCCTGCACACATGCTATCATTAGAAGAACCCTCTTTTATATTAGTGCTGTATTAAATATTTGGAAGGGCAGAGGTTTACAAAGTAGTGTAAAACAAATGAACAATTCCTTTCCTTTCCCTCATTTAAATGCTACAACTGGGTGTCTCCTGACAATATTACTCTTAAGGCAACATCTTCACTAACCCAAAAGATACTGACTACACACCAAAAAGGGTACAAACACAGCAGCAGTTAGGAGCAAAAGCATCTATATAGCTTGTATGTCAAACAGTTATTTTCTTAATAGTTACATGACAAAGAGTAAGAGGAAATATGTACTTGAATAAGTTAAGGACATAGATGATGACAAAGCTGTTTAAAGAAGACAGCTAATAAAACAGTGATCAGAATTCTTTAGTTTTATCTTTGACTTCAAGTGGTGAAGACTGACTTTAAATTGATTAGTGAAGGGCACATGGCAGAACCATGCAAGGTTTTTATTTCTACTTCACAAGGCCATTTGTGGAACATAACTGTGATACATTTCTGAAAGTTTGATTCATTTCCATAAACTATTTCCCCCTTGTAGTAAATGAAAGCATAAATCGTCAAATTTTGTTCATATCCAACACAACTGAATGAGACTCTTGTTTACAGTGTATCCTTATAAATACCCTTATCTCAACCTGCCTAGTGCTTAAAAATAATTCAACAACTGTATCGACTATAGATGGACTTTCAAAAAAAAAAAAATTGCCCAAATTTATATAGACAAGTTTTCACCCACGCAGGTTAATGTAACACGTTGGCAGTTTTGTCTTTCTGCATGAATATATTTTTTCATGTTATTCTTTAAATAAAACAGAAATCTAAACACCAGGTAACGTACCTTAAAACAGAAAGTCATTATTTTACTGGCCAAGCTATTTCCTCTGAAGAGAGTCTGCATGGAATCTGCCAGTTCAACTTCCTTAGAGAACATGTTCCAGAGCAGCTGGTACAGCAAGTGCCGGGAGTCAAAAAGAGTGACCAGAACACGAGCTAGTTCATCCTTAAAGACAGTAATGAAGATGTCAATCTATGTGCGAGAGCAGAGAGGGGCTAAACCATGAAAAGCTACCAAACAGCATGTGCTAGTACAAGCACTTTGCTGTGAAGTCATGGAAAACCCTAAATTAAAGAATGTATGCCCCCCACCTCTGTTTCTCGCTCCATATTTCACACTCAAAACATGCCAAATTATTGGGGTAGCTGAGAAGGCCCAGAGATTCAAACAGCGTATAAACACAAAGCCCAGGTAAAAAGCACACAGGTTACAAAAACCCCAGGCCTGAAGAAGAATTTTATTATTATATGAATGCACTCACAGTCACTTTTCCACACACTAGTCAAAAACCTACCATCATGCTTTAGTTTCAAATGAAGACCCCAACCAATCAAACCCAATTTAGTATTGGAGAAAAAAATTGAGAAAAGGCCATGTACTAATAAAGACAGGCATAACTGGATAACCAGATCTGCCAGTTTATATCCAACTGTTACACTGGAAGAGCACTAAGCTCACCATTGAGTCTTATGTAGTGTTTTTTTGTGGGAGTTACAGAGGTTAAACCCGAAGCATGAAAGAGCTTACCCACTGTGAACAAGGCACCACATTGGCCAAAGCCATAGCAATAGGTAGCTCTCCTTGGTCACCCATCATTGTAACCAATTCCACCAATCTCTCAAATCGATCTGCTAGTACCGTTTCTGCTAGTGTATCAAATTCTGTACCCTGTTGTAGGATTTTGGTGAGGACTTCCATGAACGTAGCTCTTGTTTGGAGATCTTTGTGATAACCTAAGCCTAACAAGATAACAACAAAGTAAACTCTTAAATAAAGATGTGTATGACATTGTAATTAAAAGTTCACGCCTCATTATGTGTGCATTCATTCAGAGTTGGCTCTAGCAACTTTACCTATTGAGTGCATAAGGCCACTGTCCACATTAGCATTAAGTAAATTTGACATTGCAAGCACAGTACAGTGCCGCAGTGAAGCCAGTCTTCGAGACATGCCACGTTTCCTGCCACCTGTTTGCGCACTTTCATCTTCCACTTCACTACAATCATTTAGAAGGTTCATAAAGAGAGTGAAATACCTAAAATAAAAAATAACATTTATAAATTAACTCTTGCAAAATGAGAAAAATTTCCTTCCTATTAAAATCAATACACTATATTTGCCCTTAGCTGCAGTATAATTGAAATAGTTAAAAATGATTATTTACTTAAGAAACAACTGGGATTTTGCTTCCATTAACTCGACACCATCTCCCTCTTCAGGCTGTAGTGGAAGCCCAGCAAGAAGAGAAACCACTGCTTCCATGCTGGCCTGGTCCAAATCTCTGAATGTAAAATTAAGAAATCAAAATTTTAATTAAACAATATTAGTTATTAGTCTTCCCCCTGCTACATGGCAATCTTCTCTTCAAAGTAACATCAGTTCACTTTTTCTCATACATCTAACTGTAGCTAAAAAGTGTCCTTACCATACTGATTTTGTTTTAAACCTCCTTACATGAAAGAAATACCAACAGCTTCTTGCAGCATTATTAAATATCACCATCAAAACAAATGAGATCTGAGACACGTTAGTGCTTTTAGCAGTACAGTATTATCTGTTCTTACCTTGTCAGGCATTTTACATCTTCATCTGTTGCCTGATTGGACGTGCCCATAACCCAGTCTGTTAGATACTCCACCATTTTATTCCTGTAAGAAATATTAGAGTACAGAAAACCGACAGTAATCTGACAAAAGATTAATATGGTTGCGGGCATCATCTGAATGGTTAAATTTACCTTAAAAAAGCCTATGAACTGTCAACCTTAGATTAACTCAGTTTAGTAATGTCCTGGTACTGATTACATCTACAAACTGGCACCTGCATCCCACAGAACTCTGCATCGGCATAGTTCCAGGCTACCTGACCCTTGTGGCACAGATAATTCAATGCAGGAAAACCAACCAAACAAGCAAGTTATGTTAGTTAAAAAGGTGTAAAAGAATCATCCCATCCCATCTCTCCTCTTTCTCCGCACACAAGCATTGCCCCAAACAGTGCAAAGTTGGCTCGTTTGTTTACAGAACATATTTATACTGGAATTGCTATAATCAAATATTCACCTGAATTTCATCTCCTGGCAAAATGAAAGATCATCTCTCCTTTCCATCATTACCTCCACTAATTGACAGAGTTTAGTTTTTATTTGAATCGCATGTACCAAGTTGCCAAGCACACGCACATATCTGTGAAAGTAAGCAAAGACTTAAAAAAGCCACATGCATCTGGGGAATCTCATTCTAACTGTCCGTGCCAGAATACAGTAACTAAAATAGATAATGTATACAGGCAGTCCTCGGATTTAGGACACAAATGGTTCCTGAAAAGCTTGTCTTAAGTCGAAACGTTGCAACTCGGAAGCAATTTTCTCATAAGAAACAATGTTATAAATGGGGGATTGGTTCCTGAACCAAGGCCTTATACCCTGTTTTCACCAAATATACCCCAGAATTTTGTACTCGATCAATTATAGACTACTAATATAGCTACATTAATGTATTTATATTGTAAATAGCAATCATATTGATTTGGAAGGACTTCTTTGAGGTGACTTTGTTGGACTTTTTGAAGGGCTCTTGGTTGGAGTCTTCTCAGGAGTCTTAGCTGCAAGTTTTTCTGGAGTCTCGTCTGCCTTCTTAAAGAAAGTGTCCAAGGAAGTTTGAACAGATGTTCTCCAGACAGATGAGCCACGCAGCGAACTTGCTCGCTGGCGTGGCGTCGCATTGGATCAAGCATTGTAAGTCAAAACTGACATCATAAAGTTGAAATGGTGTCAGTTTATAAACGCTGTAAGTGAGAAATGTTGCAACTCGAAATGCTGTAAGTCGAGGATTGCCTGTATTATTTTCTGTGCATTTTTTTTATTACAGCCAGAATTAGACTTGTATAACTAGTTATTAAAATTTTGGGGCTGGATTTTCCACTCAGTGTATAGGGGTCCTTAAACCGGCTTGGGACGCCTAATGAAGATTTCGAATGATGCAGGAAAATTCTCCATTGAGATATATCTGACAGACGGGAGTCGAACTTTGAGCTGGACTCTAGTACTCACATCAGCACGAGGGGAGGCTTATGTCACGGGGTTTCCAAGGATCAGGGTGAATTGTAGAGTTCTTCACAACACTGTACCCACTTATCCACTAGCAGATCATATAAATGATACATTCCCCAGTAGCTTTAACTTCTAGTGTAGCCAGGTGGTTGAGGATCAGCTTGCTGTACTGCTGCCACTCCCCTCTACAGACCACGGTTGAGGTAGAAGGACTAAGAAACCCATTGTCCAAGGAACTCACTTTACACAATGAGAACACATCTGGGATCTTACCTGACTAGATTTAGCATCATTGTCTCTATACTAGCTTGTCCCAGATGTTCTGAGCTCCCTTCAGTATGATTATCAAGTAGGTTCTTCATTATAGCGATGGTCTGCTCTACAAATTGTGTATTGGTCTCAGTTAACAAAACCTAGAGAGAGAAGACACCAAGCCATACATCTTCAAACATGCTGTACAAAAAATAACTAAGGGAAGTGTAAATAGTACTAATATATATTTCTATTATTGGACAGTAGGTATCTTAACCGCTGCAGGTATTTATTCAGACTGACCTACTCAAAAGAATTCCCGTACTTATTATCGTTAAGGTATCAAGAAATTTAGTCAATAAAACTATAAACAGAATTTCCCCAGAATAAGTAAATATTGGTTTGGCTCCTTGTATAAAAATTCTCAAACAACTGTCATTTTTAACACAATATGTTTTTTAATAAAATAAAAACGTGGTAACATCTCAACTCTTACCTGGCCTTGAGAGTCAAAAAATTTGCTGATGGTATTCTTCAGTTTGTTAAACAGCATTGGATAAAGTGCTGGACTCAATTCCAAACCCACTAGATCTTTAATATTAGTCCGTATCTGAAGTCCCACTTTCTCATGATTACAGACCATTAAGGACAATAATCGATCTAAGAATTTGCTAACAGGAGTCTCTGTATTTCCATCAGTGGACACCATAGATATCATGGAGCCTTTGCGCTCATTGACTGGGCCCATCGGTGGACTATAGGTTGCTAATCCTGCATTGCTACGATGCTGTAGGCAAACTCCCCCAAGAGCACATAAAAACCCTGTCATGTTGATCCATTCCTGAAGAGAATCTGTGTCAGAGAGGTCAATGGACCCTCCACCACTCACATGAGACATTCGTCTCTTCACAATTGTCTTGTGAAGACTTTCTGTAACCTGAAGAGGAAAAATAAAAAGAGCATGGTTCAAATGGGATCTCTATTTCAACACAGAGAGCAAATAACAAAAATCAGACCATATTTTAACGGTCTTTCAGTAATTAAATCCTAAAACGTAAGTTTACATCCAGGTCAGTAAAACAAAAAAACAACAAAAACCCACATAAAAACAAAACACAAGAACCAAAACTATTCCAGTATCATGAGATTTTTGTGACTTGTAAGACAATTAATTACCTATCATACTGGAATCTGAATTTTACCAACAGGCCCTGCACTTACAGAAATCATAAAAATACCAAGCTGGAAGGATCTGAAAGGCTCATCTATTCTATCTCCTGGCTGAAGGCAGGAGGACCAAGGATATCCATACTATCCCGCACAGACCCTTATATGAAGAACTTTATATAAAGACCTTTAAAAAACTCCAGTGAAAAGGAGCTCCCACAACCCCCTTCATTAGCCTACTTCAGTGCTTTATCCACCTTTAAAGTGTTACACCATTTAACCCCAAATCTCTCTTGCCACAAACTAAGCCAACTACATGTACTACCATCAGTGGACACAGAGAACAGCTGGTCACCATCCTCCTTCTGACAACCTTTCAATATCAGAAGTCTTACATCCTCCTTAGGCCCCTCTTCTATAGACTAACAAATTCTTCCCTTCGAGGTCACATTTTCTAAACCACTTACTACCATGCTGTTCTCCTCAGACTCCCTTCAATTTATCTGCACCTTTGTTAAATGGTGGTAACCAAAACTGGAACCATTACTCCAGCTAATATATCTTTCCTGTTCCTAGAGAAAAGGAATAATTACATGCCATGATATGCATGCAACAATTCAGTTAATGCATCACAGCATCACTGCTGGGCAATTCAGTGTGGTCTACTACAATCCCGTTTCTTTTCTACGCTGCTACTGCCTAGCCAATTTAATCCTCATTTTATACATGGGCATTTGAGTTTTCCTAGATGCAAGCAGAATTTTGCAGTCAATCTCAGTTTATTGATTACAAACCATTCCTCTACTTTGGCGTGATCATTCTGAATTCTAATCCTGTCCTCCATGGAACCGCGACCCATCCTAGCTTCACATCACCCACAAATGTTAAAAGTACACTCCAAAATCCATCATCCAAGTCATTAAAGAAAATACTAAGTAGTAGCACCAATAGTAGTAGTAGTAGTCGGCATTTGTCTGTCTTGTTGCAGGTACAAAGTAGTTGGGGTAACACAACACTTGCAACTATGTTGTAAGTTCCCACAAACTTGGTGAGAGAGACATGGCATTACTAGGATGCAATTTTAGAATTTAAAAAGGTAGGGTGTAGAGATACACCAGCAACTGAAAAAAAGAGTTCTCCAAAACTCTTAGGAAGTCAGTAGCATCATTTCCAAGAAAAAACTTCTGCCCCCCAGTCTTTGGGATTCCACTTAAAATACCCTTATAGTTTATCACAAACTATTGACAAGCGTTTTGAGTATGCTTTCTAAACAGGGTGTTCACCCACTTCATAATTATTATATCTACACCAAATTTCCTTAATTGACTTATGAGAACATCAGGTGGGACTGTAGCACAAACTTTATTAAGATCAAGATAAAAAAGATCAACTGCTTCTCCCTACCCTTTGGTTAATTTTATCAAAGAAAAAAAATTAATTTGTTCAACATGATTTGTTCTCAACAAATCCATGGTGGCTATTTTATCTTCAAGGAACTTACAAATGGATTAATAATTAGTTCTCATCTCTCTGCAAGTAGTTATTAATTAAAGGGCTTGTTTCACACAGCACCTTTCATAGCTGCATTGTTATTTTAACATGCCTGGATTTGATCATTTATGCCATTTTATTAACCAATGGTGGATTGCAAAGGAAGTGTCAGACATTTTTCCATTTAAAACAAAGATGACCGTTCTCTCTCCCAGCTACTGCATACCGTTATCCTCTAAGGTCAGACATTCTATCAATCATCTGAACCACAAGTTATATTAGCTTGTGACTCAACTCTGATACATTTCTTCCTCACAGTCTTTCATAGCAACTATTGAAGAAGCATGAATATTTTTCCTTTGTATGAGGGTTTGCTAAATTGAGAAGTCTATGAAACACCAATTTAGGCAATGATCACTCTGCTTCCAGCCATACTTTGTCACTCAGGGAAGCGGGAAGAAATGAGGTGAACAACCAACATTACAAGGGTAAAGCAAACTGCAGTATGTCAATACAGATCCCATGGGAAAATCCATTAATTGTAGAATGACTTCAAGGTCATTCCAGTCTTTCATACAAGGGTTTGATTTTAAAAGTCGAACCAGATATTAAAAATGTATTTGGATCATTAAGGTCAGTTTAAAAGACTACTTTAAAAACAGTAGGTTCTTCCACATAACCAACTCTACAGAAGACTTCATATTCACCTGGCCATCTTCCATTTTGGTCTTTGGAAAATTGAGTATTAGTTTTGTAGCTTGTTCCCATTTTGTATGTGTATCTTCCCAAGCCTAAAACAGAATACATCAAGAATTTCAGATATTTACATTCTAGAGTACTTACAATGCCACCACTACTGACTGCTTTCAAACACAAGGTACCAATAAGGAACATTTTAATGGGTATGGGGGGGGGAAGGGACTCAAAAACCTTACTTCAGTATTGCCTGCAGTTGGATGTTCAATGCGTCTTAATAATGCCATGACTCTTTTCTGAAGAGCTGCTCTCCCTAAGTGAGAAAGATGTTTAAAATACCTCAGATTAATTTTATTCATTTTTAAGGGATTAAAGTGTAATACACACACATACCCCTCAAATCGGCTAGAAACCCATTTACATAAAGCACTCACAAATATATTAGCATTACAAACAAAGTATATTTTTAAAAACAGTTTTTCCTCCGCTTACCTATCAAGGACTTAAAATTCAATATACAGCCTTGTACAAGACCTGACATCACTACCATGAAGAAATTGCAGGAGGAAGTCATCTTCAAATATTTGGTATTAAAATAAGGTTTGTATATTTTAACCCTACATGTGATCATATTTATGTAACCTGTGCACTGTTTTCAGGAATTCACATGATTCATAAGGATAAGGCATAAGCATTAAGCCATTTTAGTTATATCAGAACTCGTTTTAATAAATTCCAAAACATACTACTTTGAATTCAATAGTCAGGTGCTAAGTTTGCCAACGGACTTCACCAGTCTCCTCATTCTTACCTGTTGACATCATATTGCTAACAGATGCAAATTCCATGAAAGTGTTGTAGTTTGGCAAAAAATTATGGACCGAGACTTCATCTACTCCACACCTGATGTCCGCTTCCTCACAAAGGTGACGGAAACAGGACATTGCAACTAGGACTGCCTCTATGTCAGGGCTCCACAGAAACATATACAAAGCAACCTCCAATTTTGTCTGGGCTTGACGACAGATTGATGTTCCGCTGCATCCTGCTGTACTTTCCTTGGGGAACAGAAATGTACAGGTTTGGTAACACTGTTTACATGTCTGGCAGCTTTGTCCAAGTCTGCTCTCATTTAAATTCTCTAGCAAATTATCTGTATTCTCATAGCACCGAGGAGCCCAAAGCAATATCAAGGCCCTGTTGTACGGGGTTCATTAAGAGACAGTCCCTTCCACCAGCCTCATACAATTTAAATGGATAAAATCATCGGTGGGGGGGGTTCAGCAGGGAACAGAGGATACTCTGTTTATCCTCAGGTTTACTAGAAATAATGGCCACAAACTAAAGGAGAGTAGATTTAGACTGGATATCAGGAAGACATTCTTTACAGTGAGGGTTGCCAAAATATGGAATGGGCTTCCAAGGGAGGTGGTGCTTTCCCCTACCTTGAAGGTGTTCAAGAGATCAGACAGGCACCTAGCTGGTGTTATTTAACCCCAGCACTCTTTCCTGCCTAGAGCAGGGGGTCAGACTCAATGATCTACAAGGTCCCTTCTGACCCTAGGGATCTATGAAATCTATGTAATCTATCTATAAGACAGTTTAAGTGTGGGAGAAATTAAGTATTACGTTTGTACTTTTGATAGCATGTTTCTCCACCATTAGCTTGCAGTGGGCACATCTACACGTTCATTAATGCGCAGTAATTATATACAACTATAACAATACTGTGCAGTAGTGTATTAGCATGGTTGGTGCTGTGATGTGCTACTGAGCAGTATCATTAGGCCAGTCTGTACCAAGTTAATGCTTTAAATATACACAACATTTTGTCAGAACCAAAACGGTATTTCGTTAGGATTGCACACATCAGTTGCGGGAACAGAGTTTAGGTTGTGCTCATTCACTTGATTTTAGGGAGATTCCATCTGACGGTGTCAGCACGCGACTGGGAGCAAGACCTGTCTCTAAACAATTATTCTATGTGCCCTTCTGCTTTAGTTTCAATCAAAATAGGAATATGACTTCTTCTCTCCAAAGCATGAAGATGAATTTACATTTGTAAAGTGCTCTGAAGATAGCAATGATACTTACACATTAAATAGTAGCAAAAAAAATGTCATTTAAAAAATACAAATCAGAAATCTTGGCTCACAGCGCATTGATTAAAACATCCTGCTGATGTTGTCCACAGCTGTTCCATGCTGTAGAGCCAAAAACAAAAATCTGCCTGTGAGAAACAAGGGTGAATGTTCCCTGATTTCTGCTGTGCTTGTTTCTGTTTCAGGCCTGAGGTTTAGAAATTTGGAGTCTGAGAATTAATAAATGTGGGCATGAAATCGGTTATGGTTTAAACTGAGCTAAGGTAGGCCAATATTTTAATTTCAAGATGGTTACAACTTTACTGCATTATTCAAATTTGCACAGCGCTTCAGATACATCTGTAACCTGAACAAACATCTAGATGAACTTAAAATCTCTTCTACTATTTCCCTGGTAAACATTTCAACTGTAACTCATGCCACCCTCAAATATTAATTCAATTTATACAGTCATACGGAGGTTCAACCCCCTAAACATATCAAAGAGGTTTAAGAATGATACACAGTGCAGCACTTACCATAGAAGAGTTCCCTTTCCCTTTCCTGAATGAAGCTCCTGGAGCACAGCGTACCATCTCTTCATGGTCAAGAGAAATTTGACTAGCTCCACCCCCAGAGACATCGCATCCTACCCCATAAAGGAAGAGAAAATGACAGGAACTCCTATCTGATTGCTATAAAGAGAGGGAAGAGAAATAATAAATCACGCTACTTTTAAAAGGGCAAAAGGATGGTTTACAGGAGCTATACTCATGAAAGGAAAAAAGGCCTCCTAACATGTATATAGTATCTTTCCATCGTGAGAACTCCCAAAGAGCTTGGGAAGAAAAAAAAATACATGTACATGGTAGTGACTGCACTCATCACTGATATGCAGCCACTTTCACGGCAAAATGCATAGAGCGATACTACTCAACGGTTTGGGACAGGAAGGCAATACCACACCCACGTTAAATGCAGGGACTATCTAATGGGAATCTGGCCTGAAGGCTTGAATTAATACCCATATTTTTTCCAAGTGTGTGTGTCTAATCAAGGTGGCAGAGAGTTTATTTATTAAATTGTTTAGTAAAGCAAGGAAGAAAAACTATTGCTTCTCAGCCTTTTGGCTCAGATCAAATGTTGCATCTTGAAAGATATCCAGACACCTGCTCCAGCTCAGTGAAGGAAGATGCTAACTCTCTCTCTTTATCGCATCGTATTTTGAAGACGCCTTCTGGCTTAGAACACTTGAAGATTTAGTAACGAATGATAAAAGCAAATTACTTTGGCCTAGAAGAGCAATCCCTATGCTCAAAAGCTGATGTTTTGGACAGGAAAGACCTCACAGAAGCCCAAGGAGTGAAAAGGAGATAGTCTCTTGTCCTTTGTAGAAAGACTAGGGCAAAAACGGGAAGCTGGCAGAGAGCAAAAAGAGCACAAGAATAGTTTGGGGCCACCTGAAAGGGGCATGTTTGTTCCGTAACATGACTCCTGAAGCTCTTTGGAAGGTACTTCCTAAAGTAAATTAAAAAAAAAATCAGCATTCAATTATTAAAACTAGAGATCAAGTGATATGAAAACCTCCAGAGGAATTGATATTTTATGCACACAGAAGAATTTCTTTATATGTAAGAGGCAGAACTGTCTCACAGTCCTAAAAACAGAACATCAGCCCACATTTGTTAAATAAATAAGTTTATTTAATGCCAAAATAGTTACATTTAAGTTGAATATTCCAAACTCTTAGGAAGGAAAGAAAGTGAAGGCTCTAATAAAAGTTAACCACAAAGTATTTCTTAGTTCTTTCATAAATTTGTATAATTTATTATAGGTTTTATATGTCACATGAAAATGAGAAACAGAAAATGCTATATGACAAATGGAGCAGAGCTAACGTTGCTCTAAAAACCAATCATGGCCTTTTTCTGGCTTTGCAATTGGTGTCTAAATGGGCATAGAAGAAAAATGAAACAATTTTATTACAAGTGCCCATTTCTCAGAACTGGGCTCCATATACTGCATGTTTAGTTGTTCTCCATGCTGCAATGGAGCAGCACGGAGGGGTTTTCTTGACCCCTGGATAACCAGGGGTCAAAAAAACCCAAGGAGAAAAAAAGCAGAGCAGCGCACACATAGGTAGTGCATGCTGCTCAAAAGCGGAGCTGGGCCACCCGGAGCCACGCTGGCTACCAGCCAGGCTTCATGCGGCAGAATCGCCACTGCTGCAACCTCAAGAGGCCCCCAGGTCAAACTGCTGGGGCCAGCCCAGTGCTGGCCCCAGCCTCCCCTACCCCACCCAGGGTACTTGCCATACGCCAGAGTGTGCATGGCATGGGCATTCCTCAGTGGCACAAGATGCACACTCCTAGTTGTCCCCTGGGAACCAAACATCCACACCACATATGGACACAGCCTATGTGAACTATATGTCATCTTCTCAACACAATCAAATGTGCATCAAAGTAAAAGGACCCAAGAACAGCAAGACTGAACAGAATCATTTACTAGAGAAAAAAAGTGGATAAGTTTTACACATTTCAAAATACACCTTCTTTTCATGTCTCGTAGAAAGATTTTGTTCCATCTAGATAGTAACTGAAGCCGTCTTCATATCCAGCCTATGGAATTAAGAACCTCTGGCTAAGTCATGGAAGCAGGGAAAAAGACAACTCCAAACATCTTTCATCAAACAATTCAGGCAAGAATGAAATGGCACCTTGTTCTTATGGAAGATGGTGGATAAGTCAAGAGTGTGAAAGGTGAAAGCAACCAAAAATGCTGCCTCCAGATAAAAATCATAGAAGTTACGATTGAAGAAAATCCCATCTATTTGGACAGGACCAATTTACGATCATCAGCATCAATAAACGTCAACAAGCACAACTGAAGATGTCAACTGAGTTTCTTTAATGCATAAGACAAGATGGATGAACCATCTCCAGGAATAATTACAAGGTAAAATTCCAGAAATGTAAAGAGACTCGATTTCAGACAAGAGAGGACCCCAACTACAAAAGATACTACATGTGCCCTGAGGCACTCTGCTTCCAAAACCCCTGGAAAGAGATTTATGTTAGAATAGAAGTTGTGAGGGAAGTCTTACAGAAGACTACAAAGGCATCCTAAGTCATCAAAGAGGTTTCTATAAGCTTAAGAAAAATAAGATCCAAAACGTGTCAAAGCAAGTTGAAAGCATTATAATGAATCTTTAGGGAATCATGAAAGAATTAAGTGAACTAGTTTAGTGGTTGTATTTTAGTAAGTGTAATATTAAATTAGAGATATCCAAAGAACAGGCCAGCTAGTAGTCAACATAAAGTATAATAAAGAAAAAACTCATGTAGTACCAAAACTAGCAGTAGGGATTAAAGAGGGGAATGAGCCATTTTCCTACTCCAACCTGGACATTAGCTCTTCTCTAAGAGTTCTGTGTAGATTTAGGACCTCCAGCAAGAAGTCATAACTCTTCTCCGGTTTTAGCACTTTAACATACATATTACGTAGAACTTAAGGCAGAGAACCAAATCCTTTATCTTTATGCCTTTAAAATACCAAGAGTAATTTAGCAAGTCTAGTTTTCAATCTACCAACTGACTTCTTTAGAGGTACTGTTTCAGTGAGTGTCCAGTCTGGACCTATACTCTGCAATATTCACGTGAGATGATCAGGAAGAAACAGAAAAGACTTTTCTGCACGTCTTGCCACTCTGACAAAGGAAAGAGGTATCATCCCTCTCTCTTTCTTGCATGGAGGGTATTTCTGATAGTGTTCATTCAGCACTGGTGATGCCAATCTGGAGTAGTGTGATCAGTTTTGGGCCCCCCAATACAGAAAGGATGTAGATAGTTCAGTGGAGGGTGACAAAAATGGGCTGTGGGCTGGGGGACATGACTTATGACTGGAGAGGCTGAGGGAACTGGGCTTATTTAGTCTGCAGAAGAGAAGACTGAGAGGGGACTTACTAGCAGCCTTCAGCTATCTGAAGGCAGGCTCGAAGGAGGATGGAGCTGGACTGTTCTCAGTGGTGGCAGATGACAGAACAAGGAGCAACAGTCTCAAATTGCAGCAAGGGATGTTTCAGTTAGAGATTAGGAAAAACTCTCTCATGAGGAAGGTGGTGAAGCACTGGAATAGGCTGGCCAGAAAGGTGGTGGAATCTCCATCCGGTTTTTAAGACGCCACTAGACAAAGCCTTGGCTGGCATGATTTAGTTGGGGATGGTCCTGCTTTGAGCAGGTAGTTGGACTGGATGACATCCTAAGGTCCCTTCCAACCCTAACTTCCTAAGAAACAACAGCTATTAGATAGGCAAAATCATTACTTCAAACCCTTTGGAGGCCACACATTTCCTCTGGAAAGAGAAAAAAGGCAAAACATGTCATTTTAGCTAAAAGAACCTAACCATACTAAGACCACTCAAGACCAGAGTATATCATTCAGGGCATTTTCACTTTCTTTACAGTGCAGAAATTTAACTATCAGTGGAACTAGTAATATTTTTTTCAGTCACCAAGAAATAATCTGATATACTGAGGGAGTAAGTAAAAGGAGGAATATAAACCTAATGCTTAATACTCTTAATAGATTATAGTTAACATTTACTTACTTTATTTTTCAGAAGAAACTTATTCCTACAGATCAGAATCTCTCGCAACCACTTGAGGATTTCTGTATTGCTGAGTATCTGATGATTAGTTAGTTTCTTGCAGATATAAAAAAGCATTTGTGAACTGCAGTGAAATGAAATTCAGTATTAGCTTTATCATCTAATAAAGAAAGTAACATCTCTAGAAAGAGATATAACCAAATACCCTTACCATCATTAGTAGGAACATCCTGTGCAGGCATAACAATGCCATTTTTAATTTATATGGAGAGATGCATTTCAAATCACAGAACCCCTTCCCCCCCTCCACCCAACTGGCCTTTTTTGTTCTCTAAAAGGAAGTTAAGTGATTTGGGTACTTGTCAGAAGTCCTGTCGCCAGGGCTCTTGTAATAGAAAGAGCCTTGCTAATGCTAATAGCAAGAGTTCTGCATGCTGATTCTATAGTAGGCTAGTGAAACGGCACGTAGCTTCTTGCTCTGTGAGCATGACTGAACTATGAACTTAAATAGTAGAATGTTGTAATACAGTAGAACGTGGTAAATACCAGGTGTGTTAGATCACGACTCATCCCCAAATTCCTAGCTTGAGAGAACCAAATCCCTAGCTCGAGATAACGTTATTTACTCCACACTATATAAGCTGTATATTCTTAAGTTACGATGAGTTCCTCCGCTCTGGCAAGAGCCCCGACTTGTGCAGAGCCCCAGCACAGGCTATCGCATCCCTGGGATCAAGAGACTCTGGGGCCAGGGGAACCATGTGAAGTGGCAGCTGCCGCCTAAAGCCAATGTGAAGTGACCGCCCTCTCTGCTCTGTTCTATCGCCTGCCTCTGCGAGTATCCTTAAATAAAGCTTTGCAAAAGTGAAAACAACCGTGAGCGCAGAGAATCTTCTGAACCCAGTAGTTCGTTCTAAGACAGTTGCTGATTCAGAAGTTGTCTGCTTACCCACAGAACAGATTCAGCACAGACAGTGGCAGTACAAGTTTACCTACACTGCTCTGACAACGTGTCTCAACTCTGTTCTGGAAGGAACACATCTAGAGATGTTCCTTCTTCATATCCATTCAGTCCTCCCACTCTGTTAAAACTGTCAAAGGGTCCAAATTAGTGTCAAACTGAATGGCTCTTACCCCAGCCCAAACAGACCACAAACTCACTTGAGACATATGCAGTAGCATTCACGTATTTCTATTACTGCCCAACTCAACAAGAAACAAACCAACATTTTAAAATTTAAATTTACAAATCTTTTCAGCTATATATTGCAGACACACAGGCTACTTTTCTGATGCTGATAAAAGTGTTCTCTAGAACAGGCATTGACTGCCTTAATCCTACAATTATATTTGCACTGATTCAGTTAATCGTAAAAGATTACAACTAACTTGTACAGCTTTTCAGTTTACAAATATTAAGCTATTAAGCTAATCCCCATTTAACATCAATGTCCATTTTTAGTCTCTTGAGCACCACTATAATTTTTACCCTAATAGTCTGGCTGAAATTGTTGCATCAGCAGACTTGGAAAAGATTATATTATTAAAAAATATATATATATTTTATTAAAATGAAAATCCTTAAGACACATCAGTCGACCCAAAGATTAGACTGCAAGGAACTAGCAAAGGGGCAGATCTTGGTTTCAATCTCGCAAACCCATCTTTGGAGTTGCTTAGACTTATCTTGCCTTTCCCTCAAATGCATAAACGCAATTTTTTAAAAAAGTGAATAAAATACTTTTGAACTAGATAAAACCTATCTTTTCATGTTTAGTTTAATAGCTGCAGTTACAACTAAATAGTGGACTTCAGATACCCTTTAGTAGTCAGAAAGGTGTGTCTCACAATTTAACGAGTACAGTGCAATGACAACTTGCTATAAAGCTGAGTAAGATGGAGTACTTTTAAGCAATTGTGATTTTCAAGATATGAGATTATATAAATATATAGATTTTCCCCCTCCGAGCATTTCTTCAATCGCAGCTATTTCAAAAGAAAAGACATCTCATATGGGGCTATTTATCTGATGTACGAAAGCTAATTTACCTACCTAATCTCCCAAAATGTTTCTATTGGCGCATCTGGATTCCATAAGTCAATGCTGTCTAACTGATGAAGAACTAGCAAGGCCTGAATTCAGAAGAGAGTAGCTTTTTTACTTCATGGAAAATAGCTTGCAAAGTACTTCAGCATAGCCAGAAAAATAGATTAAATATACATGAATCCATTGTCTGCAACATTCATTTTTAAAACAGAAAATGTAATGGGAACAAAATATTAGAAGCAAACTTTATATGGAAAAGTAAACAAATCAAGAAAAGTGCTGAGGTCATCTTTTTTAGCCTTTGCTAAATATCTGCAATCCAAGCAGGATCATTCATCTCGCATTTAAATCCACACAGTAAAGCAAAAAACACAGCAAGTTTTTGGTTTTTGTAACCAGAGTCTGGGGGCTTTAAATGTGTACGTCTTTGACCCACCTGCAAAAAATAATACAAAAGCAATCCTACTGGTATAAACATAAAACAGCAACAACACAAAACATCTGTAAGTTAAGGTCTTCCAGCAAAAGCAGGAAAGACTGACTATGATCCCTGATGTAGCAAAACTGAATTAAGATAAAGAATTGTGAGAATACTGGAAAAGTGTATTTCTACAACTTTTTATTTTTTAATATCCATTTGCTCTTCTTCCTTTTGCATGCTAGTTCTGCTCACTTTTCAGTTATTCCAATGGACAGTTTTCATTAGCAGAAGTGTTTAATGAAAAACATTTTGAAATACCAGAGGATTTAGCATGTATAATACAAGTCATAGTCCCCAAAACTGAAGTACAAAATTAACTATACGAGGTATGTATCTAAAGCCAAAAGCTCAAGATACTCAAGATTGTCAAGATACTCCTAAATAGAAGACCAGCAATTTCTATGAAGAAATACAGCACAGAATACCAAGGAATAAGCACCAACACTATTGGTACAAAACTATTTGCCCAGTCCTCATTTTGGCCAGCCCTCAAGAGAAAGGGAAATTTAATGTTCAAGGTTGTCACCTCACCTTAGGTATATATACCAGGGCACTGTGAAAAAAAACTAAAATGCCTCATGCAACATCACCTACTGTTTGAAACCCCCAGTATGCAGCCAAGGGAATTTAAAAGAAAAAAAAAAAATCAGCTTGCTCTGGTACAAAGGAAGTTTTGCTTGTAGTGATAGTCTACCAGCTAAAACAGATCCCCACTACCTAACAATATTCAAATTATTTTCAGAATAATACAGAACAGGAACCATTTTGAAGTAACTATGTTAAGAGAAAAGCTGATTGGTAAGGTTACTTAAAAATCAACATGCCAGATTCTCATTAAGTGCAAACTGGTATAGCCAACACACTGGTCTGCGCTGGGTGAAAAGCTGCCTTGGCGTGCCTAAGTCGTAATACCTACAGCAAATCAAATCCTTCTCAGAACTACTACAGCATGGCACAGCACACTACAGTGATAGTCAGGTGTCGTTATACCTTCATGAACTGCTCAAGTCTTTCAGGTTCAGCGGGCTTACTCTTATTTAAAAAAAAATATATATATTCTACAGTGCCAAGAGGATACATCCTGGTATATAAATCTTGCAGATTTGGAGGCAATGACTCTTGCTGGAAATGTTATGGGCAGACTTCAGTTTAGTTACAAAAACTCAACTAAGCAGGAATAGTCATTACTATACACTGCTTTACTTTTTCCTGCAATATCTTCAGGCTTTTCCATCCAAAACAGTGGAAGACAGAAATCCTACACACAGACATATGTAATAGATCCAGTGGCACATGAGTCTCATATTAAAGCAAGCCAGCAAAATTTAATGAGAACAGAGGATACCTTTTTTCTTCCCCCACACACAGAAAAGTTGAAATTTGCACTGGGAATGTATTTTAAAATCTGTATGTACTTAAGTGTATGAGATATATAGATGCTTGAAGCTGAACTTGAAACTTGCTTACAAGCATAGCTCTTATACCATAAAAAGTCTTGGAAATAAGAATGAACTGTCTTGCTTGCTAGACAACTGCAGCTTGCTCAGCTTTTCTGGTTTGAGAAGTTTACTCAGTGTAGGCAGAAGCTGCCTAGAAGTCTTGCCATCTCCTTACCACTTGCTGAATCACCAAGCAATATAATAATTATTATGGTCCTCTCAACCTCAACCCCCTCCCCCCTCAAAAAATAGGGTGAATCTCTCTCTCAAGGCCATTTAGAAAGGATTGGGGAAGATGAAGGACTGATAGAGGGGTTTAAGGGTGTTCTACAATGAAGTAACAAAAACATCAGAAACTCAGTCTAAAAGACACTGAGGACGAGATACTAATTAGTAATGACCTGCCATACCAAGGAATGAATGATTTTCTGAGACGGGAAAAACATAAAAGGCAAACTCCCTACTGCACCCCTGAAAACTTTTATTTCAGTCTCTGCTATAAAACATTCAATTTAAGATGCATTTAAAAAAAAAAAAAAAAAGAACCAGAGCTACTAAAACAACACAAAAGCTTGGGAACAAATTAGTACTCCAGACCTACAAAAAATCCTGATATACCTGGTAGTTGGCAAGCTAATCATCCCATGTGTGTATGCTCAGCCCTTACCTCCATGGCTTCTTGTGCTATTTCTGGCATGTTGGACTGTGGAACAAGTTGCACAAGTCCTGTAATTAATTCAGCAGTGCTACCCTGGGTCTCCGGCCCCTGCTTCCTTGGATTCTAAAAGCAGAAAAATGGTTTAAAAAGTAAAACTGTTCTATAATTGGCCATATTACTTGCTGTTAGAATGCATTAGCCCTTACACACCCAACGCAAAGAGCATTTAGTTGTTTGTTTTAATTAAGTTATCTTTGGCACTTCTTTTAAATGATCTAGATTTTTTTTCCAAACAGAAGAGTGCAAAAACCAGGCAAAAAGTTTGACATTGTCTATGAGACTCAGTTTCAGTAAAATCAATTTCACTGCTGGTTAATACAGCACGTGGATGAGTTCTCAAGATGTGCATTTACCATAGCTGAAGCAAATTTCTGTCTCTGTGGACACAGTGGCTCCCCATACTGGGGGCTGTTGACTCTCAAAAGACTATTTGCAAAGAACTTTATGGAATACTCATTACAGCATGAATTTAAAGCCAAATCGTGTCTTGATGTGTTTATTTTTCTCCCTCTTTTCTTTCATGTTTCCCCTGTGACGGTTTTGGGGGAAAAAGATGGTAGATAAGTCACCACCGCACTTCCCCTAAAACATCAAAGAAAAGAATGCAACAAGAGAAGCTGGGTTTAATTCACATATTTCTAGTGTATTTTTGTCTTTCCGTGTGTTAATCAAGATTTTTACCCTAATTCTTTCTCCTGACATTTTCCTAATACTCTTCCCTGACCAAATTAATTCTCCTGTTCTATTCTTCACTGTTAGGTTCATTTTGCTTATTATAACTTCACGCCGGTTCTCTTTAGAACTTGATTTCCTGGCATTTCATCTCCTTCCATATTGATCAGGACTGAGATGGCTGGCTGAGGTCCACCCATCCAGCCTGCCCTGGCTCAGCTCAGCATTTGTCACCGATAAAAAGAAATGGACCGGGATGTCACTAATGTTTATACAAGAAGTGACAACAGTAAGGCTGCCTTTCCCAACTGCATTAGAACGGGGTGAAAGAATGGAGTAGAGCAGTAACCTGGAGGAAGGCACGCTGTGCTTAAGCTCTTATTTTTACTCATTGTCCAGATTTTATTTTTTTGGTACTTCAGAAACTTAAGTTTGAATTTCTATAGCATTCATTGATCACACCAAAGCTGAAAAGCTTTTCAGCATTTCTTGGAACATCAAAGATATCATCAATGCAAAAAGTAACATTTACTTACACATAGCAAGAGCTTTGGATCAGCATGGATCAGTTTTACCAAGGCTAATAGCAAAAACTTATAACTTCTGGTTTCCAAGTCTGTGGGTTTTTCTTTAAATTTAAGGCTTGTCATTTTCTCTCTTAATGTAAGACTCTAAGGAAAAAATATGATACCATTTGTCAATATGATTTTTAATTTTTTTTTATTTTTTTTTTTAAACACAGGAAGTTGATAATTTAACATTTTATAAAATGCAATCTTTATATATAGTCAAAAATGCATGAGGGTATAAGTATTGTACACAATGGGCATGTCTACACGAGACACTACCGTGCAGTGGTTTACTGCGCATTTATTTAGTACTTGTATAAGCAAGTACTAAATAAATACATGGTAACCGGACTTACTGTGCAGTAGCACCAGCAAACACCTTTTATGCACAGTTTTTTCCACACAGTAGTAGCAAGCTACTACACAGTCAGTGTCTCGTGTAGACGCGCCCAGTATAACTAAAAATTATGCATTAAATTCAATGAAATACAGACATCATATAATACTGTAATTTAATGTTTTATATAGTATAAGTCAGCTTGTTTAAAAATGTTATGACTTTTCTAAATGTATACTTGGCCAAAAATAAGTAAATAAATAAACAAATAAGACATTGGTGAATTTAACCTGGAGATGTTTAGAAAGTGGGAGAAACTTGTAGGGAATAAATTCTTCCAGAACCAGGAGAAATCAAATAGGTATACTAGTATGAAAAAAAGTCATTTTTCCTTTTACCCTTCAAGAAACAAAACCTCATAAAGAAAGGAACAAAATTAAAGCACAGGAATGTAAACTGACTATTTTTACTGCTAATAAAAACAAACACAATTTCAGGTAAGAGCTTCTGGGTTCTCACTAATTTAATCCCATGTTTTGAGCAGTGTTATTTCTCTTCTTAAAAAATATGTCTTGATGCTTTCCCCAGATGCTGCTGCATCATTAATAAAATGTGTAGTGTCCCACCAACAGATGCTTAATATCAGAGAAAGTTAACTTCATCTAAAGAAATACTACTCATACAACATTCAACTTCCTCTTCAGCACCAGAGATTCCAAGGCCTCTATTCATCTGAATTCACAAGGGGGCCTCTGCAATTTAGATATGAAACATAAATGTGAACCAAATCAGATTCTGCCATCCTTATTCACAGTAAGGGAGAGAATGCATCTCTATAGGACCTATGCACCAAGCAAATAGGCACATATTGCATCTTACAAATACATGGAAGTTGCCAATTCCAAAAACTTTAAAATTCCAAGCATGCCCCAATGCTATAAAAATTTAGACATACCTAACACTATGCATATACTACTGTAAGCTGGCTATGGTTTTTTAAACTCACTAAGAAAGAACATTTTGGCTAGACTCTAGACTCCTTGGAGAAAGGTTATCCCATTTGAATAGCATCTATCATAGGAAATGTTGGTTCATGAGCAGGTCTCCTGTGTGCGACCACAATGTAAGCAATAAACATATAAAATACTTAAATCCTGGAACAAAAGATTACATGCTTCTAATTTAAATTGGACATGCGCTTACTAATTTTGTCCCATGTATCCTGCAACTGGCATTATTTTTGTTTCCTCTTAAAAAGTGTTTAACTGTATTTTAATGATGGCATTTCAAATCTTTCAGCATTTTTGTTGACTGTGAACAAAGCACCCCAAAATAGGACTGTATAGCAGGTCCTTTAGAGTTTTAAGTACAGCAGTCAAAAGAGTGGAAAAAACTGCTCTTTGAAAAAGTGTCCTTCAAACAGGAACCCTGAAGTTGCAGGCCTTGTTTTTCATTCAATAGATGTGCCTTTCAAACACACAGCATCAGATTAAAAGCCCATTCCTGATCTCCTCTCAAGTGAAATGTGGTATTGTTCAATTGATTTCACTTGAAATTTTATAATCCCAAATTTGGCTGAAAATTTTATTCTGATGTGAAAGATAAACTAAATCATTTGACCCACAAAACCTGACAACTGTTCTACAAGAGGAAACTACTAGTTATATAATAGGGCTGTATGAAGCTGTGTGGTCACTGATTCAATTCAGTGGAGATCTGGCCTGATTTGGCAGCCGAATCTCGGAGTCCAAATCGAATCAGGAGACCCTTTAATCTCTCCAAAATCAGAACCCTCCACATCGATTCAGAGAGATTCGGCGATACAGACACAGCTTTAAATGTTTTTTCTATGTATCTCAAGTTACCAGGCGGCTTGTGAATGTTTTGATGCTGGGGCGGATGGCGCATCCCACAGGACCGCAGGGGTGCTCCCTAGTGCACTCAGTAGCAGACCCAGAAGTGGACCAGAAGCCCTTCCAGTCCACTTCTGGGTCCGCCGGGGAGCATGCTGCCCTGCCCGCCCGTACTCCCCCAGCTCAGCAACTGGTGACTCCCGGTCTGGGGGGGCACCTGGGGTCCCCCTGTGCCTCATCACCAAGCCAGGAGGGCATGGGGAGGCTCCCCTGTGCGCTCGGCGGCAGACCCAGAGGTACATCTGGTCCACTTCTGGGTTCACCGCTGAGCACCCAGGGGCTCCCCCCCCCCGCCCCCCACCACACTCCTGTGGGACACTCCATCTGCCCCAGCATCGCAGCATTCACAAGCCACACAGGTACATGGAGGTATATAGAAAAAACATTTAAAGCTGTGTCCATGACCAAATCACTGAGTCTCTGCATCAGCACTAAACCTTCAGATTCAAATTCGACTGAATCAAATCGGGGACAGTGATCCAAACCAACGAATCGAATCACTGGCCCTGATTCGGGACGAATCCGAAACAGATACGGCCCATTTCGCACGTCCCTATTATATAATTATAGTTTTCATGACTTCTGAAAAGAAAAGCACAACAGAAAACAAGCCTTTTAATTAAATCTCATCTGTGAAATGATCTGTTTACTTGATACAGTCAATAAGTGAAGCAAAGCAAAAAGACGGAGAGGGGAGGTGACTGCTTTCTACAAATACAGTGAGTGGGATAAACATCAGAACAGGAAAGGAGCTATTTAAGCTAATGGACAATACTGGCACAAGAACAAATGGGTATAGACTGGCCATGAATAAATTTAGGCTGGAAATTAGAAGGTTTCTCACCATCAGAGTGAGGTTTTGGAACAGCCTTCTCAACAGAACAGAGGAGCAAAAACCTCGCATTTTTAAGATGGAGCTTGATCAGTTTATGAAAGGGATTATGACATGACTGCCTGCAACAGTACTGGACTGTGACCCACGAGGTCCCTTCCAGTCCTATGTTTTTATGCAAGACATGCTACATATTCCATCTGAAATGAAGTGATGTGACTACAATGGTAACTATCCACAGAGAAGTCAAAGAAAATGAAGGCTTTTCTGTGGTAGTTACAATGGGTCATACTTACAGCAACAGAGGCCCACTGCCATGCAAAACAGTGACTGGTTGGCATCTGATCATGTGAGCGACAGCAGCCAATAAAAGCAGAAAATAAGAAGCAGAAGACAAAGCACCACCAATCAATGTCAGAGTCGCCATGTACAATACCCTTCCTATTTTCTCAATAGATGAATATATATACAGTTACAGTATTCAACAACTTTCACCTAAAGCTGTTCTAATCACTCTCTTTGAAATTATACCGAATAATTAGGTATACTTCATTTTTATGTAGCATTTAGGCCTTCTGCTAAAGTAAGCACCTTGAACACGGTATCTTTGCAATTCAGAAAAGCAATGAATTAATTCAGCACAATATAGAAAATCCTCAATTCAGAATTGAAGGAGTACAGCGGAGATGCTTCTGACCTTCTTAAGAGGCATTCAGATATAATATTACAAACTAATCTATGATCTACATTGAAGTTTTGTTGGGTTTTTGTTTTGCCTTTTTTTTGGGGGGGGGGGGGGTGTTAAAGAAAATGATTAATGTAGACTTCATTTCAAAATGCTTGAAGATATCTATTTCTGTGCTGTCACTAGGACCAAACAGTCAACATGCTGAAGAGAAAGCAAGCAGGACAAGTGGGGAAAAAAGTAAAGTAAAAACTCCTGCTGATCAACATAGAAAATACAGCAGTTACTATGGTGTATTCTACTGTTTAATAATAGAAGAAATGTTTCTGATTATGCACAAAGGGTCATGCTGCCCAGATCTGAATACAGCATGACAACTTAAAAGGGTAGTTACACTGCATTACAGATGAAAGGTTATTTCTCTGTTGTCAGTTTCAAAACAGCACAAAAAACGAAGGAATAATCATCATGAATTGTTTCAGTAAAGCCTTTGTCAAAATACAAAATACTGCAAGGTTTACAGAGCATGTATAGCTCTCTGTTGCTTCAGGGATTGTTACATTTTGCTCTATTTTCCAGACTAAAGTCGATGAATAAAACAGCAGGAATGGAATGGAGACACAGAAAAAGCAATGGGGAAGAAACAAAACTTAAAACACACAAACCCAAACCTTACCGGGGTCATCCGAATTGTCGCGTGAGTCCCACAACCCTGTATAGCTTTATGAAGCGTTTCACTGAACATGCTGCGGAGTTCCACAGAGTGACAGTAAACAGCATCAATCTTGGGCCACCAGTCCAGTGCAGACTAGGAAATACGCATTTTGTTAGCATCACTGTCTAAAGGAGCAAACAGGATACACATGTGGTCCCCTTGCAATTTTTTAAAATATCTTTTCAAAATAGCTACAGCCCTGCACATGGCAAATGCAACTAATGTAATGGAGCTGCAGGGAGAAAGAGGGGGAAAAAAGAAGCATTAAATTATTTTGAAGAACATGAATACTTTGTAAAGTCTTGAAAGAAAATGTGTTAATTCTCTCCTCTAACCAAGCACTCAATCTGTAATACCCGTTTAGATTGTATTTCACACAAAATCACTTAACTTTAGTTGGTTACTATGCTGTCTCCTTTATGATCTGCCACCTTGTACATAAAACAAACCGTTACAGAAATTAACTGTGAAAGGGCTCAGGCCAGAAGAAATACAGAATGAGTGTATAATACTTTTAACTTGACTATTCAGTCATGCAACTCAATTCATTAGAAACTGAAACACATTGAAAGCCAGCAAGTCAGTAATAAAGCTTAAGAGAAGTTAGCAACTGTTTATGCCATGACAAATTAACTGTAGTATGGAAAGCAAATATTTGCACAACAAATTGCAGCAATGAATATTCTTTGCACCTTGTTGTTGCAAAGAAAAATTAATCCCACAGTCACCTCACCCTGACTCCCTAGTATACCAACTTATTTTTACATCCTAGAACTTGATGCCATGGCCTGACTTAGATGCTTATCTATATTAAGACTTTTGTATTATTCTCAGGCCAAATTTCTCTCATAATGGTAACAAGTTCTAAGTTATGTAAGTTAATTTAAGACGATTGTTGAGTGTTATTAGAAGAAAACTGAACAGCAATTTAACACTGCCATTCCATTCATAAACATTATAAAAGCAAATGGTAACATTTTAAGGACCTATAGATGTGCGGTGGCATATTTACATGAGGAACTGCAAACCCTGAGAATAGTATTGTGGTCTTTTTTTTTTTTTTTAAACCAGATTCAGAAGCTGTTCCCCCAAATCATACCTTTAAATTCTTAGTTATATACAATACTATACAGATATATGGATCTAATCAACATAACATCCCACCTTTTTATACTTCCTGTAGTGAGGCCACCTTTAACACTATGGAAATAACTGGAAGAATATAATGTAGCAGGTCAGACAAAAATGAACACAATCTATTTAAACAAAAGCCTGACTACTTGCTTATATATCTTTCATCTTTCACAGTCATCATTTCAAGATCAAAGTCTTTTAAACTCCAAAACTGCCTCTGGAAACAACTCAGTAAAGAGATTCATTAAAGAGATTAATCAAATGTTGCTAATTAAGATCCAATTTCAGATGCAACTGTCTGCAGTAGGAGACATGTTCCTTTTGAAAAAGGTTTCACCCTCCACGCCCCTGTTTCACTAGGTTGGAATGACATCAGTGTTTTTATTTGTTTCTACCTTGCACTTTCTATGTCTTTTGTAGGAAGAGTGAGTTATTGCAAAAGATCCTATTTCCTGCTGGATTTGTGTTTCATTAGAAGGTACTTTCAAACACGCAAAAAGTACAGGTCACGTATCGAAGACAGAGAGAGAAGCATGCCTAAAGTTTTGTTTTAGTATGAAAGTCCAAAAGGCTCAAATTCAGCCTCAGGGCAGTTCCCAATCCAAGCGTGAGCACATGGTCTATCCTACCACATTTAAGCAAACTGCTTTTTATTTAAAAGGGCAAGATAAATCCATGTTCAATATGTAGTTTTGCTTCTTTGACATAGCAATCAAATTTCAAGTTTCAGTGAAGAAAGGGGCTAGTTACAGGAGGTCTATGAAGAAAAGCTGAACAGTAGTTCTCGAGGAACTTGCATGGCTTTCCTGCAGAGCACAGTGCTGGCAGAGATGGGTGGCATTCGAAGTTAGAGTTCGTAGGGCTGAAATGTACTAACGTCTACTTGGACTGGATTCAACTCTGCTCTAGGAGGTTTTACTTCTTTAAAAAAAATGCTGCCTTGTCTTTTTACTCCATACCAAGTCCCCCCAGCTGTTCACTGCAGCCACCTGTTGTCATTTATCTTAGATTGTAAACTCTTAAGCTTCTTGGGACAGGAAGCATTTGCCTAAGCACAGCGGAGCTCTGGTCTGTGTCTGAGGCCCCTAAACACTGTCATACTACAAGTGAGAAATTTGCTTCCCCGGGAAGGCTGCACTGAAAGGAATAAAAGGATTGGGGAAGTAAAGGAACTGCTATAATGAGACTGCTATACTTATTTGTTATGCAATAGTAACATGAAAATTACAGGCACACGTAATATGAAAAGGAGCAAAATAAAACTTAAATTTTCATCCTGACATTTCTGCACATTTAAATTGAGCTGAAGACACCTAAGAGGGGAAACTAACCTAGGAATGGATGAACAGAGGGGCCTGAATCGCGTTGCTTATTAACGAGAAAACCCTGCGGCATGTGAAGGAATTAATAGCATGAGAATTTTGAGCACTGTTTAGACTCCTTCCATATCAATATTTGGACTCCTAAACAGAAATCACAAATCTCTGGATTAATTAAGCCTTTTGAACACACAGCCTCAGATTAAAAGCTCATTCTTGATCTCCTCTCAAGTGAAATGTGGTATTGTCCAACTGATTTCACTTGAAACTTGATTTCACTTTTATTTTGAAACTTACATTTGTGATTATTCGGTGAAGTGAATTTACCAAGACATAATGAAATGTTGATGGGGAATTCTGCGCCAAGCAGATCTAAAAGAAAAAAAAAAAAGGCCATTTATGAATACTGTTAATCTTTAACAGCTCTCAGATCAGATCAAACAGAACACTGGAAACAGGACATTAAAAAATAACAGCAATACTAAAACAACACTAAGAATGGCATTTTAAAGTATGTCTAACCAGTTAAGAACAGATTTTATTATTACAATTATTTATGAATTTCTAGATGCTGCTAGCCCAACCCTGATGTCTACACCATCAGGGAAGACTGCTTTTCTGAAAAGAGAGAGCCTCACCTTAAAATGTTGGTTGTTGTGGGGGTTTATGCGGAAGCAGGAAACTAAGCAGTCAATCATAAGATCCACATCTGCATTCTGATTACCTCTTGAGAATGGCTTACTCGGATTAAACAGCAAGTTCTAGACAAAAAAAGGTTTGGGTATGGAGGTTATTGCTTTTCACTTCTAATATACCAATACATTTACAAAAGTCAGAGACAGACTTGCTCTTCTAACACTTGCACTGTAAAAAAAAAAAATCTGCTTATACTTGTTGTTTCTTAAACTTGTTAATGTTTTAACTAGGCTAATATTAACTAACCATTAATAAACCTGAAGAAAGGATCTACCTTAAGCTTGGATTTTCATAGACAGTATCTTAACTAATGAACACTAACCAGGAAATTCAGAGTGAAAGGCCTTTATCTTTAATGAACCCATTTAGTCATTGCAGGGCGTCAGTTGATGGATTCATTACTTGTTGTATTACCTACAGTTAACGGGATGCTCTGAAAGCAAAAAATGGGCAGGTTTGAGCATTACAGGACAGTGCTTGCAGGACACTGGTTGCACGAAAATAAAATCCCCCAGTTCTCTCAACCATGCTGCAGTTAGTGGAAATGAAATGTATTAAGTCAAGAGACAGAGCAGCATGTGAGATACAATTAAGGACTGCAAATAAACTGCAATAGAAGAGAAGTTCTAATATCAGAAGGCACAGAGCTTTCTGATAAAGAAGTCTTAAAAACAATCCATGAAAAGACATTCTGGTTTGTAGTTAAAGATAATACACATTTTATTTTGAATATTAAATATCCTAAGCACAGAGGTCCTCATAAGCTCCAAGTCTGAAGTTTCTCCTCCTCTTTACCTTGAGATCTACCACCATGGACTGCACCAGAAGGAAAATGACAGAGTTATCCTCCCAGTTGATGTATGTAGACGCTTTGCACAGTTTAACACAAGCAATAGCAGCACTTTCAGTCAGCTGTCTGCTCCCACCATGGCCTGCCAGCGCTTTCCTGAGGTTGTCCAGAAACAGTTTCTGCAGAATTCAAATATACCAACCCAAAAGAGAAAAAAAAAAAGTTATAACCCGTTTGGTGAGCTCGGAACAGAGCTTTTATATCTTTAAATACATGTCTTTAAAAAACATATTCCAGACATTTAGTGAGAAATCAGTAAGAGAGGGATATTGGGGCAGTGAAAGAAACTCAAGTACTTGATTTGAATGGTATCGTCTGATGTTTCAAAATATTACGATTAGTCAGTTTAGAAAAGTACATTTTATTCATTACAGAACTTAATTTTGGACCATTTGCAGTTGTGTTACAGTATCATCGTACGTTCGATTTTATCGTGGTTGGCCTGGATGCTACAAAAACAGATGACTGCCACTATTTAACTGCAAACTTCTGTAGCCACATCAAATTCTATCCCTTTTGTAGTATTACATTCGTAAGCTACATATTCATACACCCCAAAAACATAGCAAGTACAACGTAAGCACGCTAAAACTAATGCTACACTTTACTAAAGCATGCAGCGCAGAATATGAGGATTCAAAACTCTTGACAGTTCTTTGGTCTCAAGGCTGACAGGGCTGAGTGCTTAGGTAACATTTTGTTTAGTACCTCCATAAGCAAATGACTTATTGCTCTGCACCAGAATATCTATGTAACCTTTGTCAAGCAGAAAATGCATATTACACAAGATTTTGAGGGTCGAGAAAGCAAAAGGTTAAGTAAGGTCCTCAAGACCTCAAAGCTCCGTGTAGCATGCCACTACAAAACACTTCTGTAACTTGGATGTCTATCGACTAAGACAACATTTTCTTCACCTTGTTTATTTTGGTTTCTTCTACCACATCCTTAGCTATATCTTGGATGATCTCTGGACACAGGACGAGAAGAATGATTTGCAGTGGCCAAACTGCTGCTTTCCGCTTTGTGCTTTCGGCAAAGCCATCCACCAAGTCAAACAACTTCTCTGCACAGTCTACGTTTAAAAACACCCAAATGACTACCAAAGAGTTGAAAAAATAACATTAAAATACCCTGCTACGTTTAGCTTACATTTGCTGTTTGGCAAAGAACATTACCACTCAAAGGAAAAAGGACTACAAACATTAGGACTTAGGTTCCATAAACAAAAGAAATAAGAACAGGAAAGCTGAACACATGATTTACGCACTAAAACTACTGCTATGTGGTGTTTCAGACATGCACACTATCCACGGAAGAGAAATGCTATGCAAGGGCTAGGTACTGCCTTTAGAAAAATTAAGAAATGAAAAAGACAGGCCAATTCAAATGCCCAAGACAAAAAAATGATTGATCATAAACACTGTGCCATAATGCACTGTAATTTGCATGCACAAATGTTAAATATTTGCTTTAAATATTTCACCTTTTTTTAAACGATTGAGGAGTCATTCTTTTTCTGAATGATCAGTTCACTAAATGCTAGTAAAATTTAAGTGGAAAATATGTTCATACACAAGTAACATTGGCTGCTTGCAGATGTTAAAAAAACAAAAACAAAAAACATGCCCCCACCACACCCCTGCACAATGTGCTTTACCAGAAGCAGCAGTGTGTTGCTTCAGCCTGGCTCTACAGTGTCTGTATAGACTGGGCCTTTTGGCACCTTTAGTTGAGCTGATTCAATCAGCTATTAGAAGAAAGCACCAAAAAAGCACCCGATCTATACAGACATCAGTTTAGCCAGGTCCAACTAACACGCTGCCTCTTCTGGGCATATGCTTGGCCCAACATGGGAGCATGCCAAATTTAAAGTAAAGTGCCGTTTTTGGGGGGTTTTTTAATGTCTGCAAGCAGCCATAAATATTAACATGTGCATACAGGAGTAACAGATCCTTTGACCTGTATTCAGAGTTCAAACCCATACTCTTCCTATGGAATAAATGGAAACTAAAAGGATCCCCTGAGTATCCATATATGCAGAAAACCTGACATGAAGTTTGAGGATGAGGAAGAAAGGGAAAAAACAAAACACAGATGGGAAATAGCCTGGATTGGTCTACATAGAGGAAACAGTTGTGTTCTGCAACCATGTCTGAACTCGCCATTGTGGCTACATTGGGCTGTTATGACTCTGGAAAGCATTTACACATGTGCTTTGATCTATTCCTATTCAGGAAGAGACTTAACACAAAAGGCCTAAGTACCCATTCTGAGGTTAGGATGGCATACTTTCCCTGTATCAGGGTCGAACGTGTATTTGTAAACCCATTATTATACGTTTACAAGATGCACTTTGGATTCATGTGCTGTTTACTTATGTGCACCAAAATAAAGGTCTAAAGGAAAACGTCCAGACCCCACCTCTTACCACCCACTTCCACTTGTGGTTCAGGGAAACAAGCAAGCATACATCCTTGTCTGTACCGCCAAAGGAGACAAAAAAGCATCTCTTCTGCCCCAAAAGCAAGGCACATTCAAAATTCACTGAAACTGCTAATTCTCAAAGTAAAACGGGGTGGGGTGGGTGGGAAAGGCAACTTAACCTGAGAAATCCAAATCAGCTTTCAAAAAGTACATATTAAAGTGGCTGGTTATTCCTTACCAGCCATATCGGTCTGTGGTGTCTGGTACAGTTTTGTGAATTCATCAGGATAGTTTTCCACCCAATTCCAAAATGCCTACAAGAGACAAGGCAACACATCTTTAAGCATACGTAACCATCAGTTTAAGAAATAAATTAAATTTACAAAATCAATTTCTAGGGGCAAAGAGATGTTATTCTACCCTTCAGAGTCAGCAGGCAGTGTTTTTAGAATGTGTCATTTAATTTCACCACCCACCCAAAAAACGATAACTTTCCTGTAAGTTAGAGGTGTCAAAACAGATGATTTGCTGTGTAAACTATGCTGCTTTACAGGTTCCCAAATTAAAAGATAGAATGAGCCTTCAAATCAATAATTGAGGAACAATATGAAAAATTCAGGCCCAAATATAACAATGGTAAAATACTTGCCTTTTCAAGACTGTTAATAACAGCCAGTTGAGCTACTTTCTTTAGGGCTTTAAACTTAAACACTGTCTCTGAAACAATAAAATATTTCAGTATTTGTTAAAAGGGTTTTTCCTTCAAAACAAGTGTAGAGTATGTATTAATTCATCCTAGTAAGGTATCTAAAGGGCCAAATATCTGGAGTTTTTTTTAAACCTTTAAACAAATTATAATGTTAATGGCTTTAGCACATTATATTATTTCGAAACCAATATACATAGTAAGACCCATAGCAACACGCACCTTTATGCAAATACAGATGCACCAATTTAACTATATCTAGGTCTAGCAGCATAAAATTATGTAGATCAGCCTTCACAGATACAGGTTCAGATCTCAGCCTACCTTGCAATAGTCGTTTTAGTTTTGCACAGTCCACACTGATGTACTGTAAGAGTTCGATATCATGAACATCAGCATTATCTTCCGAGCACACAGTCAGCTCCTGTAATCTAAAAATATGAAAAGTAACTTACCAAAACGAATGGTGTCAGCAGTGACTGATGTGTTCATTTCTACAGTGCTAAACCTGTGAATATTAAAGGCATAAGGACAGGATCCTCTCCTGACTCCTAAATGGAACTTAGTCAGACTCAAGAATTGAAAGTAAAACTTGGATGATAAAAAGTTAATTTTATACAATGTTTTCCTTTCATCGTCTTAGAAAAAATTGTTTCAGAGATTAAATGCTCAACACTCCAAGCTATTAGCCAGCTTCCAACACCATCTGTTGATACGTATATTTACAACAGCATTTTACCCTATGTCCTCTAGCTATTTACTATGCTATGGATGCAATCAATATTGCCTTTCACCTAAAAGTACCAACCTTCCTGGCTGATGGAGCCTTTAGGCCAACATCCCTAAAGAGCAAATATCGTGCTTTATACTTGAGCTAGAACATCTGGACAATAATCACCAGCACTCATTAGGTCCTAAGGGACCTGTAGCAGCCCTCTTCAACTAAAAGGAAGGCCAGGTTTTCCTGTCCCTAGTGAAACTCATTTTGTTTTAATCACATCAGTTTAAGCACAATGATAAGTTGGTAAATTTCTTCCCTCCTTTTTTGATGATGACTTGCTAACACCGTCCCAGATCACAAGGTCCTAATAACTAAATCATATGTTCCTGCAAGTTAAGGATGGCCATGGTCTGTTCCAAAGCTACAGATGTGTATTTGACATGATATGCGATTTCTAGCATTACACACAAAAGCAGTCTTCATTTCATCAATGTGGGGAAAATTTAACAGCCCACGCTGGGAATGGGAAGGTCCCTGATGCTGTGCTTTACATGCCAAAAATCCCCCAGCTGCTGTACAAGGCCTAGAAATATGCCTAAACAGGAAGCACAGGTCAAAAGATCAGCAATGTTAACTGTTGGCAGGCTGACCCCTGTGGAGATCAGCAACAATTGGCCAAATGTTTAACCATTTCTGTACCAGCCAGGTTGAAGTGAAAGACAGGATTGTGTGGGGAAAAAAAAAGTGAAGTCCAGTTTAAAAGCTAGCCTTCAATTTCAAAACCAAGCAAGGAGTAAAAAAAAAAAAAAGCTTTCAGAGCACAACTTCTAAACTATAGCACAGATGTATGAACAAATATAGATTAAAGAACTATATGCAAGACTAGGTTAACTGTTTTAACTATTGCCTGTGTAATACATGGGAAGAATTATTTCCTACTGCATAAGAAACTGAATGTGATCCACTCACTTAGCAAAAACCACATCCTCCATGCTGAATGCCAAGTCTAGGTCCTTAAAACTAAGGCTATTAAAACCCTTTCACATTTGAGGAAAAAATGAGATTTCAGTGAATTAAATGTTTACCTAGTTAGCTTTCTGAAATGGGAATGCACCTCCTTTCAAATGTTCTGGAAGGTCTAATTATATAGGGTGCACAATTTCTTATTTCAAGTAGACTGTATCAAAATAGCTCAATCTGGCACATTTGTTGCTGTCCAACACTAACAAGGTAGCACAGGATCCAATTTTAACAGACCTGTTCCTGGTTATAATCATCCTACGCAGGTAAGCATTAAGCCATTTCACACAAGTTTCAAAAGTACTTAAAACCATTGCCTTAATAAAAGTTTACTAGGCAACCTTTGTAGGCTGGCAAAGGACATAACGGCACTAACGCTAAGGATAAATTGTAAAAAGGGCAGAGGAAAGGAACCAAAAATTATTAGAGATCTAGACTACATACAAGGGTAGATTGGAAGAACTGGGATTAAGTAAGTCTAAAGAAGAAAAAACTGAATGTGATTTGATAACAATCTTCATGAACCAAAATGCTTGGTACAAAGAGGATGGTAACCAACTATTTCCCCATGTCCACAGGAGATGCTAAGAAGTGGCTTAAATTACAAGGGATATTTATTAGGATATTAGGAAGAAATGTCTAACAATGAAGGCAATTAAGCCCTGGAGCAGATTGCCTGGAGATGTGGAGTCCCCATCAGTGGAAGTTTTAAGTGCAAGATTAGACAAACACTTGACTACGATGTTTTAGCCAGAAATGTTTCTGTCTTCAAGAGGCTTAGACAAAATGACGTCCTGAGGTCCCTTCCAGCCCTATTTCTCTAGGGTTCTGTGTCTAAAAATAAATTCATCTAGCATGCAAAAATCAGCTATAAGGTAAGTTTTTATCAGCTGAAAGTTAAGCAAAGTTCTGGAATAAGAAAGGAGTTTTATTCAGACAATTAAGATTCTTGTTAAACACAAATACCCCACTAGCATTTAAAAGAGTTTTAATATTTTCCAGATCAGAAAACCTGCAGTTCAAGGAAGAGCTTTATTTTCAACTCCATGGATTAAATCCAAACAACTCTTATAGTAGCTGATAAATTTCTAACCCACTGCATAAGCTATACCATTCAAGCACTCACCTGGTGGAAATGCGGCTAAAGACGGCATTAAAGTTATTGCAGCTGAGAGAGAAAAGAACCCCAGAGGCAGAATTGCGAAGCTCGGCTGCATGTTGGTTTCCTTCACGGAAGGTGTGGATAAAGTGGCATATTTCTGGCAGCAACTGTTTGACCAGCATCGTCTCATCTAGCCGCATGGTGTCCTTCGGTTGCTAAATCAGAAACATCATGTTAAGACTTCCCGAAACTCCATTTTGTAGCTTTACATGCAGAAATGTTATCTACTCACTGCTATCAAAGGGAGAAATCTGAACTTCTTGCTTTATACACACTACTACTTTACCTTTGCAGGTATGTTTCTAGAAACTGTGAGTCTGTTAGTTGCCCAGTACCATTAAGTATTGACTGGATTATCAAAAAATTTTCAAGCAAAAAATTTGAATGCTTCAAAGGATCAACTCCCTCTGTAGAGTGAGGGTTCAACCTCTGGATGCTTGAAAGGATTGAAATGGTCCCCGAGGCCATTTCAACCTGCATAACACACTGGGGGAAGGCAACTGAGTGATCCTTGCTTAGCTAATGAGGATAAGATGAAAACCTAATCCCCTCCCTCCACCCAACCCTGCCCACCCCCAGTCCTCTCTCAGTTTTTTGGCTGCTCCATCTCTCCATGTAGGGAGAGAAGAGTAGACAGAAAAGAGGGTGCTCCCCTACTGACTCACAGTATGAATCCAGACAAGAATGAGGATGGCTAGACCTTCCAGTAGGAGAAAATCCTTTTTCCCCAATTTGCACAGTATGAGACATGGAAACTATTTTACAAAGAATGTGAAGTGCAACTTTGCTCTACTAAGAACAAGTCTTGACAGAAGGGTCAGTATTTAAAGCTTTCTAAAATTCTACCAATGAATTTACAACAGGGAATTGGGAAGTTGCAGCCACTCCCACTCAGTTGACCTGAGTCTTGTTGCCATGAGAACTTGGTGAAACATTAAGCAAGAAATGTCTGAAGATATCACAGAACACAACTCTCTTTGTATACAACTTTGGCTCTATCTTATTAAATGTATACTGGCTCAAACTGCTTATTTGAACTGATAAAGCAAGAGGCATTCAGTACAATTTTAAGCTGTTAAAAGAAATGTCATCATGTACATGAACACTGGGGTTTCCAAAAGTTTGGATTTTGGGGTGTGCACCCTTTAAAGAAAATAATTCAGGAAAGTTTGACAAGTCTAAAGCACAAAACATTACAGGAAGAAAAGTAAAGAAAAATACGTTATTGACTTAAAGTTGAAACCTACTCTGTGATGTGCATTTACCCATATCTCATTGTTCATGAATTTGAAACAGAGCATTTATGTTGAATAAAAGTACTTACTACATTGACAAATCAAATCCTAGTGTGTTTTAAGTGAAAGATCTTTTAAAGCCGGCACAACAGAATTGCAAGCTTAGATGATTTCATTACATCCATCCATCCTGAGTTCAAAAGCAATCCCTTTCTGGTTAAAGGAATAAAGTAGAAACGCAAAGATTTCACCCAAGCTAAAGTTTGTCTTTGCAATTATACAACTTTGCAGAAAGAACTGTACAACTGTTTATATCCCAAAGGTAAAAGCAAACTGCCTCTCAGCACAGATTTGAATGAAATAGGAAAGTTTCTGTGGAAACCTCAAGACTGGACTCCCACTGGAAGTTTGTACAAGGTTAGCTAATGTAAACTAGGAAACACCTGCAAAAGTAATCTCTAGTATGGTGATAGCAAAGGTTTCTGTCTGTGTATACAGTTACACAAACCAAAATAAAATTGCATCAACAAATGTAAGTTGCAAGAAATCTCTGCCTCATTTAAGAAAAGTGAGCTTCTATAAACTTTAATAAGGATTTTTATTTTCATTTAATCTATGTATTACTCTACACTGACTGTAAAGCTACCCTTTAATTTTTTATACTGTCTGAATTGTGACATGAAAGGATTTTATAATTTTGTTGGTTAACCTACTTAGAAACTTTCCACATATGCAGATCCAGCAGAAACTTCGCACTAGGATCTGTTTCTACACCAAAGCCTGTCTCCTATGAACACAACAGTTGGTTTTAGTAGAGCTGTTTGCTATTAATTTTTCATATGAAATGCCAGAGAAAAAAGCAGTATCATTAAGAGTTCTGCAAGAGGAGGAAGCAGAGGGCAGGTCAGTTTTGAAAGCTTTTTGGGCTCCTTAAGTTGAAAATTGAGACATTTTTAATCACAGTTACCTACTACATATTAGGAAGGAGACGAAACATTTTACAATTCATTCTAATTTTATCACTTGCACTAACATTTCAATGCACAGGAGTTTTTTTCTAACATTAGCATCTATCCTGTTATGTGACATAAATTGTTTCCAATTTTAGCAGCAGCTAGCACACAACCCTATGTATGACTTCTGCTTTCTGTTTGCATCGGCTTTACCAGCTTAGGGTTAATGACAACTCACCCCTGCAAGACATTTTTCCAGTGTATCCAATATAATCAGCTGAGAGAGATATAAATTCTTTTCAGCAGCTTCTCCAAATATCCTCTAGAAAAAAAAGATACAGATTTAGCTCAGATGTATAACATGTAGATTATGCTAAAAATTACAGGTGGATGGGGGTTAGGTAGCACAATAGGTTTATGTCCTAGCCTATCAACCTTCAGAGTTCTGGGTACAAACTTGGAAATAGGACAAACAAAAGGAGATTAACAGTTATATCTTAACTCCTGCCCAAAAGTATCACAACAGTTTTGACATGATTAACTTGTATTGCACCAGCAGAACCACAGAACATTCCTGGAGGTGAACTAGCAATTGAAGTGGGGAGCTCAGCCAGCCCCTCACTTTTATGAACCCAAAATCCAGACGAACAACAAAGGCTACACTTCTCTGGAAGTTAATCTAGTATCTAATACTGTTTATCTTTTCATTTCTTCCATGCTTTACTTCACTGCCAACATCACCTAACACAACTGAGCTTCCACAAATCTGTAGCTTCTCAGTGGTTCAAAATTTAGCACAGACCCACAGGAAAAAGCTCACATAATACCAGAACCACAAAGCAGATGCTGAATTTTAAATCTAGGACACAAGATTCCATCTGTCAGGTATTTACGCTAGCATCCGGTTTCACTACCAGCTCCAATGGCCAATTATGTCAATATTTGGACTAGAACAGAAGAACAAAGCAGAGAAAGGATACCCAAAAATACAACTGGTACCATTGTCTGTAGCTAGAACACTACATTCTCATGTTATATTTAAAGTTGCCTGAAAGGTTAGTTCAAATAGCTATAGCTTTTTGGAGAGAACAAGGTCTTCTAACTAGATCTTTTCTCTAAATGTGGACTACGATGACACTACTGGAGTTTCCTGACTCTGATGTAGGAATCCTTGAAAAGTATTAGCTCCTGAATGAGCTTGCATCTCTTCTTTAATCATGGAAAAGTCCAATCCTTGCTGTTTGGTATAGGACACTGATAAGGAGACACATTCCTTCCTGCCTATACTTTAAGGCAAGTAAGGACTTTCAGGAAGGATTAATTTAGCAGCATCAACTTGGGTTAAAAAATTCAGTTATTGACATTTCCCTGAAAAGCTACACAAACAGTACACAAATGTTTCTTCTAGCTCTATAGTTTGCACCCTAGTTTATCCTACAATAACCTCAAACATCAACAGATTTCCTCATGCCCAGGAGGTTTAATTATAATTCCCTCTGAATGAAGATAACAGGTAGGATTTTAGGTTGCTTACTGTTCATTCGCTGCAGAGCAGCATGTTTTCGCTCTCTGATTTGAGCTAACTTAAATAAATTATGGAAGATTTTTATCCTCCGCACATTACTAATATGTAGAGTGGGCAGCTGATTTATTTGCTGGCCCCATTAGTTTCTATGGCCTTTAACACTGCAAGCTTTTGCTGTCCTTTCTATCTCTTTCTAACAAGTATGCAAGCTGGCATTATCACCTGCCTTTTTTGCAAATTCACCCAAGCAGTGACAGTTAGTAAGCAATCAACTTTATGATGATGAATCCTAGTATTTGGAACGTATTCCCCCATGAAAAGTGTTTTATTTCATCCCTCTCCTCTTAAAAGGCTCCTCAAACTCCATATCTGGCCAGCAAAAAGGTAGTTTTTATTTTTCCTCGAATAAACACTTTTGACCATAATGAATACCTTTACCATTAGTTGGGTTTTTTTCTTCCTTCCTCTGGTATCAGGCACCAAAGATGCTTCCATTGTTAATATTAATGAAAAAGGGGATCCAATAATGCTCTGGCGGATTTTTTTGGAAGTGAATTTATTGTGCATTTTGTTGCTCCTCAGACAAACTGAGCATTGATGGAGACCATTCATGTTATGTTAAACCTTTGAGTTTAAGAATATGCTTCAGGAAATTGGAAGGAAGGTCCTTTGGAACCTCTTTCTCCCATTCTTTTACTCCAACTTGTAGCCCTCAAGAATTCAACATTAATGAGATCCCTGACTCAACCAAGAACAACTTGGAATCCCACACGGCTTGGTCCATGGACCTGTACTCTTCAGTGTCTTCATCAGTGACTTGGATATGGGCATGAAGTGTACTCTGTCCAAATCTGTGGATGATACTAAATTGTGGGGTGAAGTGCACACTCCAGAGGGTGGGGAACAATTGCAGGCAGACCTGGACAGGTTGGAAAAGTGCGTAGATCAGAATAGGATGCAGTACAACAAGGACAAATGCAGAGTGTTGCACTTAGGGCGTAACAATATCTAGCCCACCTACTGGCTAAGAAATGACCCTCTCAGCAGTACGGAAGGGGAAAGGGATCTCGGATTCATAGCGGACTCCAAGATGAACATGAGTCGTCAGTGTGATGAAATCATCAAAGCTAACCGCACTCTATCATGCATCAGTAGATGCATGACGAATAGATCCAAGGAGGTGATACTTCCCCTCTATGCAGCATTGGTCAGACTGCAGTTGGAGTACTGCATCCAATTTTGGGTGCCGTACTTTAAGGAGGATACGGATAACCTTGAGAGGGTCCAGAGGAAGGCCACTCATACGGTTAAGGGTTTACAGGCCAAGTCCTATGAGGAGAGACTAAGGGACCTGGACCTCTTCAGCCTCTGCAAGGGAAGGCTGAGAAGTGATCTTGTGGCCACCTACAAATTCATTAGGGGGACGCAGCAAGGTATTGGAGATGCTCTGCTCACCAGGGCACCTCTTGGGATAACAAGGAACAATGGTCACAAACTGACAGCAGATTTAGGCTAGACATCAGGAAAAACTTCTTCACGGTAAGGGTGGCTAAAATTTGGAATGGGCTTCTAAGGGAAGCGGTGCTTCCCCTTACCTTGGGGGTCTTTAAGAGAAGGCTGGATAGGCATCTGGCTGGGGATACCTGACTCCAGCACTCTTTCCTGGCCAGGCAGGGGGTTGGACTCAATGATCTGTTGAGGTCCCTTCTGACCCTAGCATCTATGCCTCTACGCAACTGAGCTAAATCAAATGTCAGCAACATGGGACGAACTGTGCAGGATATACTCCACTCCCATCTTCACTTATTTTTCTTTTCTACTGACCTGTAAGGGATGAGCTCAGGAGATTCACTCTTTAGTGCGACTACTAGACGACCCCAAACCATTTCCTTAATGGTTCTTAACTGATAAGCTTGTTTAGCTCTTTTTTTGACGGCGTCATTGATGACAACGCCACCTGCAATTGACTTCAGGAAATGCTTATGTCAGAACATGTAAGCAGAAACTAGAGACTTATGTCCAGGCTTTAGATGCTGTTTCTGACAAGAGTAAACAGAAAAGCTCCCATCTTGCCAGGGTCTCACTAGCTTTGAGCAAGTGTCCTTCTCCTCTCCCAATGTTATTGGGATGCTTTTTCAGTTAGTTGGTATATTTAAGCCGTGGGATGGAGAGAACCAGTCCTCACTGACCAAGTATCATTTACACTACATTTTCCAATGATTTGGAGAATGCATGTACACATATTGCTTACAAACACGGGGTAGTGCAACATGCTGAGTTGTACCTCTCAAATAGTAATATATCCGTTATCATCTATTATCTCAATGGATAACCAAAAAGGTACCAATGAATATAATATCACTACCATTCTTCTCTCAGACTCTGTTGCCATATCTAGCTCATCATCCTCACAAGCAATATGTATATTACTACTTTCAATTCTGTTGGTAAATTTTACTGCAGTTAAAGTTGAGAAACTGGAAGGGGACCCAGAACCTATTGAATGCACAACACGTAGCAGCAATTTGACTCACATTTCAGACCAGACATTCCAAAGTTTTTGATAAATCCAAACAAAAACAGAAAGAACTTACCATATTATTAACATTTTTTAAGATATTAGTGAGACCACTTATGACCAGGGAAAACTTGTACTTGGAAATGTTTATGAGGCATTCCTTGTTATGTTCTGTGCTGACTCTGGTGTGGGTATTCTGTTGGCCAGCTTTTATTGGAAGCTGCAAATAAAAAGGAGTATTATTAACATCTGTACAGCAAGATAGAGAGTGACATTTTTACAGGAGAAAAGCAGCAGAGAAAACTTTAAAAGAGTCTAAAGAAGGCAACCTTACAGTAAGTTAGCACAGTACCTTACTTTTATATAAGATTGTTTTACTTCCTCTGTCCGTCTGCTAAGAAATCTCTTATCGTGTGACACGCAAACCAAATTAATAAGTAACCGCAGTCCTACAGAATGTCTCCATTTAGAAACAATTATTCATAATAATAAAAAGGATGCAGTGCATTCTTCTTCATTCGAAAGCACTGCACTGGATAGCTTGTCTAAGTCCAACCATGCAGTCAGTTCAGTAATAGGTGTCACCCACAATCCTCACCTCACACATTTCCTCGACCATCACAGCTACAACAGCACTCGAACTCTACCGTAAAAATAGAATTTTAAGTCTTAGAGGAGGAACAAGAAACATGAAAAGCAATTGCCCATGAAGACAATTATGAGTCGGTGGACAGACCGTGCATTTCAAGCCTCCACACAAGTTGAAATGTAGGGTGTACAGTAAATATTAACAGGTAACCGACAGCTGCTAAAGCTGTTTGGTATTAGAAGTGACAAGTAAAACTATTTAACCCCAATTGTTGGGAAGGGAAAGCTAATGGAAAACTAGGTATGTGCCTACATAGCACCTAGCCCAAAAACCTGGGATTCTTCTTCACTGGGTCCTCCCAGTGCTAATGAAATATCAACACCAAAAGCAAAGCATGGGTGATAAAATGAGAGGCACTATAGTAAGATGGAGAGCATGAAAGAGTTCCTAAGTGCAAAAAGTTTCAGCAGTGTCGCTGAAATAGTGCAATCTAACGCGATCTAAAAATGTTACATAATTTTCAATACTATTCTTGAAACAACTGTTCCTCTCAAACCAAGTATGAAAAACAAACAAGCAATAAAAACCAACTTTAGATCCTCAGCTGAATTTACCCTAGAAAAGCATTGCTAGCCTTCATATGCTACACAGCTCTTTTACACAGATTCTTTTGCGACGTTGCCAGTGGCACATTTTACCCTTAATTATTCTTGTTACAAAATTTAAGTCTTATTTGTACTTCAGTAGCACTCTCAGACTCCAATCTGGAGCTTCACTGAGCTAGGCACAAAGTCATACAAAGACACAGTATCTGTCCCAAAAGCCTGTCAGTGAGTATTTCTGTGATGAGAGCTCAAAGGGCATTTCACTTCTGTATACATTGCAATTCAACTTATCAATGCCTATACTTTGTGAATGATTCAATTCAGGTGCTCAGTTGCAAGAGGCATCTGTTTTCTCCCATCTTCTCTGCACGCCCGATATGTGGATTAAAGAAAGTTATATTTTGTGACAATACATTCAAAAAGAATAAATCTTTCTAAAATTTCTCCCAGCCTGATGCAGAAAGAAGACCGTCAAGAAGGATCTTTTACATCAAGTAGCAAAAGTTAGACTTCAGAGGCAACTATTCCACCAAAGATAAGACTTGGAGCAATTTGACAAAACATATTAATCCTACTCTGTGAACACTAGACACTTTGTTTCAAGCTGCACTCAGTAAATTCTTCTAAGGTCACAGACCAATCATTTCCCTTGTGTGCAGTTTACCAGAGTCAGTTGGTTACAAGCCATCAGACCACATTAAAATGTGGAAAGGAGGCCTTTGTTGAAATTCGTTTTATGGAAGCTTCATGTTTAAAAAAGAGTCAACAGATTAGGGAAACAAGAATGCAATCAGCACATCATCTGTGTTTACAAATCACACACACTATTTAGGTTTTGAGCAGGCCCTAAGGATCACTAATTACAAAAATGTCAAATATTTAAAGTGTTACTTTCTTCTGGTTTTAACTAGATCCCACTAGAACATTCTGTAAACTTATATCCTGAAAACACATCAATGGTTCAAAGAGATACACCGAAAGATTATTTGAACTGGAAGCCCACTCTCTTTAAGAAAACCCACAGAATTTAAGAGCAGCCAAGGGGAAAAGTCCAAGCAGTTTACATGTGCTTAAATCACCAGGAAGCACTAAAGGTTTGGGGTCAGCTTTTAATGAAAAGCTGTAGCATCTTAACACTTAGTTTATAATATTAAAATGTATAAACTTCCTTTTAATACAGTTATAATGAGATTGACCTGAGCCAGCCATCAAAGACTGTTTTTAAATCCAAAGAAACTTGGTCATGAAGGTTATGGCTATCCTGTCCAGTGATCTTGACCCAGAATTGTACTGCAGACTTTTATTTGGAATAACTGTTCAACAGCTGTACCACAGCCTGACTTGATAGCAGATGTCATTGTACTTCTTGGGGTCTGAATGCCAGCAGAGACTAAGCGGGTATAAAAGAAAATGAAGAAGAATATTGAACTGCCTAGTGCAGAGAAATTCCTCTTCTCTGTGCAACCGTCTCTCACTCCTACCTCCCAAAGCTAACTGTGAGACTACAATTTCCAAAGCTGGTTAAGGGGTTTTTGTGAGTGCTTGTTTTGTTTCTGTAACCCAGAACTAAATCCTGCTCGCATGGGAATTCAGGTATACGCAGCTACTTTCTCACATTAACAAAATCTGACAAAAAAATGACTGTATGGTAACTCTAACATGAATATGCATATAGCAACCTGTAAAAATATGAGTGCTATTTTGTATGGACGTTCATTTTTCAGCGCAACTATTTTACAGGAGTCTCAAGTTACCTGACAATTAGAATCTGCTTTAAAATTAAGTTAACATAGATTCCCCCTTCCAAAAGAGATAGTTACATTTTAAACGCTGGAAGTGACCAAAAAAAATGTTTCTGACTCATAAATACTTTAAGTGAATATTGATTTTGGAGGGATTCCTCCAATAAAAAAAAAATGACTCTTCATTATGCTGGTTCTCTTAGCTGACTGCATTTTGTCCAGCATTAGAAAGATACATATTTTGCAGAACTCGTACAAACAAATTAATTAAAAAACAAACAAACATGAATTACCGCAAGCAAAGGATTAAAATAGGAAAGTCCTCATTAGGTCAAATTTTGCTGTTGGTTATAATGTTGCCAATATGGAGTAACTACAAAAAAAACCAACCACCAAATGAGTCTGCCACATCCTAAAATAAATTCCAAGCAGAAGTAGAGGCATTGCCTAATTTCTTATTGAAAAACAAATGTAACACAGAAGTTTACATTTTAAGCCTTGTAAAGCAAGTATTGCTTGCTAAAGGCCCAGGTTCTGCAAAATCTTATAAATGTATGTAAGTTTATGAACTTTAAGTGCTTATGAACTTGCTTAGGAAGATAACTTGAATCCTACCCTACGAACAGCACTTGATCGTTATTGATGTAATTTACAATGACAACACTGCAAACTCATCATTTTTACAACATGCAAGAAATTATAGGTTAGCAATATCTTTTACCTGTGCACTCAAATATAAGCAAAACAAAAAAAATCAATTTAAATTTATATTAATCTTTCCATCCACTGTCAAAATGCTCATTCTCAGCCATCTCAATTAAGTCAATGACATGAAGAACTACAAACAAGACCAGAGTACACAAGTGCTGATATTTAAAGAAAAAGAAAAGTTGTTACTAAATTTGTAAAGACCATTTTTTTTGTAACACAATCAATGAGAGGTAGATCACTTAATTAGTAACTTAGAGTTATTGGCAATCTTTATTTGAACTTCCAGATTTGCAGGAAACAGCAGAAAAGTCCCATCTTACTAAATGACACAATATTTCAGAAGAGTCTCAAAGTGTTCAAAAGATATTTCATGCCACAGATCTGGTTTTATATGCCTTTGTACTGAAGAGGCAACATGAGATATATATTTTGGAGCGTCTTACCACAAAAGCCACAAAGCAGTGTTACTCTTAATACTACCATTAAAAAATAGGCTACACAGACACTAACATTAAGTTTTTGTATAAACTTATTAGTGACACCCTTGAATGCAATTCAAAATAAGGGTATGGTGCTGTTCCTCTGCAGTCTTGTTAAAAAAAGCAAAAAGCAACAAAACTATAACTGTAGCACTAATATATATATTAATTTGATACTGAAGGAATAAGCAAAAGAAAATGCCTACAATTAAAACATTTTAGTCAAAAAGGACAGGATTCCTGCATTACATTTATTTTAATTACTATCACAAGAAAAGTTAAAACATGATGCACAAATAATCAGGCCATATCCCAAAACTATGAATACATGCACTGTTTTGTACTCCTCTAGGCTACTAAGTGGATGAATTCAAGGCTCATTTTAACCTAGTAACAACAAAATGGAAAAGGATGTGAAGGTCATAAATCTAAAGGAAGACAGTAATCTGAGCTGATGCAGCAGTGGGCTTCACTTATTTGAATGAGGGAAGTAAAACTGTGTAAGAAGCATCATTATTATGTTTTAATCTGAGGGATGCTCTGCACCAGCAGTTTCCAAACTGTGGGTCACAACCCCAAATGGGATCACAACATCAGCAGATGGGGTCACAAGGGTGGGGGGCTGTGGGCTGGGCTTGAGGGACCATGCTGAGGAAATGGCGACACACTGAGATCAAGTTTGGGAAGCTGTGCTTTATATGGAGTTTTTGTATCGATTTAACTATATCATTACATCAGTAACTTAATTAGTCCATCCTGGGGGTGTCAAACCCTGAAGATCTCTGGCATGGTCTGCAGGCTGGATCAGGCAGTACTGGAGCCAAGGTACAGGACCAGTCTGGTGCGGCACTGGGTGCGATATATTCCCCATGCTGGCCCTGTTGCCATATGCAGTGCACACTGGCCCCGCTCTGGGGCTTGTGCTGCAGGCCAAGAGTGGGCTGGACCCTTGCTTGCAGCACAGGGGTTGGCATGAGGAGCACACTGCATGAAGCACCCCTCCAGACCAACCCTGCTCCAGTTTGGCCCTCACCAGCACCAACGCAAGAGATGATCCAGCAGGGCTCCAGTTGAAGCATGCAAGCCATGCCAGCCCCAGCTGCTATGCAACAGAAGCCCCTGAGTGGGACCAGCAAATGCTGCACCCTGTGTGCAAGCTGAACTAGCCACACGCACTGCATGCAGCAAGGGGGGCTGGCATTGGGTACACACTGTACACAGCACCCTACCAGGTAAGCCCTGTGTGCTGGCTCCAGCATGGCCCAATCTGGACCAGCCCTGGAGCTAGCGCACAACTCCCTGATGGTACACGAGACTTCAATCCTTTTTTCATCTTCCTATTTCTAAAAGGCAAACAACACAACATGTGAACTTTGAAAAGCATCTGAGAATGGAACCAAGAAAATATCAAAACATATAAACTATAGCAATCTACTTGCCCATCTATTCTAAACTAAGCCTGCAATAGATTTTTCTCATATTAGTTACCTGAGAGAAGTGAATTCCCCTTACTGGTTGCCAAAGTGATATGAAGTTCTTCCAACTCTGACCTCACAAAAAAATGCTTAAAAGGGCTTGATTCATTAACTGATAGCAAACAGTCAGCTACTGGCAACCTAAAAATAATATTTCAAAACCTCCTCCACATCCTTACAAAATGGCACATGTTAATTTATTGAAAGCTCTATGCATTACTACGCTATAAATTATTAACTGCTCTTCAATGATGTCTGGTAGCCTCAGACCATCCAGCCAACTCTGTCTCTGTCATCAACCAGAGGGTCTGCCATACTGAACTTTAAAGTAAAATCAACACCTTCCCTATATCCTGTCACTCTTACCTATCTTCCTAATGTAAAGGAATGTTTCATCCCCTTCAAAAGGACCAGGTAATTTAATAGTGAAAAACAAGGAATTAGATTTTTGACACTTACAAAATAGAAAAAAGCATTTAAAAAAAACACACACACACACACACTTAAGATCTCTATAGTTGCATCCTACAAGCTGGCTTTCAGACTGAAAAGTAGGCATTAAACAGAATTATGTAGCTGTTGCACTGTGGAAAGTAGTGCGGTTTCTAACAGTAGGAGAGATTGTAGTGTCTTTGGGAGTGGTATCCCTTCAATGACTGAAGTGCCTTTATCCTTTGAAACCTCAGTCAAATGACTGTTCCACGGTTTGTAGATGTAATTTAAGAAAAATGAGTCTCTTTCCTAAGTGTGGCAAAGAAACATTAGTATGCGCTCCAATTACTCTAATTTGAATATACAAAGGCAGGAAGTCTTTTCCTAAAGTGTTCAGGACATTGGTTAGCAACTGGTAGCCCCAATGCACTTGATCATTTGCAAAATAACCCATTCTGCCCATTGACAGAGGTAAAACAAAGAATCAAGGACATTTCCACTACAATAAAAACAAAGTAAACCTATTTCTCTTTAGCTAAAAGAATGCTCTTTAGCAAAAGATTGTCTTTATTTTCAGTGCTCCTGGGACATGTATGAAGTCCATTAACACTTCAGATGAAAACGTCACCCCTTAAGTGTTAAGGATTGAAAACTCAACAGGTCAAACAACCTGCCACAGGCTCTGAACTACAAACATTTGAATTCTCAAACACAAAACCAAACAATTTTTAGAAGGAACACAAATATTCAGCATTGCTAGGCTTATAATTAAAATAACATTATTCTCATACAAGTATATGCCCTCCCTAGAGAGAGGAGTGCTTCATTCTCTTCAAAAGGATCAGACAGTTCAATAGAGAAAAACAAAGAAACTCCTAAAAAAAAATTCAGCAGCCTACTATATAGAAATCAGCACATTCAAGACTCAACTCCAAATACTTCATCCAAGGGTAAACCCCTGAGATCTGGAAACAAACCTTCTAGTGCAAAGCTAGCAATACCCAACCTGAAAAGCATCCAGATCCACCTGCTTACTTCCTTTCCAGAGAGAGACACTGAAAAACAAATTGGAAGATGCAGGGGTGTTCTGAACAGAAATAGGAAGAGAGATAAAGCACCCTTCCTTCCTTCAGTTGGTGTTTGGTTCCTGAGCCAGAACCAAACCTCAGCCAAGTCAATTGGAGTCATTCCATAGACTGGAGACATACTGGATCAGGCCCTAAGACCACGTGGTGAAGCAAAACACTCTTGCACTATAATGCATTGATGGATTTCAGATTGCTTTCAGAAAATAGGCCATTTGGTTCATTTCTTACTAATGCTAGAAAAAGTGTAACTTCAGGGCATACGTTGTAAACTAATGTGTATTTATCTACACAGCCTGCAGCATGGTTTTGTTTTAGAAGCATTCAGTTTTTCTGTTCTGTTTTCTTCTTTTATTCTGTGCTCTATGCCCGTGTCAAAGGAGGGAAGATTGAATTAGTTCACCTTGTATTTGGAGCAGAAGGTGGGAAGATATGTGATGGTCCTTAGATCCTGTGGGAATCTGTCAGTCTTACAATCAGCAACACACAGTTTTGTTTCGTACACCGTTTTAGTTAAAAGACATGACTTGGACACCGGATCAGAGTCCACTCCCCTTTAGTGGGGGCAGGCAAAGGCCTTCTACACAAGGACTCCAAGAAGTGTACAGACTTTCTGCCTTCTGATAAAGAGTTTCCTTTTAGCATGAAGAAAGCAGTCCTCTTAAACGCTAAGTGAAATCACAGTCAGTTTCTCTTGGTTTACAATCAGTTTCACTGTCAGATTCTTGGCTTGCCAACTGATTTCATGCGTTTCAGAAAGACATTTGCTTTAAAACAAAACTCTGCATTTCAATTTAAGCTGAATGGAACATTCCTAGTGGATTTTTATTTTTATATTTTTTTAATAAAAAATTTGTTTTTAAATGTGGACCCTAATTAATGTAACAACATCCCTTTAACTGAAAGCCACATAAAAATTTTCTTTCCTTAACGGGCGTCACAGAATCATTTAGGTCACAGGTGTCAAAGATACAGCCCTTGGAGCACTATCATCCAGCCACTGATGCTGCCCATGTGTTTTGGAGTGGTCCACATGCCTCATGGACTGGCCTCACATGCTGCATATGGGGCCAGTCCAGGATACTCACTGCACACAGACCCTGTGTGGGGCCAGTCTGGAGCAGGTACTGCAAGTCCTGCCCGCTTGGGGCCGGTCTGCAGGCACTTCAACCCATGAGATCAGATGAGTTTTGACACTCCTGACTGAGGTCACAGCAGATCCTACTGACTGTCAAGGATTGGGGCCTTTTTTCCTTGCATCTGCGAGCACTTAATGCAGCCAAATTTTAAATGATTCAAGTAATAGGGACTTCCATTACCGTGGTTGGGGTAACTAGCTGACAAGAGTCTCACGTTTTTGCCAGCAAGTCCCGTTTTGGATTGTGGGAAAACTTGTCAGCTAGTCGCAACATTTTTGACAGGAAGTCACATTTTGGATTGTGGGGAAAATGTGGTTTGCTACAATGTAAAGCCACATTTGCTGGTCATGTAAATACACAGACTCATACGCACAAAGGGTATGCCAATTAACGCAGCATTTGTCACAACAAACAAGAGTAGCCAAGAGCAAACTGGTTCGCACCAATGTTGGTTGTTGTTCGATACAGATTAGCCTGTACTCAACTTGTTGTTTCACCTCAGAATAATTGAAAAACTTGGATAAACGAGGAGAAAGACTGTCTAGTAACTATAACCTTCAGCAATTCTATTTTGGTACTTTCTAAACCATGCCACCTAAGTGGATGACAAAATATTTTTCTGTTTCTAAAAGCAACAGCAAACAATTGTTTCCCCTCTTAATTTGGTGAGAAATACACTCAGTATTACATGCACTGCTAGCTCGGCTCCCTCAGGGCTCACACCATGGTCCTGCACTTAGGAGTACAGACATTACGAGCGGAGAAATGTGAAAATGCATAACCAGCCCAGTAAAGAAGAGAAGTGGGGAATGTAACAGTGTGCGTCAAAGTAATTCAAACTGCAGTCAGCGATGCAACAAGGAAATAGCTCCCCACTTTTACATCATTATTGGCTCATCAATCACACATCTATTTCAGTAACAGTTTAGGGGAGTGGATTATGCCCATTCAAAAGTAATACATTAGGAGAAAACACAAGGGTGTCAGAATAACCCGGCAGGTTTGCTCTGAACTGAATCCCAGAGTCACCTTCCCACCACAAAGGCTGCGCTCAAGAGTGGGCGCAGCAGAAGGGAGGAAATATGACGAGAGCTTGCAAACCCAAGATGAAGTAACTAAAATGAAGTGGAATAAGAGACCAATTCAGTACGTAACAAAAGTTTCAAAATACAAGTACAACAGTCCCTTCCTCGCTGCTTGACCCATTAAGTGGTTTAACACAGAGACTCGACTCTGGTTAGTATAGATGGGAATTACTCCATGAACGGACCACAGTACTGCTCCTAAAACAGCTATTGTGCAAGCGAGTAGGCCACTGGGATCGTTGATATCATATTTACTAAATATTTTCTCTGTAACTCGCAATCCAAAGGGCTTCGTTTCTTTGAAAGCAGGAAAGGACCCTTCCTTCCCTACGCGTTGACCCTTAATGAGTCCATAAAGCATAGAAGACGACACTTCTATTTAAAAAGCTCGAGGGCTTAACTCCTACCAGATGTTGGCAAGCCCAATCCCGACAACGAAGCCGATGGCAAAGCCGAAAGCCTCCTCACACCAGTGCACAAAGAAACATTTGCTGGTGTTACTGGGAGCAGAACCGGCCCCACCGGTCCTTTTCAAGTGACAGGTGGAAAAACGCTCTGCGAGCAAAAACGTGTCGCCGTTATCAAAAAAACACCATCTTTTGGAACCGAACCATCCGGGGAGAAAAGCTCAACTTTTCTGTCCCCCGAAGAGCCGGCGCTGATGGCTTTTCGAGAGAAAAAGCAGCAAGGATGCCCTATTTCTACGGGCCGCGCAGCTCTACCTGGGGCCGGAGCGGACGAGGCAAACCCGCCCTCCGGAGCCAACCTCGTCTTTTCTTGTTTTTGAGATGCACGTTAGGCCTCCGCGGCACAAAAGAGCCCCCCTCTCCGGCGTAGCCCAAAAAGAGCCGACTCAAAAACCAGCCGAGCGACCTCTCCCCCGTTACGTGCGACGCTGGGGAGGGGGCGGCGGGGGGGGGAGCAAATCTTAGCGCCGCCGGGATGCCTCCCGGCTCCTCGTTTGGGAGACATGGATGGATATTATCCACAAAAATGATGATGAGGAGGAGGATGGGGGGGAGGGGAGGGGACAAGAGCAAAGCCCCAGACAGACCCCCCCCCGCCCCTCTCCAGGCCCAGCCACTGTGTGTGACAAAGGAGAGGGGCCCGGGCCCGGCCCCAGGCGTGAGGGGGAAGCGGGACAGTGGGGAAGCGGGAGAGAGGGGGCCGGGGGGACCGACCCCACCTGCTCGTCGAAGCGGTTGACCACGGCCTGCACCCACTCCACCGGCTTGTGGGCCGCCATGTCCCGCCGCGGGCGGCCTGCAAGGCGGGTGGGGGGGCGGGCTCCGCGCGGGCCTGGCTCAGCTGCCCGCCGCCATCAGCGCCCCGCGGCCGCCATGACACCCGCCGGAAGCCGGAGCCCGCCGCCCCCACCAGCCCAGGCTGCGGCCGGGCGCGCGGACGGCGCATGCGCGGCGGAGGGAGAGGGAGGGCTGTGCGCAGGCGCCGAGGGCAGCGCGGCCCCGAGGGCGCGTGCGCGGGCTGGCGCGGGGGCGGTGCCGCGGGCGGAAGGGTTGCGCATGCGCGCGGAGCGGGGCTGAAGGGGGAGGGCTGCCAGGAGAGAGGGAGGGCAAATGGGCTTTGCTGCCCTGCCCTGTTGGCTGGAGGGGGGAGATCTCTCACTGTTTCACACTGCTTGTGGGCCCCTTCCATGCCTTCTCCCTTGGTTGCTTCCTCAGGCTGTAGGCATGAGCTTCAGTTTTGGGTGGGGGAGAGGTTTATAATTTGCATCTGAGGCCAAATTAGCAGAAACTATATGCAAAGAGTCCAGACCCATAAGTGGCCCTACTACCGGCAAACATCCTCCACCCACACCTGGGGCTTCAGATGTTTCCAAAACCTTTGCTGGGCATCCTCCTTGCAGGCCCAAGCCCGGAGGCTTGGGGTTAGGATGCCCCAAAGTTTTTCTTGCTCTTTAGGTTTAAGGCCCTTGGAGCAAGCAAGGGAGGAGACTCCCATTTCCATAAACTGGGCTTAAAGCTGCTGCACCTCGGCGGGTACTGAACCACGCCAGAAGAGCAGTTCTCCTGCAAAACGGTTCAGGAAAACTGCCTTTTTGGACACAGATGCATGGTATTTCCCCTGGCAGGTTAAGAAGCCACTACGCTTGTCCTGAACCTTCAAGAAGCATGAGTTTCAGTTCCTCTTGTTGCACCTGAGGCCAGGCACAAACACCTGGCTGCAGTGGCGATACATAGGGTATACACAGGGGTGTACGTGCACCCCCTGAGAAGTGCCAGTGCACCCCCTGACCGACCGGGGAGTGCAACGCCAGGGAGTGTTGCTTCTGGAAGCGGCTGCAGTGATCAGCCACTGACTGGCTGCTTGGCAGGGGGGGGCACATGCCCCACCTGACTAAGGCGGCACCAGTCGCCCATGCCTGGCTGGGAAGGTGAAATGGAGAAATCCTGGCCTTCTGCTCATCCCTCCCTCCAGACGCAGCTGACTTTGACAACAAACTAACTCCTCAGCCAGCTTCCCTTTGCAGCCACCCTTCTGCCAAAGGCCAGCAGGAACCTAAGCAACCTTGGGTTGCTTTGCCTGTGCAGAGTTATTCTCACTTTATGCCTAAAGAGCAATGCAGAGGGAAACGCACATCCTGCTCCATTTCCCTCTGCAACCTTCCTGTGCCATGCATAAACTATGATTGAAGTTCCCCTGCAAAGATGATGGTGGGGTGGGGGAGGTGAGGGGGAATAAGGGGAGGACAGACGTACCCTGCCACCCTGAGAAACAGTTTAAAGTATCTTTAAATGGACTTTCTAACGTTTTCATTTATGCATAAAATTACTAGCTACAGGTTTTGTTAGGGGTGGGATCATACTTCGCTTTACAGAACAGAACTTTGCTTTATAGTAACATATTTTGCTTTACAGGAAAAGGGCTTTCCAGTAAAATATTTTACTTTACTTTACTTTATATAATCCTAAAAGCTCCAGACAAGAGACTATGGAGAAAATCATTCCCCTCACAAAATAAAAGCAACACTTTGAGCCTAGAGAGGTGGTTAGCTGTCTGAAGCCAGGCAGGGAACAGGGTAGAGTTACACCTTGTAGACTAACTATATCCGATGTATAGCATAAGCTTTTGTAAGTGAGCTCTCTGCTTATGAAAGCTTATGATATATATCTCCGATTTTCTTTGAATCTAGCAATGTAACAGGATTCTACGCACTGGATTACATCCTATCACACTGTCTTTTGTATTTTGGTAGACACCTTTATAGTAGTATTAGATTGCCTTATATTTAACTAACAATGAAATATTTAGCAACATTTCACCCATTGTTGTTGTGTGATCTCCTTGATTCCTGCCTTGTGTGTTCTTGTTAGTGGGCAATGAATCCATATGCATCACATTTTGTTTAAATAAGTAAGGAGGCTATTGTTATCTGTGTGTGCACACTCTCATTCTGTGTAGTTTCATATCATTTGCCACTTCAGCAGAAGCAAGAAATATTTCTGAATGATCATGATCCAAAATAACATGACAAACACTTTATTGCAGGCCAATCTATCCCAGGTCTTTACTGATCAAAAACTGATCATTCTAGACTTAAAGTCAGAAGCCATGAAGTTTCCTCAGTTTGTTTTTGTCTGAAAAAGGTGCTTATTCTCATTTAATTTTGCTATGTAACAAGTCTCATTGGGAGCAATCCATTGGGAGCAAACTTTTCTCTCACGTTAGTTATTGCACCAAAATCACAAAAGAGATTTTTGGACTAATGCAGTATAGGACGTGGTAACGAAGATTGGTCCTAAATGTCATACTCTTCACAGATTCTCTTTTCACGCAGATATTCGGTCTTCTTAATTAAGTTGCAAACTGTCATGAAATAAGGATTGATTTCAGGACCAACACCACCTAAGCAGGAGACAAGAAAAGGAGCAACGCATTAACAAACTCTCACAACTCCCACATACAAAAGAATGGAGGTTCACTGATCTCTTAAAGACAACAGGCTAGATTTCGCTGTCTGCCTTGCTAAGGGAAATCTAGCTTAACTCTGTGGAAGTCATTACATTGCATTTACCCTGATGTAAAAGAGATCAAAATCTGATCCATTGTGTCTAAATGTAGGAACAACCTGCCCACTTGGCAATAAAGAAAAATCAAAAGTGCCACACAGCGATTAGAGACTCTATCCATTTAATAACTCTTGCAACCAGTGAAATTGCCCTGATCCAAAATTCTAGTTCAGGTTCATCCAAGCAGCAGCCATTCAAAATGAGGGTGGAGGGGGCAGTTAATGCCACCAGACCTACAGTTCATAGAGTCCATTTAAAAAAAGAAGAATGTGCATAAACAGACTTAAATAGCCACTCAAGATCACAGGACACCCATGAAGGAGGTGGAAAGATCACTTTGCATAACTGCCACCTCTATTTCAAGTCAACTGTCCTTTTTACCAAAGCACAAGGCCTTCTCTTTACCATATTTTATTACAACCAGCCATACGGTCTAATATACAGGCAAGAATTTACTGTGTACTAATCTATCTTGTTTCTTTATTACTCTTTTAAAATAGCTAACATTGGCTAAAACCGCTTTGGCACTTCACTAGAGAACTTTTGGAAACTGAAAACATGTCATGTAGCATAGAAAAATGTGTTCCCAAGCCTAGCTTGATGGGTCCGGTCCAATTGTTTACTGTTTCTGACTCAGGCAAGTAGGATATGTGGATAACCATACAAACATCCACTTTCAATCTCCTTCTTGCTCATGTTCATTTGTTTTGCTTCTGGGAAGACAAGAGACACCCAATAATATCTTTTCATATTACAGCCAAGTTAAAATTCTGATGAAGCAAATAAAGACGCCAACTGTTGTCTGGCTGAGCCTTGCATGTAAGGTTTAAAAGTGACAAGTGCACAGCGAAGAACTGCAGAATATAACAGACGTTATTTTTTAACAGGGCCAGATTTTTGCAACCTGTATTTGGAAATGATTTATTTTTGAGGATAGATGGTAAAATCATTAGAAGGGTACTGTGCTTAGACGGATTGCTGTGCAACAGATTTGTTGATGAAGTTTCACATGTAGAGCAAATCCTTCTAATTCTCGTTTTTCCAATTCATAAATCTGGTAATTCTCACAAACTGGAGGAAAGTAAGCGGGGAGTCTAATCTCAGCCTTCACCCAAGTCCAAATCACTTTGATGAAGTACATACTGCTTCTGTTTACCCATAAGGTTTATACTTAGGTCCCAATCCAGCACCATGGAACTCACTGAGGGTGTGATCATTGTATTACACTACCATACATTTAATATGCTCTAAAGTACCATGAAAATGAAACTATGCTCATCAAAGTAATCGAACAGTGTGTTTTGTGGTGCATTGCCCTTGACTTCCTTCTAATCCTATTTGTTCGCTTACTTGCTAATGCGCAACAGATCTGAGTCATTAATGTGAATTAGGATCCACGGTACACAGCAGGAAAACAGCAAGCAAGCAAGAAGCTTCTTTCTCATCTATGTAATAGTAAGCAAATTCTTATCCTATTCTCTTGAGTGAACTCAGTATAATTTCACATATAACATTGGATTAAATATTTAGAAAAAGACAAAGCAAGCTCGAAATCCACTGACCTATTCCTGCTTTGAGTTTCACTATTGTATGTCTGGAGTAACACCAGATTTTTTGAAAGGCAGTTAAGAATAGGTGCTGGTCCACACTGTTCATTAGATTAATTAAACACAGGTTAAGGTATCTACAGTTCAGTCAGTAAACAGGGGCATCTTTCAATCTGCCACTATCCAAATATGAAACGACGACTCAAAGTGGAAGAGCAGTGGGAAAAAAATAAAATAAAACAATGCAGCCAGCTGAAAATGAAGTGGTATTTATGTCTATAGAATGAATAATTGTATGGGTTTGTGAATTCTTACCTCTGATGTAACAGCCATGCAGCAATAACATGGGGAAACTAGGTCTGTGGGTCTAAAAAAGGTACCACTGAAAGATATGAATAAAGTTATGAACAAAGAATAGAGGTTCAGTTCATATGTCCTTTCTTCTACCCTTTATCAGCCTTGTCTAATTAAACTTTATAAGTTCATACAGTGTTCAGTGCTCTAAGCTGGGACCTTTTGGTGCTAAAGTAATACAGAACAATCCTCTGCAGCAATAATATCAGGTAGATATAGTTTAACGTGTAAATGAACAAAGAAAATGTTGTAATTTGAAAATACAGGATTATGCTGCATGTTGGGAACAAATTCGGTAGCTATGTGTTATGGTTTCTGGCTAACAGTACAAGAAAAGAAACATTGTATAAAAAGAGAAAAATCAATAACGTATTATGTAAAAAAAATAATGATTTGCATAGTTTAAGAATAAAACAGTATTCCTCTAGCTGCACAGCCTGTGGTGCTACCCTTCAGGAAATGCAATAAGCATTCTGATTTATACATATTATGAAGCTAATGTTGGTTTTTAAGTGTGCTGCTTTGTCTATTATTCATTTGTGTATATGTAATAAACTGTGTGTGGTGTGAAGCCCATTGATTCCATTGCATTAGAGCACATTGCACTGGTCTCAGTGAATATAAGTGTTTTAAAAGATTTGGAGAAAACAAATGCAGAGCTTTCTGTTTATTCTATTTTTAAGCCTTTTTCCTGGGGATGCCTTCTACTATCTGGGGGTTTTCAATCCCATATGCATGACATGTATGTTTGTTGTTTGTTGGATCGTCTCAAGAGGCTAGAGGGCGACAGAAAGCTAAGAACTGGGTGAATGTGAACTGTGTACCTGAATATGGGTTTATATGGAGACGAGCTGTTTTACACGGTATAAAATGTGGTTTATATGCCACTAGGGCACACAGAGACAGTCTGTATCGATAATAATACATAAACAAACGATTTTAATCTTTAGCTCATTTTAGGAGCTTTTTACTTAACCTTCGCAATATACCTGTGGGATAGGTAGGTATGAATATTGTTATTTCAAATATGGGGAACTACGGCAAGCTGAGGGATCTAATTTGTAGAGGTGCAACCCCGGCTGACCTTTACTGCAGTGAGAGGTGCCACCCTGCCCTGCCTGCTGCATCTACTGTAGTGACAGGTGCTCGGGACTATGCAAAGTCGGTCACAAGTGACTTTCCAGAGGTCCAAGAGGTTGAGCCTGGTTCAGACCACAACTCTCTTGCTACTGTGCAATGCCCAGGAACTTCCTGGATTCATAAGAAATGGCTCTGTTAGTCAGCCTTGGAGGAAGAAAACACCCATTGATGTCACTGGGCTAGGATTTCAGCCCAGATTCTTTTGTATGCTAAAATAAAACTGTTAGGAGTAGATTCTGAGCCCCTTACTCAATACCTTACTCTTCAAGTAATCCCACCAAAGTCAGCATAAACCCTTGTAGAGTAAAACATGTATAAGGGAGGCAGAACCAGATTTATGGATGCCACAAAAGTTTGCTTTAGCTCTGAATGTAAATGGTTTGAAAATAAAATGGGCAATGCCCATTTAACTATACTACCTAAATGACTGAAATCTTCCTTTAATGTACATTGTGGCCAGTGGTTCTCGACCTTTTTAGACTCATTTTTTTCTGCTGCAAAGAACTCAGAAAGACCACAGAAGGTCAGATTGTTTTTAACACTGTGAATGCCAGATGTTTTTTCTTTGCTAAAATGTCCCCTCTTTCTGCAGGGGTAACAGTGGTAGGAGTATAATGTAGACTGCCTTTTGCCCATCACCTGTGGGGGCGCATTGCTTATAAGGCAACCACTCTCCCTCCAGTCTTTCAGTTGTAATCCTCAAAGGGAATTTACAAAACACCTTTTGCAGAAGAGCCTACAAACTTCACTTCATCAACCTACTGGATACAAAAAATCATAGACTAAATATAGACATTGGATTTATGGCACATTATAACCTGCCCAACAGCTGATACCCCAGATAACCTCTCTACTGTTTACCAGCTACATCTTATCACCGGGTCTACATTCCCCTCCCCACACCACCCCCTGTTTGTCACCCATTGACTGCCTCAATTTGCATTTTCACTGACTGGCATTCTTGCATACTGGCTCTTGACTCCTATTCTATTCCATCCCATCCAGGAAGAGCACAGAACAACTGCAGATGCTTCCTCAGCCCGAAGAAGGGTGTTTGTACCTGAAATCTTGCAAAGAAAATTTTTTCCAACTATTTTAGTTGGTCTAATAAAAGATATCAGATTTACCCAAAGAAACTTGTCTGCCTTTTGCTCATCTGTCATCTGATCCTGCTCAAAACTCTTGCTAGATTCACTCTTCTGTCGTGGAGCCAAGCTCATGCCCAAGTCAAAGGCTGGACTGAGATTTACCACAATAGGCAAGATCCAGTATTATATAAAAGAATAGTATATCAAAGTATATACAGTATATAAAATAAAGAGCTAAGTTTTTCACATTCCCGAAGCATAGGCTTTAAACAAAATGCCAAAAATCATGAGTTGGCAACACTGAGATCCTCAGCTGATGTAAATTTACAGCACTATTGACTTCAACTGAGCTCCAAACAGTCAGGCACATTGAGCAACTGGGCAGACACCATGTGGGTATTCCTTTCTCGCCTTTTCACTCCTGTACCACTTCCCACATCCCTTCATCTTCATTTTCAAGGTTTTTTGCCTTTTGACCTAAGAGGTTAGCATAGCCATCTTAACAAAACCAAAACTATCTAAACCCTGTGACCTAATTCTAGAGGCTGCCAAAGAAGAATGTTTTGAGGTTTGTTTTTCACCTTTTGCTCTTCCTGTTATTTCAGACAGAGGATTGGAAATATATCCTCCCAATGGAGTAGTGTTTGCTCTCAATGGACAAATCATGAAAAGTCAGATTTTGGTTTGGATGCTCATCTGAGCTTTACCTGAACTTTCTGAGTCTACCAGATGGAGCTGGCAATACCATGTATAGGGACAGTCTCTCTCATGAAATATCTAGAAACTCCTGTTCACAATCCAGCCAAAAATGCCACTTGAATAGCTTCTCTGAAGATATTCTGGCACTTCTGCTTAGGTCTGAGCCAGGAAATGGGGAACCAGACGAGAAAATGGAGGGACACAGAGAAAATGTTTTGCCCAGACATCAGAGAAACTCTGTAGCAAAGCCCATGTTAATTCTTGATTCTTTGATCCTGTCTTTATTCTAGAATATAAGAGTACCCACAGTATAACTATACCAATATATATTTTTCCCTGGGAAGATTCCCTTTATATGTGAGCCCTTAAGCACAAGGCAATTCCTTCCATTCTGGTTTCCTTTAACCTCATTAGTTTCATTTCTTTCTATATATTTGCCACGTTACATTCAACATATCTGCGCCTCCCCTCTCCCCCTTGCTGTTTACTGGGCCTGAGTCAGCTCTTCTGGAGGCAGCACTTTTCTAGGCTTGTTTCCAGAGGATGTGGATTTTCTCCACATCCTTCTCCTTCTCTATTCAGCTCCTTTATCAGCCTCCCACCATCTCATTTTTTTTCTGTTTTCTCTCTTCCCACCACAAAAGTCTCTGTTCTTTTCTCCTACTTTCCCTCTTCCTACTTCCCACATTGTCTCTTTTTAGTTGTTACAAAATCCTGATATGCCAACTGACTCCTGCAAAGAAACATCCAGCTGTGACTAGGGTTGCCAACCCTCCTGAATTGGCCGGGAGTCTACCAGAATCGGCATCGATCTCCCGGTGCTTAGTGAAAGCAATCCAGGAGACTTTAACAGGATATTTTAAAGGGGAAAAAAAATTCCTGGAATAGCTTCAGTCAGAGTTGGCAACCCTAGCTGTGAGAAGAAGCAATCCTCTGTAAAGACGTGTCTTGCCTGGATTCCTTTCACTCGGGGACCCAAAGTGTGACAAATTTCTCAGGTCTGGGACCAAAGAAGTGGGGAAATGAGCTCTTCTTTAAATGAACCCAAACAAAATTTCATGATGGAGAAAAGAACAAAGAAAAAGATTTTTCTGTGCAGTTTTGGCAGGCAGTGAATAAACCCCTCCATGTTATAAAATCCTTAAAGATGGAGTTTAATCTAAGTGTCTGACAGACTCCAATGAGCACAGGGTAATTTGCCTGGCAAATCCACAGTTCCCTCCTCTCTATTAACATCTGAATGTCTTTACTTAGTTTTGCTGTTCTGCCAAAGGGGATTTTGCTATAAAAGATTTGTCCATTAGAGGGCATCAGAGGCCACCATAAATCTCAAAGTTTTCCTTTAACCAGAGGAAAGGAAAGTACTCTTGTGGGCTTTTTTATTTGTTTTTTAAAATAAACAGTGTTGTTGCATTGTTTGCATGCTATTCACCTTATTTATGTAGCTGAAACATGCTGGATGGATTTCAAAAGGTAAAGAAACTCTTTTCAAGAGATCAAACCACAGGTTTGCTACTTTATCTTTTGCCTCCTGATCTGTCCTGGTTGAAATATGAACAAAGCAAATAGACAAGTGAACTAGATTAAGAGTAACCGTATGATGATGGGTTGTGCATTAGGGAAGCTATAGACTGTGGGCTAAGTATTCACACTGTAACTCTTTATCCCAGGAAGTCTGATCGGCTAAGTATCTGGGGCATAATTGAAGCTATAACAACAAATAATTTCATATAGACAAATTCTACACGCTGGAGTTCAAAGAGGAGCAGCTGCGATTGAAAGCTAATTTGGATACAAAGCAGCACTTTAATGGAAGATCTACTGTTCAATCTTAAAGAGGCAATATATTGTCAGTACACTATCAGCGCAATATTTTTCAAGGGGGTTGTTAGGGCAGAGACCTTGCTCAATGGAGAGCTGATGCATACACTAGGTTACTGGGTATCATTTTGTTTTACAGATATAAAACATAAAATCTTAATACAATCCTGGTTATGATTAATTTGACCACAATGATTTCTAGCATCACTGTCCAAAAATGCTACAGAGCACAGAGATGATTCTATGTATATATGAAAGAGGCAAACATTGAACCTTTTATTGGCCCAATTTCATGGCTGGGATAGTCATATAGGCAACTTTCAAGCATCACGGTACCCTTCCTCAGACCCAAGTAGCAGATGGGACCAAAGCTTGTATAAACCTTCCAATGTATCTAGTTGTTTTGCAGTTTTCAGCTGGTCTAATAAAAGGTATCATTTTGCAACCAAGAGTTCTAGATTTTTGCATTTCTAGATTTTTTAGCATGCGGTGGCTTTCCCAGGTATTACAGTCACTTGTGAAGTCTGGTTGGTACTGCAGTGCTAAATGCATCCTCTGGAAACAAGCCTAGAAAAGTGCTGCCTCCAGTATGCAGCCCTTTAACCAACCCCTACATTACTTGTGATGTGCATGGCAAGTTACTTAAGCACAATAATATGTTTTAACTGTTCCAGATGACTAATCAGCCCTGCTGAGGCTATCAGCACCCCCAGTGCCACCCCTGCAGATCGTTCAAATCATTCCTTCCTTTCCTCGAGATTCTGTGTCTTGCTAAATTACTGTAAAATGGAGGGAGCAATTAGGGCAGATGTTTCAGGAGGGAGGAAACCAGTTAAAACCTGTGATGATCATCAAAGAGCAGGTCACACAAAGGAGCTCTCATGGACCCAGAGGAGCAAACATCCACCTTCAGCTTCCTCTGTGCAAAATTAAATTATTTGTCTACCTATGGGGACTTTTACCATCTTTAATTTTCCCTCAGCCTGAAGAAAGGCACATGTGCCCGAAAGCTTGCAAAGAAAGATCATTTTTTGTTGATTTCTTAGTTGGTCTAAGAAAAGGTATCATCTCTGAACCAAGGGTTTTAGAGTTTTGCATTTCTTTTTGTCTCAGACGAACATGGATACCAGATACATCCATCAAACAGCCTGACACTTTCTAGCTCCTTCTCTAAGTGCCCTTACAAGGCTAGTGCTTCAAGAGAGGAAGCTTGAAATTTCAGCTAGGTGAGACAAGGCATAAAAAAAGCAGCAAGAGATTAGCAAGCCAACATCTAAATCAAGTGCACTTTCACTGTAAGACATTTTCTTTATATTCTCTCTCCCAGGCAAAGCTATGGTGATTTGACTTCTCATTACACCAAAGCCCTTGGTATAAAACTAGCCTAAATTAAACTTCCCTCTAGCCAAGAAGCTAACTTCTAAGGTAGCCATTGTGTTACAAAGTGTTTTGACTGGCACCCAAAAAAGGGCCTCCCCTTTTTTCCGAATACCCTGGACATTCATAACTGTTTCTGTATAGGCTTCATTTTTTTTCTGCTGAGCTACAGAAAGCTAATACTTGCAGGAAAGAGAGTCTCAATTTTCCAGCTCAGTCTCTGTATTGGATTACCGTCTGGACCAGTGGTTCTCAACTTTTTTATACAGGAGGCACCCCTCAGAAAATGCCAGCTCTTAGTTTCCATCTGCTTCTTGACTACAATCAAATAATAGAGTCATTTTTTGTTACGAAGAATTCAGAAAGACCACAGCAAGGCAGAATACTACCGTCACTATGTAATCCTCTTGGAAACCTCTGGGTTTATCTTGTGAACCGTGTTTACACACCTAACAGTGCTAACACTGCATGGTACCCCACGACACCCTTGAAAGGATCTCAAGTCATCCCAGGGTGATACAACACCCTGGTTGAGAATCAATGACTAGAGCCAGGAGCAAGGTGGTACTGTGATGGTCCAGCATTAGCTGGTAAGGATTCGTTTCTGTTTTTCCTTTGCCATCAGAAAAGCTCTCAGCTGGAGGACTCGGATACCCTTACTGCTGACTCTACCTTGTTTTGTGAGTATCCAGGAATAGGATGCCTTGTGCTCAGGTTTCTACTTGGAACTGAACTAGTGGAAACCTGCTGAAATGTGCTGTAGTCCGTTGTCTGGGCAGGGTCTGCTTCAGTCTCCTGATCATGGTTCTTGCCACAGTGTCATACACTGGAACCGCAATTTCAATTTACTTTCTATGCTTTAAAATGTTTTGTCCTATTTTGTACTTTGCTCTCTGCCTGGGTGATGACAATATCCCATCCTTCTCCTTGTTTCTAGGAACCTGTTTCTAGGAACCATTTGATTTCTTTTTTGCTACAAACCCTTACGCCTTCTGACAGTTCTGACCTGACACCATCCCATTATGGCCTCTGTCCTACTGCCGAAAGGTTTGGGCAAACTCCTTCTGCTGCTTCAGGAACGTGGCTTTACGCATGCAGAACTCTTGGGCTCAGCACTGGTCAACCCAGATCTATATGCCGACAAGCCTCCAAGGTTTGTCCTGCTCCAGAACCACTTCTGAGCCAAGGGGGATTTCACAGCTATTGAAACCTGCATTAAATGTTTCCACCTGATGTGTCTGTATGTCCACATGGTCTCCCTAGCAAAGAAAACTGCAGCTTTCTTGTGGTGACTACCCAGGGTCCACTGCTAAAATGCCCTTTCCCATGTCTCATGCTAGATATCTGCCTCCTCTTCCCAAAATGTGAGGTGTGTTAATGCCAGTATGTGGTTCAGCATTCTGAGCTGGATCCATGCCTTGCCATTCATTGGGAAAAAAAGACTTTCTACACCCAGAAAGGACAGACAAGTTCTCCCACACTACACTGTGAAAAATACATAGAGCAGCTCCAATTAGCGCAATGCTAATAACCACAGGATATGACCCAGGAAGTCCTAGAGCTCACCCGAGTGAGTGTGGCACCCACACAGACGCAGCACCTGAAGCATGACTGTCCTGTGGTTGCTCTCGCCCAGAAAACCAAGCAAAACTGATCACACCTGACTGCAGATCGCTTGGGGTAGGGACACCACATGGTAAAAATCAGCCCCAACTTGTTCGAGGACATGGAAATAGATGGGGCCTGATTCTTTTCTTCAGACTGATGTAAAATGTCAGTGGAATTACTCCTGAATTACATCAGTGTCACTGAGATAACAAATATACAGCTCAAGCCTCAGAGCTGTGAACAGAACTCAATCATGTATGCACACCACTAAACCATGCCTTTCTCTACACAGTTGGATAGTCTCTTGGAACCAAATCCTCCTGGCTGCAAGCCACTTACAGAAATTTCCTTTGAATTCAATAAAGCCAATAGAGTTGGTCCCTGAAGTATATCATTCACCACCAGGGCTAAGAGCCTTTTGGATTAGAGAAATGGGAATAACATTACAGTATGGCTATATGCACAGTTATTTTACCTTATTTGGCACACGGATATATGTACCTCTGACAGAATGCAAAGGAACAACTTGGTCACTGCATACACATAGGCTAACTCATAGGGTAACTATAGCTTCATTTCAACCGCATACTTGGTGCTTAAAGAAGGCTGCAGTGGAGAGAGAGAAGGGAAAGTACCTGATATAAAACAGGCCTCTGGGCACCAAGGCAATCCCAAGGTTTAGTCTGTGTGCTTGTTAATTTTTTTTGTCTGATGTTAGCCTGCTTCCAGTTATGATTCGCTGTGGCTGAACAAATCTTGCCAACCACTGCTCTACTGTCTTCCAGCTGAGTCATCCACTAGCCTATGCTGCCCTATTTAATTTCTGTGGCTGCTTATGCCCATGTTAGTACACTGAAGAAAGAGAAAAATTTCTTTTAAATGCACGTCGGATTGTTTGAACTGACTACCTATTGCACCGCCTCGTGCATACAACACAGCCCAGACTGCTAGGCTTCGAAATACTGGTGAATACACACAGCATTTCACAGCTGCCCTTAAATGGGGCTGAAAATTGGAACATGGGATTTACTGTAAATTGCCTCCAAGGCAGCAAAACGACAATGTCACCTGCCAACGCTTGGAAGTACAAACAGCAACACTGGGAAGAAAGAATAGGGGACATGTACAATGCCTAACTCAATGAAGTAGCAGTGCATAACGGGGGCTGCTAGGCATAACTGCAGTACCAAAAGCAATGATTAGTTATATCTATCTACCCCTCCACGGAAGATCCTCAACACATGTTAGCAGTCAGTAGCAAGAAAATGTCTCGATGGTAAAGTCACAGGCACTGAGTCCAAGCCTCTTTCTCTTTTTCTTATGAACAGAGACAGTGGAAAAGGGATGGTGAGAAGGGAGACCTACTAAAGATTGTGGGGAATGTTTCCAGCTGAGAAGAGTGTACATTGAATTATAGCAAAACCTGAAGCCAATGTTGAATTATAGTAAAACCTTAAGCCAGGGGTGGGCAATTATTTTGGGCAGAGGGCTGCTTACTGAATTTTGGCAAGCCATCAAGGGCTGCATGATAGGCAGCCAGGGGCAGATAAATATTCATTTTCTAAATTTTTTAGGGGCCCTGAGGGCCGCATAGAATGACCTGGCAGGCTGCATCTGGCCCCCGGGCCACATTTTGCCCACCCCTGCCTTAAGCCAACACCGTGAAAGACTCAACAGCCACAGCCTGCTTGAAAATGCATGATTTGCACTTGATTATTATTATTTTTTTTTTTTTTAAGGAAACAATACATTTCTGTGAACTAGCTGATCTCATTGCTCTAAGCATAGGTGCAGCCCCATTTTTCCAACTGTCTGGCTGTAGGAAAAATAGAGATTGTTGGAGAAAAAATAAAAGAGCTGGCCATTTTAGTTGCTATTGTCATCTTAAATCTGCAGGTGAGCCTTTAGGGAGCAGGCCACTTATTAACATATCTCACAAATGAATGATTTAAATAAGGGCGATCTATGCTCTGTTGCAAGTCCACAGCCTTATCGACATCCTCACCTAACAGACAGCAACAGTTCAACAAAGAGCAGCCCAAGCCCTCAGTGCAATCACACCAGAGATTGGGAAACAGGAAGAAAACATTGCAAGGATGCATAGGGCAGGGAAACTGTCACACTCTTTCCAGACTATGCAGTGTGACAGGAAAATCCTGCTTGGGGGAACACCTGGAGAATACATCGGGGAGTCAGGATGGAGGGAGAAGAGCCAAATTCCTTTCTCGTGCTGAACTGCACGAGCTTTCACTGGTTTAACCTTGCAACTCAAGGAAAAGTGTGTTCCAGTGTTTTGAAAATAAAGGATTCACCTTCACTTAACAGTTTTGCCACTTTAATTGTGCCTACAGAATTAACACAGCAACCCCTACTCTCACAACTGGTAGAGACTGGGGTCCTCGAAGGACTTGTGTGTGTATGTATGTCTGGGAGATTGGCATAGGCAGGACTTTTTTAATATTAAGCTCTGCAGTAATAAGTAGAGCTAAACAGCTATTACAGGTAGAAAAGGATGGCCTTGTGAGTACAACACTAGGCTAGGGCTCAGGTGATCTTGAGTCAGTTCTCAGCTACTCCACAGGCTTCCAGTAAGTAATTTAATCTCTGTTGTGTCCTGCAGTCCCCCATTGTAAACTGAGGACAGCGATACATGGCCAAGCTCTCAAGGGTATTGCAAAGTTAAAAGTAATAATGCTTGGTTGGCATTCAGATGCTCTGATTAAGGTGAGTCTGAGTGCCTAGATGAACAGAACAGATAAAATCCTACTCCTACTGAAGTCACTGGCAAAACTTCTGGATTTTACCTTGGGTGTTTATGAAGCAGTCCAGCAATGAAGTAACATGTGCCACAACAGTAATGGCATACCATTACATGCTTTGAATATTATATAACTGAAGCAACTGGCACACTAGGGATCCATTCAGTTGGTGTCTTGTTTAAAGGAATAAAAACAAGATATTATTTTTGTGTACCGTACCTAGTACTCTGGGATGCCCACCTGGCTCAGCAATCCCAGCTGCTTTTATAATGCATATAGCAAATGAAACTTTATCAAAACCATATACCCAACTTCTACATACTGGGATAACTATTAACTTGGTTAGCCCAGCACACAACCCAACCAAGTATGCAATACAACCAAGTATGCAATACAACCACCCAGTAAATTCTGGTGGAGCAGACAGATGGGTTCACACTGCAACGTTCGGAGCGAGATGGTTGAACACCACAAAGTACAAAGGTATTTGGACTGAGGGTTTTGAGTCAGCCTGTTAGAAATATTGCTGCCGCTGCACCCTTACTGACTAAAACCAAAATCTAAACATGTACCAACCAATCAGCCAACAAAAGATCCTCCCCCAAACAAAGTTTTGAGAGACAAAAATGCCAGAGACTCTATGAAGTTCACTAAGGATTCCACTGCTGCTACTGATTTTATGGAGACGGTGCTGGAACGAGCTCAGTGGTGAGTGCCAGTATAAAAACCTACAACATATAAAAAGAGCATTGTGTACAGATACGGTTTCGCTTCTGGTTCCCTTTGTGGGTTTTGTTTCTGACTTCTCTCTAATGTTGTGAAACTGTTGGTAGTGAAAGGAGAACAGATTTCTTCAACTGTTTAAATATAGCTAGAATGAATCTACACTATGGAAGTAAATGCAAGATTTCAGCTAGGTTGAAATTTCTTGCTACATGCTAGGCCAACACTCACCCATTTGAAATCATCTAGTAAGCAACATACTGAAGTTCACTTTTCACGAGTATATGTACAAAAACAATTCATGGGGTAAAGAGCAAAGGGGACAGCAATACGGAACAATTCAAAATTCAAACTTTGGGAATTTTTTGACCCAGAATTGAACCAGCCCTACTCCATACTGAATTAAACCTGTTGGTGGATGAAAGACTTTCATGTGCTCGAAGTTTACAAAGTCCCTTCCAAAGGTTACAGGGTGGATGTCACTTGCTTTGTCCACAACAAGTTTCATAGTAGCTAGGGTCAGGAGGACCTGAACAGATCATCTAGCCTGACCCCCTGCCACAGGCAGGAATGAATGCTGGGTTCACAACACCCCAGACAGGTGATCATCCAAACTCCTCTTGAATTTGCCCAAGGTAGGGGCGAGGACCACTTCCCTGGGAAGTTGGTTCCAGATTTTGGCCACCCTCACTGTAAAATATTGCCTTCTGATCTCTAACCTAAACCTATTCTCCATCAGCTTATTACCATTGATCCTCGTCACCCCAGGTGGTGCTGGGGAGAAAAGGGCTCTGCCTGTTTGCTGTTGATCTCCCCTGATGAGTTTGTAGGCAGCCACCAGGTCCCCCCTCAGCCTGCTCTTGCTGAACAGACTGAACAGGTTCAGGTCCCTCAGTCTCTCCTCGTAGGGCCTGTCCTGCTGCCCTCTCACCAAGCGGGTGGCCCTCCTTTGAACCCTCTCCAGGCTGGCCACATCCCTTTGAAGTGCGGTGCCCAGTACTGGACGCAGTACTCCAACTGCGGTCTGACCAGTGTCGCATAGAGGGGGAGTATCACCTCTCTGGACCGGCTTGAGATGCACCTTTGGATGCATGACAAGGTCCGGCTGGCCTTGCTGGCTGCGGTCTGGCGTTGGCGGTTCATGTTCATCTTGGAGTTGATAATGACTCCCTTTCCGCCTCTGTGTTTTCAAGAAGGGAACTCCCCAGCCTGTATGTATGCTGCGGACTCCTTCTCCCAAGGTGCAGCACCCGGCATTTGTCTACGTTGAACCCCATCCTATTCTCACCTGCCCACTTTTGTAGTCTGTCTAAATCTAGTTGCAGCCTCTCTCTCCCTTCAAGTGTGTCCACCTCACCCCACATCTTAGTGTTATCAGCAGACTTGGACAGCATCCTTTCCACCCCCTTGTCCAAGTAGCTGATGAAGATGTTAAACAGCGCAGGCCCAAGGACCGAGCCCTGGGGGACCCCACTGCTCACATCTCGCCAGGCTGAGTACAACCCATCCACCACTACTCTCTGGGTGCGACCCATCAGCCAATTTTTTACCCATCCAACTGTGTAGGCATCAATGCCGCAGTTGCTTAATTTATTGATGAGGATGGGGTGAGAGACAGTGTCAAAGGCCTTCTTAAAGTCTAGAAAGACTGCGTCCACAGCGACACCATCATCCAAGGATTTAGTTACTTGGTCATAAAAGGCAATTAGGTTGGTCTGGGAGGACCTGCCTTTGGTGAAACCATGCTGATTGCCCCTGAGCATGATCTCCCTTGCAGGCGCCCCACAGATGTGCTCCTTGATGATCCTCTCCAAGATCTTCCCAAGCACCGAGGAGAGGTTTACAAGGCCTATAGTTACTTAGGTCCTCCTTCCTCCCCTTCTTGAAAATAGGGACCACATTAGCCAGTTTCCAATCCCCCGGCACCTTGTCAGATGACCACGAATGCTCATACAGCCCGGCCAAGGGCTTCGCGATGACCCCTGCCAGCTCCCTCAACACCCTTGGGTGGAGGGCATTAAATCCCCTGCAGATTTAAAAATGTCTAGCCCTTCCAGAAGATCCCTAACTACATCTGCGCTGACTGAAGGCTTTAGAGCTATCCCCAAGATTGTCCCTACCTCTGGTAGGTGGGATATCCTGGTCCCTGTTCAGGAAAACAGAGGCAAAGAAACTGTTAAAAATATCAGCTTTCTTGTCTGGCATGGCCACCAGATTACCGTTTGTGTCTTGCAGGGGCCCTCCATTGCCTGGTGCCTTCTTCTTGCTCCCAACATACTTGAAAAAGGACTTTTTGTTGTCCTTAATCCTGGACGCTAGCCTGAGCTCCATCTCTGCCTTGGCCTTCCTCATAGCCCTCCTACACTCCCGGGCCGAGGAGGAGTACTGAGTTTTAAGGCTGAATCATTTTGCCATGACAGTTCTTTTATACTAGAAGAGCATGCACCTGACAAGAGTTTGGCCAGGCGTAAAGAAGTATAAACACCACTGATCCTTTGTCATTTGATTTCCTAATAGGCTTCAAGAACCATGAGTCATGAGTCATGAGTTTCATTAATAGCTTTGAGTCAGAAGGCTGGTCACAGCAAAATAATGGCATGTACCCAATCCTCTGCCTTTCCCCCAAAAATGACTAATGAATTAATTGGAACGATGCCATAGTATAATCGCTTGTGTTGAATCTTTACTTCTTCTTCATTATCCCATGAAAGAATGTAATACATTTTTGTTCACAGGGTGATGAGTGCAAGTCTGTCTGGCTAACTGAATTCTTTGGCACCAGCCAGTGAGATCTACCCACTGCACCAAGCACCAATGTAATTTAACACCCGGTAGTGTATCAAAGTCCTAATTTTAACCCTCAAAGAAAGGGTGAAATGGGTTTCTGGGTAAAGCACTGGATTTGAAGAGATTAGTTCAATTCTCACTTCGCCACCGCCTGCCTTTACAGCCTTTGGCAAATCCCGTCATTTCACCATGCCTAAAAGTTTCTTTTTTAAACCAGTTACCATAAAAGCATCCAGACAAAGTGACTGGAAAGCTTCACTCATGAATGGAAAACACTTAGGGATCCCCAGCTGAGAGAGCAGTGTCCTATCACTTTAACACTGAGATATGTTTGTATGAAGAGCAGGATTATTGTCCCAATCCCACAAATCACATTCCCAACTTTAAGAACATGATTGACTTTTGCTACGGCAGGGGCTGTTTGCTTCCTGTTCATGTCTGAATATGAACTGCCACTCCCCCGAATACTCACCTGTTGCTTCAATTTAAATGTGCCTATTTGCTGAACACTGTGTGCTACTACCTTTCCTATGCCAATTATTATTCCTCAACCACAGGAAGCAAGATCCAAAAGTTCAGCCAAGGCTCATGAAACCCATGCATTTTCCTAGAAAATATTCCCTACCATATGGAAAAATGGATCCCGCCCCCCCACAGCAAAATGTCTCAGACCTTCAAAGATAGTGAGGAGTAATCCATTTAGCTCAGTTCAGACACCGCCCTTTTATTAAGTCTCTCTGAAAACACTGCCTGATCTTATCATCCTTTACAGAGAGAGCCCTGGTGCTCACTAACATGGAGAATTTATGTTGCCTGAAACCTCCTTCTGATCATGCTGCTAATCTTCTCCTTAGCTGTTCTATTCGAGAAGGACAGTTAGTTGAATGATCATGTTCAGCTCACCTGACTTATACATAACTTTAACATCTTCACATCGGTCTGTATTGAATACTATGAAAAAGACTGGCACTAGTAAGATCTGCTAATATATTACTTCTAGTGCATGAATAGGTTCCTGTGGATAGCCATAATGGTGGCATTCATTATAACAAGCTATCAAAATCAATTTAAGTTTGTGCATCTTTTTACACAGTATTTGCTTTGAAAGCAATGGTAGCTCTCTCTATTTCTTGTTGGCTAGTCTTAAGAACTGATGGCAGGAACCCATAAACGGCAGTCCTGCTGTTTCTCTCCCACGTGGGCAAGTTACTTCACTTCTCAATCCCTCAATTCCCCATGCACAAAGTGCAGGTGACAGTCATACTTGCCTCTCCAAAGTACACAAGGATTAATTAGTAACCTCAATTCACTGGGCATTGCATCGACTTTTGGCAGGGTTGAAGTTGGTTGGTACACACGCCAGACATTCCTTTTGCTGCAGCTAGCATTTTATGTTGCCTATTATGTTTTGAAAGGTACCGCAAGATCTTCCTGAGATCAATACCTTGCAGAAAATGTAAAGGCCTCTCTCTCTTTTTGGTTTGTGTTAGTTTGACAGCCTGCTTTTCCTGTATCAGTGCACAGCTCTCTGGTGAGCAGGCCAGGCACAAAATGGAAGCAGCAGCCTTCAGTTCTTGTGGGATAGGATGCAGATCTGTTCTGCAGCAAGTGATTCCATCTGTCCTTTCTAGCATGCAACTCTTATTCTCCCTATAAATAAAATGATTGCTGGCAGGAGACTAAACTATATACCCCACTTTCCAGAAAAAAAAACCCCCTCCTATTTTTGCCGAATTGGGGCCTTTTGTAATTACAGAGTCTTTTTTTGCACCTCATCAGAATTACTTAGTGATTTAGAGGGATGTGCTGAGGTTTAACTGACTGTGTAAACCTGTTTTCCTTCCTTTGATGAAATATCTGTAAAGTACAGAGTATTAGACTAGTGAAACCTGAAATGATAAAACCATGCAAAACTGTCCACCCATTGCACTGCATGTACCAGATGCCATTATTAAGGTCTTTATTTACATACCCTCAATACTGGCTATAAGACTATCCTCTTTCTTTCTGAGGTTAGAGATGCTACTGGGATAATTGCACTTGTAATTATATCTGTCTGCTCTTTATTGCTCAAATCACAAACCTAGATCTCTATGCCAGGCCTTCAATTAGTGTGAAGGTGCATCACAAACACTCTTCTGTTATATAATACAGGGAACAACCTGCAGCCAGATTCGCTGAAGTGATCACAGACCTGGACATGGTGTTTCAGCAAATCTGGAAATTAATTACAGTTTTGGTGTTGTCATAATCATATCTGTTTACAAACTGATACATCTTAGTGTTGACGCACTGTTACACCAGTATGAAGATGCTCGTATCAAAATATCCTGTTCTCTCAATTTACAGCTGGTTTGACATAATGCACCTTTATAGTAACACAACTGCATCCACACTAGAGGGTTTTACTGCTATAAGTATATCTGGTGACTAAGCTGGTACAGTTATAGCCATAGAAAAATTATATGTAAACCAGCCCCTAGTCTCACGCTTCTCCAACCCTGCCGTCAAAATGAAACTCATAAATTAAGATATTTCTCACAGGGACAGTACCATATCTAGACTCCTGGTGGCCCTGGACAAACTTCTAGTATCAGGCCCCGCTTCATCAGAGATAATGATAATAATAATTGGACAACAGAAAAAAAATTACCATTTTCGGGCCTCCTTTCTGGCCAGGCCCACCTGGTTCACCCATACCATACTGTGTCCAGCTCTGCACAGGGATGTGGCTAAAGCCAGCTCAGTGCTAAGCTGTGTTGCCAGCACCAAAGACACGGCATTTCTGAGAGGATTTGCTATTGCCTACATCAGTGTGCACCTAGACATACTATCTGTTGCTGTTACTGCACAGTCATTTACTGCTTGCATAACCAGGTACTAAATGACTGCACAGTAACTGGTGTTACTGCACAGTGGTGTTCCCACTGTGCCACTGATGCCACTGTGCAGTAGCATCACGGCATGGTTAGTGCCCCCCAATGTTACTGTGCAGTAGTGTCTCATGTAGACATGGCCACTGAGATGTAGACTTGAGCTAAAGGAGTCATCACATGTTCTTTTTTTCACCTCTTCCACATCCCACACCCTGTTTGACTTTGTCTTTACCTCTCCTGTTGTGGTTTCATTCAGGACTGTAAACTATTGGGGACATAGCCTGGTCTATTTTTTCTGCAGTGGTTGGCACTCCAGTGAGTGGAGTATATATTAAATACTTAGTATTAGTAATAGCACTTGCATGTTTTTCCCTTTCCTCTATCTTTGGTTAGCTTGACTAGCCCCTTCATCATCATCACCCTTATTGTGCTTCTCAGGGAAAAATCAGCCCTCAGGCCCTTGGATATACACATGGGAATCTTACTAAAGTGAAAAGGAGCTGCCTGAACATCCCAGGAAAGAATCAGCTCCTACAGCTTAATAAGTTACTTCATTTTCTTTGCCTCAAAAAGTGGTTTCTACAACTGTCTTTTCTCTTTCTATATGTGTGTATATTCCCAGGGCCTGATCTTCAATCACGCCAAAACCACTTTACATCACTCTGTGCATAAAGGGGATTTACAATAGGCATGGAGGATTATATTTATATCCACTTTACAGCACCCTTCCAAAGTGAGAAGGGTAGAAAGGGGCCTACAAGTAAATGAGAAACAAGCCTTCCTTATTTCCTCCTCCCCTCTACCCATTTTCTCCTTCCTTCATCTTCACTTCTCTCAAATTACCCTTCCCTACTTCTCTCCTCCTTGGTCCCTGTCCCCTCCTCCTATGCAGGCATTTCCCTTATCACACTGCATGCAAACCTACCAGAATTCAGCACTCTCATGCTTTCAGACTCAGCTCCACATGCAAATCAGGCCTATCTTTGATCTTTAGGCAAATATTTTTTATCCATGAGCAACCTGCTCTTTCCCAACTCTACAGCAGCAGGAATGCAATCCTGTCTGTCTCCAGGCAGACGCTGCCTTTTTTCTGACCATCAGACTCATCCCTTCCCAACTCAACTTCCATGCTGTATGGACATTTTAAGACATCTCTACCCTGTCGTTCTACCTTAAAGAACGTAGAGACTTTGGGCGCTTGTACACATGACGCCATTACCATGTATATGTGATGAAAATGTCACTTTGTGTGGCTTAATGGCATCATGCTGTACAAGTGCAGAAGTTTGGGGGGGTTTAAATGAGTTTGCATGAGCCAGGCAGGCTGCTAGCAGGCTGGATGCTGCCTCAGTTTGGGGTCAGAGAAGAGTTGGATCAGGCCAGGTGCTGCCTCTGAGCTGCGGCAGCACCTGGCCTGTGAGCAGCCCACCCAAGTGGCCCCAGGGGGCCGCCGCCACAGAGGGAAGGATCAGGGCCTCTCATAGCTCAGGGTCTGCTTGGCCTGCCAGCAGCTCAACCCCCAGCTGTGGGCACTCCACTGGAAAAAAAGAGGATTAGGCCTCTCGCCATAACAGTGACAGAAAATAAAACCCCTAAATTTAAATGGCGGGTTTCAATTAAAAACCTACCGTTTCACTTTATGGGGCATAGAAGGCAACCCTAAGGATTAAACCCCCTTCTTCAGCACAGGTCAGGTCACACCTGGAGTACCGTGTCCAGATTTGGACCCCACACTTCAAGAAGGACGTGGACAGTTGAAAAGAGTCCAGTGCAGAGCAACAAATGGGGGATTGGTTAGGTCCGATACCCTATTTTCATTTCAAGGCCCAAAACCCTATTTTCACCAAAAATAACCCAGAATTTTGTACTCAATCAATTATAGCTGAGTAATATAGCTACATTAAAGTATTATATTGTAAATAGAAATCATATTGATTTGGAAGGACTTCTTTGAGGTGACTTTGCTGGACTTTTTGAAGGGTTCTTTGCTGGAGTCGTCTCAGGAGTCTTGGCTGCAGGTTTTTTGGAGTCTTGTCTGCTTTCTTGAAGAACGTGTCCAAGGAAGTTTGGACAGATGTTCTCAGGGGAGATGGGCGATACAGCAAGTTTGTTTGCTGGTGTGGCATGGCGTCAGATCAAGCACCATAAAGTCGAAACCGATGTCAGAAAGTTGAAACAGGGTGTCAATTTATAAATGTTGTAAGTGCCGTCTGTTGTAACTCGAAACATCTTAAGTCCAGGACTGCCTGTAATTAACTCTATGGCAATTTTAAGAATGAAATCATTCCTGAAGGAGGACTTGTTCAGGTTAACAACACAGAGCAAAGGCTTTTAAAACTCTCAGATATCAGTGACACTGGTATCAATCCACAGCAACTTCTCTGCCCCCAATGAAACCCCTTTGGGTTACTGATATAACCAAGGTCACATTGCAACTGTTTTCACTAAGGTTATGCAATCATAGGTACCTGTACCAGGAGGTGTGGGATTGAAAGGGTTCCAGATATTCTCCTTTTATCTTCCATGATGTATTTCTCTCAGTCTGCCAGTGTGTGACTTTATTTTGACTACTGCTGCAGTGGCCTTGCCCTCCCACAGGGCTCAACTGCGCCTTGCAGGCACAGCCCTGTTTTGGGATACATAATGCAAAGTCACATCAATCAAAGGTGAGTACAGGAAGCCATGGCTGAGGCAGAAAGCCCTCCAGAGCTCCCAGATTTGTAGAAGTGACATGCTGTCACATTGTACTTCTTTGAGGGGTGTAGCTTATCCCCATCTGAGTGCCCCAGCAGCCCAGGGTGTATAAAGGAGGGAGCCCAGTGACAGCCCCATTTCTCTTTCCTCCTTGAGAGCAGGGAGAAGGCCGTCTCTGGCCTCAAAGCAGGGCCAAGATAACCATTCCACCTGGTTTTTTGAAGCCTGCTCAGTGGGATATAAAAGGGAAATAATCTGGTTCCTCACTGCCTTGCAGGACCTGGCCCTCAGTCCTGGATTCTCATCTAGCTGGCCTTTGGCCAGAGTATCTAGTTGCACAAGACTTATCGGGGTGGAGAAACAACCTAGCGGGACAAAGAGTAAATAGTCCCAGCAGGGCTATTTTCAATCCGACAGACATGGCTTTTGTTGACTAAAACATCAGCTGGCCTGATCTTCTTTCCTACCCCGCTAAGTGATAGAAACGCTCTCACAAGGTGGTTCTGTATCAAGGAGGACTCTGACTCTCTAAAGAGGAAAGGCAAAATCAGGAATCTGGCATCTAGTGGGAGAAAATGGGGGTGATTTGCAAAACAAACAAATGGAAGGAGCTGAGATATCAAGTTTAACTACCAAACCAAAGCTTCCCTCCCATCTGCAGCTGTGCTGGCCCAGGGAAGAGGGCCAGGATCTCTCCAGCCGCTCTCAGCTGCCTGCCTTTATTGCTCTGCCAGGGGAGATGGAAGGAAAGAAGCTTTGCAAACCCAGCAAGCCTTGGGAGGGGTTGAGTTTAGGATCCTTTCTACATTTGATCCAACTATGCAGAATGGATGAAAAAGGAGACTGGTTCTCACCTCCACAGAGTCACAGCACCTGATTCTCCCTGGTCTGGCATCTTCTTTCTTCATTTTCACCATTGCCTCTGGTAGCACTTTGTATCATGGCAATGCCTACAGAAAGTACAAGACAAAGGAGAAAGTGGCCTTCACTATAGATAAATGATAATATTTTGCACGCGCCCCCCTCCCCCAGCCTTTAGCATCTTGCTATTCCAAACACTGAATGGGTATGGAGGAATGAACATTGTTTCTATTCAAGTCATTGCATGGATGGGGCTAAGTGATTTGCCAAGTGTCACTCAGAAAGCCCATGGCAGAGCCAGGGAGACCTCTCCTGACTCTCTGCCCCATGCTTTGACCACAACACCCTGCTTCCTCTTTGCCTCTAACAACAGCAATTCAAATGAGAAGTTTTCCCCGTGGTTATAACGAGAGGGTTAGTATGTGGCACCGCAGTAATTACCAAATACAAGTACAGGGCAGTGCAAGGGGATTTAACCCAGCAAAGGACTTTGCTCTGCTCAAAGGAATATAAAGTAGCTCAATGACATTTTCAGTCTAGAGTGAAAAAGGTCACTTTAAATCACATAGAAATACTGCAGATGGAGAGTCAGATCCAAAAGGTACTTTGGTGCCTAACTCCGAGGGGCAATGGGAGTTAGGTGCTTAAAAGGCCCTTTTATATCTGGCTCTGAATGCCTGCTCTGCTGGGGTTTACATCATTCACAAGGAGCCTGAGTTTCCTCAATCCCACAGAAGTCAAGAGGAATTGGAGGCATTTAACACTTCACAGGATCAGACCCATTGCCATAAAAGAACATGCAGAACAAACATGAACTGAAGGAGCAGGCTGACTCGGTCTGTAGTGCAGAGAAACCGCCTGCTGTGAAAGAGCTTGAAAGCAGATGGTTGTCATGTTTGGGATTATACTGTCATATTTCAGGGTGGGGATTCAGGGAAGGTTTTGACCTAGTTTCTGTGCCGCTTGAATCATTCCTGGCCTATCAAATGCACTTCATATTTTTAGCTGCTGAAGTATCATGAATTATAGATAATGGTAATGCTTTGCCATTGTCTAGATACTGTGATCCTTTCTCATTGCTAACATTGTTTTACAGTAACACCTAGGGGTTCATCGTATTAAAATCTTGTAGGGAGAGACAGTTCCTGTCCCAAATTGCTTCCATCGCAGGCAGGGTGCTGCAGGTCACACAGCCGGGCCAGGAATACAGCACAGACCCCTGACTCCCAGCCCAGTGGCCCAAACCCCGGCTCACATCGCTCCTTCCTCAAAACACATTTCCAATACTAATTCATCAAAGAAGGGCAACACGTTATTACTCATTTCTCAGTCCATCTCACATGCTGTCCTGGAGTCACCATATCTTCCAGCCTTTCATTATAAGACTTTGCCCTTTTCTCTTAGTATCTCAACATGCTTCATAATCACTAAGCCTCACAACCCTCCCTCCCCCACCAGGAGGTATATTTTATTATTCCCTATATTACAGGAGGAAGGGGTGTAGGTTGTAGGGGTGTAGGCTTGTCTGCCAGGAGGAAACTAAAGCACAGGAAGCTGGAGGGGCCAAGCAGAAAGCCTGCCAGAAGGAGAATCTGGTCCTTTTGCTCCAAGTCCTGTTTAATGAATACGCCAAACGGCCGCAGCCCCATCCTGTCCCCCTTACCTGTCACAGTCACGCTAAGGCTTTACAATAAGGTGACTAATTTATTTTCAATGTGATTTTTTCAATGTTTGCCTATCGCTAACAGTCAAAATGATTGAGGCAACCAGCTTTACGAACTGCCTCCACCTGCTCACTTGATTCTCCCTAGACATCCCAACAATAGTGCTTTTATGCCTCAAGAGGCACCCTGTGTGTTCATGAAAGAGAGACTGGAACTGCAGGGACAATAGGGTTTTTGAGAGCAAAAACATCTGCTGTGGCAATTGGCTGTTGCCTTGCAGCTCCTCTTATACCAGCTAGGCTGGTACAGAGAAGCTGTAGGGCAGGTACAGGGACTCTTCCAGAGACTAAAGCCTGATGTGGGGGCTTCTGCAGGCCTGGAGTAAGATGGAAGTAGGGCAGGAACAAGGTGAGGAGAGGGAAGGCAGCAGTGAGTAGGGGAGGAGCACACTGGGCCTGTGGCGGTTGAGGCCGTGAAGCAGAAACCACCGAAGCCAGTATATGCACCTGCTCTGTATCGCTGTGTTAATCCCATTCCCAATGCTGCAAGGGGGCATTCAACAACAGCATGTTCTTCCCTATGGAACAACACAGAACCAAAGCACACTCCAAATCAAGGTAAGTGTAGGAAATCATGCACAGCACTAGGCCCTGCACCCATCAGCAGAACGGCACCTCTCAAGCATAGAGGACAATGTGTGGCCTCCAAGTGACAGTAAACTCTGGCCTGTTGTTTTTTCCAGTCAATAGCTGCGAGGTCTAAAAATCTCTCCCCATCCACCATGAGACCAAGGCTTTTAGGTTGCCAGGTCATCCTAACTTCTCAGGGCTTCTCGGGAAGCTAGCACTCCCTTTCTGCAAAAGGAGTACCTGTATGTCATCCCTTTGAACAGTTCAAGTTCATATTTCTCAGCAGGACCTGTCAGCCACCTGAAAGAGCAGCTCTCTCATTGCTATGGGCAAATGTAGCACCATAAAACATGTCTGGACACTAGTTCCCTTGCACAAGTCCTGTGGTTAGCCTGCAACGAAGGAAAGCCTGTAAACCTAAAAAATAAGCCCCAACTTCCACCTTCCTTGACTCCAGTGCAATCCCTAAAAACTCATCAAGAAAACGGTGAGCATACCCCAACCCACAATTTATTCCATTTAACATACCACAAATAAATCATACAGGAATGATAAAGTCTCTAAGAAACCAAAAGCATGCAGGGAAGGGACAAGCCTGCTCTATTGCTCAATATGCCGTTCCACAACTCACTGACGCTATTTCATCAGGTCGTTTCTGATTAATCCCTTGGGTCTCCAGCACAAACTACCATATGAATAGCAATGGGAAATTACTCCTTTTTTTAGAGCAGTGTGCTGTGGTGGACAAACTGTTGAAGCGGCAGGGAAATTACTAGTAAGAATTGTTCCTAGGGAGACAGGTTGATCTAGTGAATTGGGTTCTTGCCTAGGAATCAGGAGACAAATCCTCTTTCTTATTGTGGCCTTATCTCCCATGTGACCTTGGGAAAGTGGCTTCACCTCTGTTTCCCCTCCTTACCTTTGTCATGGATTGCAAACTCTGCAGGGCAGGATGCCTCCGGCTGCAGGTTTGTGCAGTGTGCAGCGCAATCTTAGAGGTCTTAGACCCTAGTGTCAGACAAATAATAACTAAATGCAACGAGCTTGACTTTCAGCTGCCGCTGAAACTGTGGCCTCATGAGAGATTTCATCATTGTAAGGAATACACAGAGTTGGTTAGAAAAGCAATACTCTACTGAACACATATCTCCTATCACATTACCACTATGCATAATGCTGGACTTTGGGAAATGAACCCATGCAAGTTTTTCAGACTCAAGTGCACGTTCCCTTTCTCTTACACTTGTATGAACTCGTGTGTGTTGCAACTGCTAACTTCTCACTACCCGCAATCAGGGACAACAGAGAGGAGGAGGGGGAGAGGACCATTCAAATCCTCTCTAGTAGTAGGCATCATGTGTCTGTCTCACAAGACAACAGAATTAGGCCGAGTGAGATACCAGCTCACTGAATGTAATCTTTGCTTGAAAATAAAGTGAAGCTGGAGTGACTTCTCCAGGGTGCAAAAGCCTGGGCAAGTATTTCCAGTACTTGAATGCCCAGGAGACTTCAATAAAGTTCTGAGTACAACAGTTCTTGGGAGACCAGCTATGACACAAGTACAACAAGTACTATCTGTCACACTGCAGGTCCAACTGTCCCAAGAGAAACCTCTTCTGCTATCATTTCACTCTGATAAATGGAAGGAGCTCCTGCTTTGAAAGTAAGGGCTGGATCTCTCCACATAAGATGTGTAGCATCCCAGCAAGGTCAGAGGAGGAACTACCACGTGGGCTATGCAGAGCATATCTGATGACATGTGCATATATGTGCTCATATGTGCATTTCTCAAACTGCTCATTGCTCTTCTTCTCCCCACAAGCCCTTCCCATCTTCAGCCCAACTCTCCTATACCTCTCTGACTTTTCTTCTCCTGGCTGCCCTTCTCTCTCATCTTCTCTACCTCCCTTGCCTCCTTGAACTCATGCTGAACTTTTTCAACCCCAAAGAAGCCAAACCAAATACACAGAAACCCATGAATCATTAACAGGTTTGGATTACAAACAGTGTGAGTTGGGTTTTTTTAGCAAAACCCAGCCTCTCAGATATGTGCGCTGCTATGCAGATCAAGCACGTGAATCTTCCTGGTATGTGCCTCACTCCCCATTCCCTTACTTGCTCCTGTGGGCTGCCACTTGTCAAATTTCGACTCAACTTTATAAAACCTGGAGGACAGGGACACTGCTCTGACTTCCCACAAAAACTATGGGCATACTCACAGTCTGATACTAAACAAGTTATGCTTCTTTATAAACTAAATTCTGAGGTATGTTGAATCTGACTTCACCACCCATTTGAACCTCCCAGTGCAGCCAGAAAACCAAGGGGAATGGAAGTTGCTACTCTCAGTTGTTCCAAAATGAAATTTTAATGGAGCAGGGCCAGTTTGCACGGGCTAGATGGACTGCTATAGTAAGCAGTGTCCTGGGAAGAAACTGTAAGCTAGATTCACAACTGGTTTATGCCCCTAAAACCAGAATCCTTCATCTGGGGGGTGTGGTCCTCAGTGGCAGGATTCTTCCAGCAGAAGGATAGGGGTGACACAACCACAAACTTGCTGAAGGGCCTGCAGGCAGCCAGTGAGGCAATGCCAAGAGGGAAGCTTGGCCAGGGTGGCTAGTTCAGCTCACCTTTTCTGCACCATCCAATATCATGGGTCTTTGGGTACCTGGGGTGGGACTGAAAACCCTCCTCTCCTCCATGACACAAGGTGACAATGGGTAGAGTTGTTTGCGACTCTTTGCACAGGTAGGAATTAATTCAGCCCAGGGGCCGTATCATCTGGGGCATTTAGCATGGTGGTTTGCTTACCACATTTTTTCATCCTTTGGAAGCTGCAGCATGATCAATCCATACAAGCCACTATTTGTAGAAATCTGAAATGAGGAGGCATCATGCAAATACCTAGGCTAAGTACAAACAGTCAACAAGCCTGAGGCTGAACTGATTCAATCTTCGCAGGTTAGTGTAAGCTGCATAGGTTTAACCAATAAGCAAGCGAAAAGACATTTACTTTTGATTGTGGAAATGCAGCCACCTGCCTGCAGAGGCCTGGGGGTATAGCACACCTCCCTGCTTTGCTGGAGGAGACAGCTTGGGCAAAGGCTAGCTTGCCCTTTCCACCCCTCCATTGATCAGTCCTGTGCAACTAGGGAGGATTTGCAAACCATCCCGGGATGCTGGGAGACTGAGCATGTTGTATGGGTATCACAGAGAGTTAACTTGAATCTGGAGGGGATCAATAAACCAATTAAAAAAAAATAATCAGTGAAGTCTGATACTACATCCATCCAGTTTTATTTTAAACCGGCTTCGCCATTTTGAAAGTGGTTTATGTGCGCTGCACTTCTGTTGTGTTACAGATTTGAACCGGTGACTAGTGATCATTTATACTGATTCATGTGTAGCTTCTGTCCCTAGCCTCGGGATTCCAGACTGTCTTAAATGAGAAGCAGAGAGAGCAAACAGAAAACAGTGCTAAAACCACAGAAGCAGCAAGATCCCACCTGAGCCTTTACAGTCCCTCCAAACTTCTTTTGGTTTGCCTCTTTTGTTCTAAGAATACATTGCATTAGCCAAGAAAGCTTGAGCAAAGACAGCTATAAGAAATACGGATCAAACAAGCAATCAGATAGCTTAAAAATCCAAAAGAGGAAACAGAAATGCGACATGCCCAGAAGCACTGGGTCAGTAAATAAGACCATTAAATAAATAGGCGCTGGTGTTTTTATGGCTGCAGAAAAAGCCACGTAGACTGGACCTTAGAAAGCTTTCTTGGCTGCGAGCCTAGAAAAGTAAATTCCCTGTTCATTTTGTGAAAGTTCACTGTAAGCCATAACAACCTGATGCCGGAATATGGCACTGAGTTAATTCGCTTCCCAGCTGAAAAATGCTACGCAGAGTTGGCAGCTGTGTCCGCAGGGAAAGACAATGGAAAAAACATAAATCATCTCTACGGCATTTGTGCAGCCAACCTGCTAGGCCCGTGCAACATGTGACTGTACGGTGCATGCAACTCCATTCTACCAGCCAAGCAATAAAAGCAAGCATCTTTGAAGAGTCCCATCCATCTCTTTTACAAGGTAAGTAACTATGACAGCGCTTTGAGGAAGGGAAGTGGATGGTTCTCCCTCTGCCGAAGTCTCTGTTCACACCTGAATAACTTCCTGGAAGGTGTGCTTGAGTTAAACGCAATTTCTTGGTCTCACGGTATGTTTAATTGGATGGAACTCTCTGGTCTGTTTAATACAGATTAGAATAGGTGATCGAGTAGTCTCTTCTAGCATTAAAATATATGAACCCAAGGAGAAGTGCAATATAGGGAGAGAATATTTACTGTTGAGGGGATACATACAGAAATAAAAGCACTTGAGAAAAACGTCACCTGTTGTAAACATCTAAAAAGAGCAGCAGGAAAGCCACAGGCTACAAAATTGTGTTACCTGTCTGCTCTTGCAGCCTTGGTTGAAGAGCCCCTCAAGGTGAGCAAACAGAACACAATCAACCCAGAACATGGCCTGATTTGGGGCGTGCAGCAGCACTCAGCCCCTCCGGAGGAGTCTTGCGAGGTGAGTCATCTCAGCTACGTGCCAATCCGTTTCAGACATTCCCAGTTTACAAGCAGCTCCAAAAACAACATTTCACAACATCCACAAGCCTGCAAACCTCCCTGATTTGGAGAGAAGCTGAGTGCTTAAGTGGGGATAGATGTTCAGGGCTTTTCCAACTCTGGCAAGAAGAGACCGAAGTAAAAGAAATGGGCCCTGTGTTGCTTTTCAAAAACCCTGACAATTCACTATTACTGAGTAACAAAAGCATGTGAATTTATGACCTGTCATGTGAATGGAGAGGTTCAATTATGAGGCACAGACTTAAAACACTAAGACGCCAGGAAAGCTATCCAGGCCTTGTCTACATAAGTCAAACTGCTCAGCATTGAGACAGCAGAGTAACTACTCTGCTATAGCTGTACTCCAGTCCGATTTTCCCATGTGGACACTTTTTTGGAATAAAAGTAGGGAATGAGTCCAGAATAACTGTAGCAAAGTAATTACTTAGCTATAGCCATGCTTGCCAATCTTCTCTTACAGCGAAGCCTAAACCTCACTGTTTGTTAGCTTCCTCATCTGTAAAAAGTGAAAAATAAAACCACTTGCTAAAGGATATTCTGAATCTTAATTCACGAACCAGCATGGAGCACTCAGAGGTCCTTAAATAATTAAAAAAAAAAAACCCACCATAGAAAAATATTTTAACTGAAGCCTTTTGCAAACTTTGTTGTATATGCTTCTCTCAAGCAGAATTTAATTGTATTCTTTGGGCTGCCCAGGTAGCATCTACTTCTTGCTACTTTTTCCAGGGAACAACTTCTGGAAATACTGTCTGGGTGTAATAGAAACTCAGAAAGATTCTTTGTCCTGTGAACGTAGTTTCTTTCCACAACGAGCAGAGCCAGGACTGAGGGCTTAACAGAGCTTAATGGTGTGGTAAAGCTGTGCTGGCACTTCTGAAAGTGCTACATAAGGACATCAGGAATCCTCTTCTCACTAGCAGAGCAGAACGAACATAGAAGGAGAAATAAAGTGCAACATTACTGGTGTTGGAAATCACAGCAAAACTGGGATTGGAAGTAGAGATCTGGAAATAATAGTAACCTGGGGAAGACATGGAGACGACTGAATAAGGCAAAGGGGTATGGAGGTGAGGGACCAAAAAAGTTAGGCAAGAGAGATGGGGCAAAGAATGGGTCCTTGCAGCGTGGCAGCATTGATGTTTTGAGCATTGATGGGACCAAACGTGGGTCGATCAGGCAGAGACAGAGGAAGAGAGAACGGAGAAACTGCATTAGATCTAGAACGAGCGGCACGAGAAATGCGTGTTAACCCGAACAACGAAATGGGTGCAATGACCCAGGATGACAAATAACAAACAAGCTGAAACGAACCTCGCTGCAGAGGATTATACATTCAATGATGGCAAAGAGCGCAAACCGCTTCAAGGTGAGCACAGCCAACAAGGTAAGGAGGAGGAGCGTCATTTTGTGACCTGTCAAACGCAAGCAGAAACCAACGTGACACCGGATCCTCGAGCTGCTCAACCTGCACCCTCCCTCCCGCCCCTCGGGGAAGAAATTATCCTCGTTTTGCTGCAATTGCATCCCACGCACCGTCCAAGAAAGCACAAGCGCCATCCCCAAATCTGCAATCCACTTAGGGGCTCGACATAAACCGATTATCCCGTCTCCAGCCCCGAAACCTGGGGGGGGGGAATAATCATTTCTGCCGGGGATGCAGCCACCCCTCAACCGAAGGATGATTTCTCCTGCTGCTCCTTGGTGGGACTCGAGACCGATCTTTGGGCCGCCCAACCTCCCACGCACGTCGCGGGTCTTTGCACCCAGAGGAGCAGGTTTCATCAGGCCGGGCCTCCTCTCCCCATCGTGCCTCCGCTTCGTCTCGAAACGGCTCGATTCGGCACTCCTCGTCCTTCGGTCCCGTATTCGCAAGGCCTCAGCAACGGCCCATTTCGCTCTTAACCGCACCGAAAGTGGGCATTTAAGCTGGGTGAGCAAAGCAGCACCACGCACCCCAACCTCTTGGCTCTGCAACACTGTGCCAATACCCCCCTCCCCTCTCCTCTCCCCCCCCCGCGCTGTGAAATGGTCCCTCCCTGAGACACCCGCAGCCCAGCGAGACCGTACCACTGCACTCCTGAAAAGGGAGGGAGGGCTATGAGACCGGTGGGCGTGGCTTGCGGCCCCGCCCCCTTCCCTTCACTACATCCCGGGCCGCGGCGGCCATTTTGTGGCAGTGTCCGCTGTCGCGGCCGCGTTGCTTTCTCTCTCCCCGTTTGCGTGGCAGAGCCGGTGCGAGGGGCGGCCCCGTAGATGGCCAGCTTTCCCCTGGATGTCAACGAGAAGCTCATCGGTGAGGGGGGTCCGCGCCCCTTTGCAAGATGCCTTTTGTTGCAGGGACGGGGTGGCGTTTGCCTCCATCTTCCTGCATTGCTGCCCTTGGAGGGGGGGGGGCACCCTGCGGGAGGGGGAGGGGTGGGGGGGCTTGCTGAAATGGGGGAGGGGGCGTGTGATTATTTTTAATATTTTTCTTTTTTTTTTTTTGTAATTTAAACCCATTTATTTTAAAAGCCATCCAATTAAAAAAAAAAAATGTGCATCTTGGTTGGGGGGGGGGCAGGGTTATTTTGTGTTTCGAGTAAAAGGTGGTGAGATTCACCCCGAAAAGCCGTGTCCGCTTGTTTGGGCGCAATAATTCCCCGTATATTCGGTTTTTAAACCCAAAGAGGGTTGCTTAAAAAATAATCCCCCCCCCCTCCCCCCCAGCGATGTAAGTTGGTCGAATAAAAGATGGTTATTTTCGCCCCAAAGAGCCGTGTATTGGGACCGTTCTGGCGCGTAAGTTTGGTCTCGAAAGCTGGGGGAATTTAAACGGGAGACGCTCGATGCAGGAGGGTTTTGAAGGTGCGGTTTCGGTCGTCGCCAAGAATACACGCGGGGCTATTTTGGCACGTTTTGTGGTGTTATAAATGGGGTTTTTTTGTAGTCCCTACCGAGGTCTGTTCAAATTGTGACACTAAAGGTTTGGGGGGGGGATGCACGGTGGAGGGGTTTTCGTTTTTTGTCTTTGTAGTGCAAACGAATGCAAAGTTGTTATTATTTTAATTATTTTTTTTTGTCTGCGTTCGTTTTCGATCAAAACTACAACGATCGAAGAGGTGTTTTTGTTTTTTTTTTTAAAAAAAAACCCCAAAACTTTTAGCAGGAAATACTGTCTTTAACATGCTTATTAATACCTGGTTCGCAATTGAAGCGGCGTTGTTATTTATTTATTTTCTTTTTAGCAAGGTCCCGTACTATAGGAGAACTCTTGGCTCCCACGTCTCCTTTCGACAAGAAGTGCGGACGTGAGAACTGGACTGTTGCCTTTGCTCCCGATGGCTCTTACTTTGCTTGGTCGCAAGGACATCGCATAGTCAAGCTGGTTCCCTGGTCTCAATGCCTTAATAACTTGTAAGATAAAAACAGTACTGTGTCTTCATTTTATTTATTTATTTTTTAATTTTTCTTTGTTCTTTTTATGAGATGCATGAGATGGCTTGTGAAAGAAGGGGTGAATTTGGTTCCTTTGACCCTATTAAGCAAGCGGCGTGGTTTACATCTATACGTTATACTTGATTTGTACGTTTAAAAGGTGCCTTCCTTTCACCCTCCTCCCCCCCCCAAGAAGTTTCTGTGTACAATGGGGGAGAGAGGGGGATTGTGACACCACAAGGGACAAAAAAAACCCAGATTTGAGCAATGAGGGAAGGCAGTTTTTCTAACTTCATTTTAACATATGCTTAATTCATTCTTTCTAAAAACAGTGGAGAAGTGTGAAAACTAAAACAGCCCACCCTTTCAGTTCAGGGCTGGATGCTCTCACTTTTTAGCAAGATCAGGAAAGGCTACCTGATGTTCTTGAAACTGATCCTATTTAAGGAAGGACAGGGAATTATTTTCCAGGTTGGTTTGGCATGCACCATCCCAAAAGTTATTTTCTTTTGCAGGTTCCCTTTAAGTACAAGCAGAAATTTGTAAACTATCTTCGTGACTAATCAGTCACATGCCTTTATAGCAAACTAGGTTTCTCCTCATAGGGCTCGGCTTCTTAATTTTAATGGGAAGGCTTCGTTATCTCTTCTTAGTAAATAAATGTTGTGTTAAACAGACTTTGCAGAAGAGGAGAAAGAAGGACTCTTTTATAGATAAGAATTGAATTTGTATATATTCCCTGCAATTCAGTTTCTCACTAATAGCTTTACTTTTAAATAAGCACTTAACGTCATAAATTTAATATTTTAAGGTAACCATTTGCCCTGAGCAGAAGCACAACTAAGTATGTAAAAATAATTGACCTAGGAAAAGGCTTCTAGACCCAGTAAACTCCTCCCTTGAAAACGGAGTGTTAAATACTGATTTTATGATTCTGTGTATTGGGACTACCCAAAAACTTCTTTATACATTTAAGAGTCTTCCTTTTTTGTTGTACTGATTATCCTCTTGTTAATAGAGAATTTTATTTATTTTAGGAATACTAAATTTTACTCTCAAAATGCTTCTTTTTGTTTTGCAGCTTGCTGCACGGCACAAAGAATGTTGCAAATTCAGTCAACTCAAGGCTTTCAAGACAGAACAGTGATAGCGGGCAGAAGAGTAAGCCCTGTGAGCATATAATAGACTGCGGTGATATAGTTTGGAGTCTTGCTTTTGGGTCTTCTGTACCTGAAAAACAGAGTCGCTGTGTGAATATAGAATGGCATCGATTCAAATTTGGGCAAGATCAGCTTCTGCTCGCAACAGGCTTGAACAATGGGCGCATCAAAATATGGGATGTATACACAGGTATATTTGTCTTGCCCTTCTGCAGAACTGTAGCTAAAATTAATGAGAATAAATGAAATTAGACTTACATATTGGTTTAGGAATGCCAAGAGTGTAGTCTGAACCAGTTAAAGGATCTAAAAATAAACTAATTAAAAGGTATTATGTTTCAAATGTACTGTCTTCTGAAAAGAGAAATGACTTCAGTTATGCATGAAGTACAGTAAGAAAGACATCAAGCCAATCTTCTTTCTTACCGATATGTGAAATCTTGTCTTAAGAGACCTTAGAAATACTAGAGACCTGGGAGGAAAACTTGGGAGGCATTGATACAGCAATTAAGCATGCACTACTTATGAACCTGAAGGCAAAACATGCTTAGATACTTCAGTGGGCAGACTTCTTTGCATGTTGTTAAATAACATAGTATTTAAGGGAAAAGAGTTTCTTGCAGCTCCCAGGTTATGGGGAAGGATTTGTGCTAGCGGCTGTCCTTCCATTGTTGTTGTTTTTTCTTCGAGTGGAAACAGGCTAGTAGCACTGAACCTCTGAAGTTGGGAGCAGGGATTCTACAATCTAGCTGATGGTTCTCCTCTAGGCTGACTGCAACTACTAACTTCTGATGACTTAGGAATTTAAGTCAGGAATTAATTTAATGGCAGTTTGCTTATCATACAGAAACTTACTAATTTTAGTTCATATACCTTTGCTCTATTTTAAGCCAAACAATAAACTTTGCCAATTGAGTTATTGTAAGCTGAGAGTTTTAGCTTTTTGGGAAGTCGGAGCTGAGAGTTAAACACAGGAAACTGAATAAAGATACACTGCATCACTCTGTGTACAAGATACGTTTCTTTTTACATATCTTAAACAGAGCTGAACTTCAGCCAGGATCCAAGGGTGGCTTGAGATAAAGACTTCCTTTTTTTTCCTTTGTTGTTCAATCTTAAGAAACAAAAAACAAACTATAGCATCCTTTCTACCCTTTAATTGGTGTCCTTCTCCCATAACAGGAAAACTCCTCCTTAACCTGATGGACCATACTGAAGTGGTCCGAGATTTAACCTTCGCCCCAGATGGCAGCCTGATTTTAGTGTCGGCATCAAGAGACAAAACACTAAGAGTGTGGGACTTGAAAGATGATGGTATGCTGTAAGAAAGTTCTTTTCTTAAAACAAACAATGGAGTACTCTCCCCCCTGGTAATTAGCTATAGCATGTCAGTGTGTGGTCTGGATATTTTTACACTTAAGGATTTTAGCCCCCTTTATTAGTTATTGCACATTTCACAAAGTGCAGCCTGAAAGTACAGCTTGGTAAGAAGCTCATGCTGCAGGCTGCATTGCATTTAAGTAACTTACGGTGACATGTATTCTGTCTCTGTTGGTCAAGGAACTTAATTCCCTATCTATTCCTGTACAGTGGGTTACCTTTTTTCTCTATGGCAGGCTGGGCTGTTTTAAGCTGGTGGGAAATCTCCAGTTTCTCTCCTTAAAAGTAGCCTAGAATAATGGTACATTATGTTTTGGGGGAAAAATCTTGAATGTAAAATCGGATTTGGGGTAGACCGTGCATAGGAACAACTAATCTCCAACTGGTTCTTAGCGAAGTAATGTTTTTCTCTTGCAGGAAATATGATGAAGGTATTAAGAGGGCACCAGAACTGGGTCTATGCCTGTGCTTTTTCTCCAGACTCTTCCATCCTTTGTTCTGTTGGAGCCAGTAAAGCTGTATGTGTCAGAGTTTCTTGTTCATAAACTTATTCAATTGTGTGCATAATCATTTAAAATCTAAGTAACATTAAGCTTGTGCTCGGTGTCATGAACTTCTAATGTTCTGATAATGCAAAAACTGCATGAAATAAATCAAAGTAAACTAGCCTAAGATGCATTCAGATACTGATTTTTGAGAACTGCACTGCTTTTAGTTGAAGAAACTTTAAGCATCCTTTTGAGAAGTAGTTCTGCACATCTGCATCTGTTCATAATATAAAAACTGAGGGCAGTAAAACAGTGTTAAAGGAATATTTAGTTTAATGTTCTAATTAAATTATCTTGCTGTTGATTGTTATCCTTTCTATTTCCTGCTCAATTTAAAAGGACTTTTCAAAGTCTGAGCTAGTCATGGTCTCTTCTGCTGAACAAAAATGCCTCCAATACAAATGGCACTTGTGTAACTAAAACATCTTGAATGAAGAACAGCATATTGGTTTTGTTTCCATCAGTATTCTAATGTCCTGCTAGAGAACTGAAAGCAGTGCAGGTAAAACGCATACAATAAGCTGCTCTTTTTGGCACTGGATAAAGCCCTAGTTAATATGAAAGAGAAAAGAACACTCTGTAGGTTAAAGATTATTATTTATTTTTTTTAATAGCTTACTAAAACCCAATGAGGATGAGTAATTAATGTAAATATTGAATAATTAACTTTGCAGGGATAATTGTTAGAATGCATTTGATATATAAATAAATCTAGAGTAAACTAACAGTACATGAGTTGACAGAGAGCAGCTTAATCCTTTAAACTAGAACAGATGTGGATGTATGCATTGATATGTTTAGGCTGTGTGTTTTCCATAAGCTTCTTGCTTTCCCTGTCACAGGTGGTGGCAGCAATATTGGTGTGATTGAGGTTAAGCTGGCACCACTCTCACAAGCGCACAATGGTGTTAGCTGGGCAGAAAGAGTGGCATCTCTGGCTACCAGGCTGGGGGCGAACTTTACCATAGGACGAAGTAACCTTGCATTCGACTGCAAGGTGTACTGTACGTACGCAGGTGCTGGTTGATGTCCACTTTCTGCTTTTTTTTTTTCTTTCTTTCTTTTGTTTGTTTTTTGTTTTGGTTTTTTGTTTTTTTTTAAATTTTCACAGCAGTGAAACCCATTGACTCCAAAACTTATAACTTATTTTCCAGTTTTGTGGAATGTTGGGGTCTTATTAGTGAAATTGGCCAACATAAAATATGAGGCACTAGTAAATATATTTTCTTTAGTTAAAATTAAGTTATTTCCATCTCTTTATTCAAGATAACTGTGACATAAAAATGTGTTCGGGGGAAAAAATAGAGGAGGAAAGAGCACTTTCAAGGGCAAACTTAATATAAATACGCCATGTCCAGTAATTGTAAGCCTACTTTCTATTATGTTATGCTGAAATATATAGCAGCAGTTTAAGTTATTCTGCACAGTCTCTAGTGCAGTTATGTAATTTTCTAAGTACTACTCTACTTGTACTTTACCAACCTCTATAATAAGTTAAATTGCAATCATGGATGTGTCCTTTTTTATTGTTGACTTGATTTAAATGCATAAATTCTGTCTCATAATATGGTTAAAGTTCCTTATTGTTTTGCCAAAGACATTTCTTTTGGCTGTGAAAATTCTTTTTGCTTGCAGTATCTGTTTCTCTTCCTAGGCTGACGTTGGTGATCCAAGCCAATTGTAAACAAGTGATCTTAAAGGGGATGCCACTGGAGTAACAATATGTTAACCTTACATTTTTCTGTCTGTATATTTCTTAAAAATTTTGGTAGTTACTGAAAAGAGGGGACTGTAGTATTTAACCCTACACTTCTATATATATATTTTAATAAATAGTTTTGTAATACATGGATTTCAGTAAAAGTACATGGTTAAATTTGTATTGCTTTTATCTTACATTTTGGCTTATTTTTTTAAATAACATTTAACAAACTTGAGGTTAGAATTTGCATGTCTGCCTTTTTAATTTAAAAAAAACTCATTTTAATCTGAGTGACACTGAGCATATTTCTTAATTGTAGTAATTTTATAATGCTTGATTTATTTTTTTTTTAAAGAAAAATTTTAATATAATCCTAAGTAAGATAGCATTCATAGTTAAGAAATAGAAATACTTCATTGTGTGCCTGAGCAAAGCTATAACATTAGCTATTTTAATTGCAGGTTTTCCTTTGGGATATGGATAAATATTCCATGATTCGAAAACTAGAAGGACATCACAATGATGTTGTAGCCTGTGAGTTTTCTCCTGATGGAGCTTTACTGGCTACTGCATCTTACGATACTCGAGTTTATGTTTGGGATCCACATATTGGAGCTATTCTAATGGAGTTTGGGTAAGTAGAGGGGCCAAAAATGTGCTCTTTCTTTTTGTCTTGAAATAAATTTAAGGAGGTGAAAGAGTAATGGGATTTTTAAAGACATTAAACCTAAAAGTAAGCATGTTAACTGCATTGCAGTTAGAAAGTGAGTGATGTATTACTTGGCTGACTTCCCTGACTACTAGATTGGGGAGGGCCTCGGCTTCATATAACAGAGGCTGGTGCAACTACAAAAAGGGCACCATGACTTTATTTCCTAGAAAAACTCTCTTCTGCAATTATTTATTGTTCTTGTGTAATGCAAAGGACTGCAGTGAGATGAAACAATTGGTTCCATACTCAAAATCCTAAGAATGTTTCCTCTGTAATGGGAAGTGGATCATTCATATCTTCAATATGCTGATGGCTTAAAGCCTGATAAAGGACATATCTTAGTGTAGTGTTGTGATACTACAGTACGGAGAGAAAATATCTTTTTAACTTTAAAAAAAAAAAAAAAAAGTCAAATCTTGGAATATTTTTACTCTTGAAGAGGTTGGTCAAGCAGATCGTGACTAAAGGAAATTTCTTTGTTGCATTAAATGGTTGTGTAATGAGCTGTGTGCGCATCTTGTCTGCAGGCATCTGTTTCCCCCTCCTACACCAATATTTGCTGGGGGAGCAAATGACCGATGGGTGAGATCAGTAACTTTCAGTCATGATGGACTGCATATTGCAAGCCTTGCAGATGATAAGTAAGTATGAGGAAAGAGCTGGTGGACTCCTTTTGGTTCTTTGCAGTATCTCAAATGCCTTAAATACTACACTGCTTTAAAAAAAACAAAACTGAACTGAGTTCTAACAGCGCTCTTAAAAGACAGCAGGCTTTGTGTGGGAAGGGAGGTAAAATATATTACAGGGTGCTCTCCTTCCTGAACCATATCATACAAATAGGAGATGGTATAGAAAGTAGATGAAGTAGTACTACAAGTGTCTCTGGTCCTAATATACTGGGAAATGCAAGCAAAGCTAATTGTGAATTTTAGATCTCTTTGTAATAAGTTAAATGAAAACGCATTTCCCAGCATTAGGCATGCTTACTGCTCTGTCTAGTTAATTCATGATATTTCACTTGGTTAAAGAAGGAATTGACTTGATTATTTTTTTCAGCTTTGAAAATAAAAGCTAAAATAAAACCAGTATTTGAAGAAATATTTTTTAAATATGTGTATGGTATTGTAATTCAAGACGAGGACTTTGGAATGCAATGTTTTTTTCTGTAGTTTGGTAAATCTAATCCTTTGAGATTTAGCAGAAATGACACCTGCTAAAAATGTCAACTGCCATGGCTTGTGCTTCTACACCAGCATCATTTTTATTAATTTGTTTTTTCTCAACCACCCTGTTCTTTCTTTCCAGAATGGTGAGGTTCTGGAGAATTGATGAAGAGTATCCTGTACAAGTTGCACCTTTGAACAATGGGCTCTGCTGTGCCTTTTCTACTGATGGCAGCGTTCTAGCTGCCGGGTAAGTAAATACATAGTACTTTTCACATATACTGTTGAGTCTTCCAAAACAAACTAACACACTTTGTGGACCGTGACAGACCATTCCAGTTTGTTGCCTCTGATTGTTTGATGGAGAATAGGTATGGTTTTATTTAGGAAACGGGATTTCTAACTCAAATCCATGCTTATTTAAATAAGCCTTGAATGCCTCATAATATCTAGACTTTAACAACCTTCATCTCATTTTTCTTCTAAGACTCGGGAAATAAACTTAAGATACAAGTATGAAAGATGGATTATCTGACCAGTCAAGATCCCTTTACACTAGCAGTTCTCAACCTTTTGGCCCTATGCAGCTGGGCTTGGGGATCAAGCGCCTGATCCAGCGCACAGAGTCCCAGTCAGTTTGGAAATTGTTCAGCAGGGGAGCAGTGCTGCTTCTCCCTTATTGTTCAGTTTCTGGACCAGAGGGAAGCCCAGTGGGCCCTGGGGTTGAACACCTCTGCTCTACACTGCTGCAACCATAAGCACTACCAACTAACTTAGGTGGGAGGTTGTTTTAGTCCCTGCCTAGAGTTCTAGGGGAATAACCCCTTTTAAAGCTAGATCACAAGTAACTTAAAGCACCTCTTGCCCAATTTTTTCCTTAATTCGTCAGAGCATTTTGTATATAGGAACCTTCTAAGGATGGGCTAGTCTGAAAGCAGTTTGGGATAACTGATGCTTTGTTTCATGTGCAGGACGCAGGATGGAAGCGTGTACTTCTGGGCAACTCCAAAACATGTTCCCAGTCTCCAACACTTGTGTCGCATGGCAATTCGAAGAGTGATGCCTACTAGCCAAGTGAAGAACTTGCCTATCCCTTTGAAAGTGGTGGAGTTTCTTTCCTACCAGGCTTAAAACGAAACTTGCAAGTGACTGGGCTTCTGAAGCTGGCTAAAACATTCTTTAAAGAAACCTCAAACTTTACAGCCTTCAAGCCTAAAACTGTACAGGTTTTCAAGTTATATTTAAATTTCAGACATCTAAAAAAAACCAACTTGTAATGCATTTTGACAATGTGGAGCTTTTAATATTATTTATAGAAATATACAGTAGAAGTATTCCTGAAGTTCTCAGACAATTTTTTTAATCTAACTGTGAAAATATGTACATACATAGATGTAAGCTGCTATGTGTTCATCAGTGTACCTTTTTTAATTGCTTGACTGATTTTTATTTTATTTTTTTTAGTATGTATCATGTATATATTGCTTCTGTAGAGCCATCTGATGCTGCATCAGTGCTGTAGAGTGGAAGGACAGCTTTTATTCTGAGACACTGAGTTAGACAAATATTGACTTAAGAAAGCTTAATGGCTTTGTACACATGTTTGTTGATTTGGAGTTCAGGAAACTGATCCCCAGATGCAAATTTGTTAGTTAATGGAGAGGTACAGCTTAGTTTTCTACAGACTTCAGTGGCAAAGGGAAGTAGGTTGTGTGAGGGATGGGTTTGAATCTAAATCCCAGAACTTTACTAGTTTGTCATCTAGGGAAGGCCTTGACTTCTACAGCAACAACAAAGTTACTTTAGAAACCTGGGTGTGATGGCTTTAAGAACATCTAAAATTTCTCAAGTTAACTACTGTACTGTTGCCTGGGTATCTTGTCTGTAAATGTGAGAAGATTTTACAGACTTGGTTTATTCTGTGACCCTATAATATCTCTTCAGGGGGTGATATTGGTTAATGGCCAAAGATAAGCAAAACATTTGCTTTTGCCTTCTGTTATTTATCTGTACCTGCAGATATAAAGAATGTATGCATTGCATAAAATGCCTGACTATATATATATATTTTTGTTGAACTTTTTTTTATTAAAAATAAAAATCTCTCTTCTGAAAACATGATGCCTAGTGACTGACTCTTCTACATGCTATAAATATATGCAATTAAATTATGCTACACTTGGCATAGAGGACTCCAGTCAAAGAACTACGAAGCGATCAGATTTCAAGTGCATAACGCACTGTGTACAAGGAAAGGAACAGTAGTAATGAAGGAGTCTGAAGCCACATATCTGTAGTTAAGCTTCTCAAGTCTTTTCAAAGGTATTAAAGACGTTTACTCAAACTATATTTTTTAGGATGTAGTACCCTTACTGTACTGCAAACAGGAATAGAGTACAACTACGTTCCTTGAGGGTGGGGGAAACAAGTAAAACTTGCGGGAGAAGCTGAGAGCAGAAATTAGCAAATGAAGGATGCAGAGTGCCACGATTAAATGAGAACCACTATCCATGCTGCACAGACAAATGCTAGTAGTAAAAATCCTTACATGTAAAATAAACAGTGTAGAGGAGCCCCACAGTTGCTTTCCTGGGGTGCTTGCTTTTTATGGGATCCTGATCATGGGAAGAATTTGCTAACAAGATGTGCGGAAAGGGTTATTTACAAATCATCCTAGTATTTTGGAAAAATGACCCCCACATAAGCGTGCTTCATTAATTACTACAAAATGGCAAAAAATAATACTAACGTATGAGAGTAGCTCTGGCTCATCACACTTTCAAAGGACTTGTTTTGAATCTGCTTCCCCCCCTTCCCAGCCCCCACCTCGGGTGAATTATAGGTGGGTTATTAGAGTTAACCTATCAAATATCCATGCTATGCTTCTATAGCCAACTGGCCAAGTTGCTATTGCTGAAGGCAATGACCCAACTAGCCTGACCCAACTAGTTCAAATCCAGTTCCTTCTAATCACTTACTTTTTGAAGAGATTTCTTCTTCTTTGAAGGTACCAGTTGGTGAGATGATTAAACTGCATTAGTAAAAGCAACAAACAATAACTTCCTAATAATGATCTGAACATCTTTTTCCCCAGCCTACTGGAGATTTCACTTCAGCTTTTCAATACAGAATTTTTTACGATGCATTTTTCTTTCAAGTGACACTGCACCCAAGTTTTCAAGCTAGTCACAGTCACTTAAATCATGATTTTTATTTTTTTTTTAAACTAAATTTAGAGTAATTACAGTGTGGGGTTCAGTGCCTTGCTAGTAAAGCATAATTATGTTAATGACTCTTGTGCCAAACAATAGATGTCAACCAGTCAGAAATCAGTATTTGACTTACCTGAGCCTAATTCTCTTCTGAATTTAAAATAAACTGAGCACCTTTTTGGCAGAAGTGTATTATCACCACTACTGTATTTTGTTTGCTTATTGAATTTTCAATTGAACTAAAAATTACTCAAAGTATAAGGGAGCGGTACTAAAATTCAAGGGATAGGTGACGGGACTTCGAGGGATAGGTAACAGGTCAGAAACTCTATTGAAATCTGCCTTGGTCTAGTACAGCCAAAGAGCTACATTTAAACTAAACTTGATACTGTATAAAACACCCTACTTAGCATTTCATCAGCCAGGTTTGAAGTGCAACAGTGACAAGTACAGGGCAGACTGACCCTAGAAAGCTGGTGTAGCTCTGATGGAAAACTTTTTGTTTTTAGTCTGGACCTTTATCCCCAAAATAGTTCTAGCGGTAACATCCCCTAATCTAGACGTATCTATAAAAGAATGGGAAATAAAGCAGGTTTTACTGATCTAACGGATGTATGCTGGAAAGGTTTTTGCTTGTTTTTCTATTCTAGCACAGCTCACCTTTCTAGGGCATAACACTGCCACGCTTTGCTGTGCTAGTGTCTCAGACTCCAGTTGCCAGGCTGGTAACCACAGCAGTATTTATCAGCACTGAATTGGCTTAATTGCAGTGAAAAAGCAGTGCGTGTGTGTGTGTGTGTATACAGAATGCTAATTCAGTATGGACAATGGCTGCATGCCCTGATTTGAATCCTGCTGGAGATCTTCCTCAGCAGCAATGGCTCTTTTTTTTTTCCTCCTCTTTTTCTAATCAATCAGTATCCTATGTGGGTAAAGTCAATGAGCACAGCCATTAATTTGGTAATGTCTTGTTTTAAAAGGGTGTTTGCTTAGCTTTGGCTTTTGTGTTCTCCAAGTGCCTTTGCAATTTATCTGCTTGGCACAAGACTGTTTACCAGCCACAACACTCTTGCTTTATTGAGTAATTAGTTCAATTAGGTTGAGACGCTCTGTGGGACAAGTTTATTTTCCCTAAGTATTGTAATACTGAGATTACTTAACATGTGACTGAAAGCATTAGAAATCAAAGTGATAGTTTCTACTTTGCTTCGTTTAGGAACCAGGGGGGCATGTTATTTATTGCTTTTTACTTTTTTACTTTTTTTTACAGATAATATAGAGCAATTATTCTGGCATACCTCAGCAATGAATTCAGGGCTTTCAGCAATGGAGTAAGTCTTGATTTAAGAAGGCTGAGCTCTTTCATTCAGACTGCTGCATCTCCCATGTTACGCTGTCCCACAAAGCGTGATGATCTCATCCTTTTGCATCTACAGGAAATAAAGATTAAATTACTCACAGATGAGAAGTTTCAAACTTGTACATATTTGCATGGTTCAGGCCTTATTTGCAGCTGACTTTAGTCTGAGATCTGGTTATCTTCCTTTTTACACAATCAGTGTAAACCATCACCAATATGTAATGGAGGGTAACAGCCATGCTTTTGGTGTTTAAGGAGATCCTTCCCAGACTTATGCAAAAATATTAACATCTTCCTGGATGTGTAAGCCAGAATTTTGAGTGCAGGGCAGACAGACCCTGGGCATCAAGGTCATGGCAAGATTAGAGTCATAAATACAACGCTTGCAAAATTATGGGCTGCTTCAAATTTCTGACATCCGTGGCTGTGATCATATAAATGAAGAAGAAAATACTTGTGGTTTCCTTTGGATCTCCCACCAGTTTTCACACCAACTCCAGTGGAGTGAGTTCCCACTTATACGTGTTTGAGTATCCGAATCAGGCCCTAGTAGTATAGGCCTTGAGGCTCGGAAAGTAGCACGTACAGGCTTGGAAGCTGCCTTCATGGTTGTAACTTGATGCAGGAAAACCTGAAGTTTATGATCCTGAAATTTTGGGGCTGTGGAAGTGAAAACGAAAAGCAGTTCAAACTAGTTAATGCTGGCCAGAGAGCAGCAAGAACTGAAGAGGCCAGGCCGTGCCTAAGTAAAGAGTCGGTTTGGTTTGTAATACTTAAGAACCGCACGTCTTAAACAAGCAGCACATTCAAGAGGAGGAAAAAGCAAACCACATAAACAGGGGCAAAATAAAGTCATTTGGGATTCTGAGACTCGCTATGTGCGCTGGTCTCTTCCCTGCCTTCTCTTAAAAGCTGCCTCTCCCGAGCAAGGAAGGCACCGACTATATAGTCTGTCTTCTTTCCCCTCTGCAAAGGGGAAGAGTGTTGCCCCTTTTGTGAAATCTGGGGCTATTAACCGCCCATAGCCAAATGTATCCTCTCTGGCCAAATACAAACGAGTCTTCCAAGTGGTCCAACTTCAAGGACTCCGAGGGAAAGAGGAAGCCAGAGTGTTTTTGAAGCTGGAGCAGCAACAGCAAGACTGCAGGCTTTTAATTCGGAAGTAACCACCTAAGGCCTGGAGTGGCCTTTATCATCTTCCTGTGCCCAGCGTGACCCAAGCAATGTAGGGCTCCTTCCTCTAAAATACCCACTAACAGCCCCTGGTGTTAAAAGGCTCCCTCAGGAGTACAAACCGTACTCCCCACGCTCTGTTGATGCCTTCTGGGGAGGGACGGGAGCTGCAGCACGCTCCCAAATGTCAGCCTTCCCCAAAGGCACGGCTGTCCTGCCCTCCCTTTTGCCTGAAGGAGAAGTTAAAGAGGAAGCGGCGAGCTCAGCTATAAGGGGGGGCTCTGCCCGCTTTTGCAGAGCCTGCAGGCCAGTGCTGAAATGGCTTCTTTTCTCCTGCACGCTCTCAGGCCTGGGAAGGAGCAGGGGAACCCCTGCAGCAGCCCCACTCGGCCGAGGAGAGAGGGGTGAGATGGAGAGGGGATCTGGGAGACTGGTAGACGGCGGGCTGATGGAAAGGCGTTGGCGGTGGCAGAAGGGAGAGCGCACTGGGGACTTAAAGAAGTGAAGAAAAACAACAGACAGGTCAGGCCACAACACCTCAGTGATTCAGGGACCGCTCTCGTGACTTGGGAGCCCTCGCTGCTGAGACTGCGAACATCACCTCAACTTCCACACAGGCCTATCGAGACTATCAGCTCCTTGCCTCATACCACGTGCACGCCTTGGGCACGGTGCAAAAGGAGTCCAGTCTCAGTTAAGGCTGCCGCGGAGGCCTTCCTGCGCTGCAGACAGCGATGTGATCTCCATGTGCCCGGGCCTTTCCAATCACGATCAGCTCCCTGCACCAGATAGCAGGGTGCCCCCAAATGCACGGCGCTGGCCGCACCCTGAAGTGGAAGCAGCGTAACTGCCCCGGCGCAGTGCTGTGGGCAGGCTGGTTAGCACGGCGGAGAGACAGCGCCGAGGAGTGACAATGCGCTGCCTGCAGCACTGCACGGGGGGCTCCTCTTCTCCTAATGCAGAAGGCAAGGCACGGCAGAGCCCGGCCGAGGGCAGTGCTGCCTGCCACAGTGAGTTTACCGTGTATCCGTGGGCTCAGTTAACTAACTGTTAACTCCTGCTTTGTATAGGTTGCTCCTTATGGGTGTGTCGGCTGCCGGGTAACGGGAGAATAAAAGCCCACCTGCATTAGCAAGCTTGGGTCATTCCAACAAATAGTTGCTGGGTTGCAGGCGTTGTAGGCAGTGCCCTCACAGGAAACTCCCTCGGGGTGCCAGCCCTTGCCAGCCAACTCAGTTCAAGACTGATTTCTGATTGTCCCTCATGACTCTGTTTGTACCCAGGCCCTGCTTGTGTGGAGGTGGCAAAGCCCATTCAACGTCCAGGAGGTGCAAAGAAGGGGCTAGGGGGAAGACTGTGGTCTAATGGTTAGATACAAGCTGATGACTCCAGAGTTTTGGGTGCTATTTCTGGCACTGTGGGGCTGACCATCTTTGCGCTCTTGAGCAAGTCACTTCCCCTGTGCTCGAGTCAGCTTCCCCATGTAGAAAGTCAGATCCCTACAAAGCAAAGTGGTCAGGGAAACGGGAACTGCAGATCCCTGCCTCTCCGAAAAGCAGGGGGGAGAATACCTACTCCTTCCCCCGGCTCGAAGTCAGAGGCGCTGCCTCTGAGCATCCTCTGCCCTTCGGCCGGGCTGCGATGGCTGCCCACTCCTTCAGTTAACTTGAACTGCAATGTAACATGAGTATTATGAAATTATTTACCTTCTCCCAGACCCGATGCTAATGTGTGTAAAGGGTCTGGAAGTCTTTGCGGGAATCAGGTGTAGGAACACCAGGTAATTCCCATGACCGCTATTTGGGATTTAAGCAGTCTTTATTGAGGGAACCAGAAACATCAGAAGAAAAGATCAGTTGATCTTTTGTCCACAGGTAGGCAGTCCCACCTGCCAGGATTCCCAGTCCAGACACCAACGTCCGACTCCCAGAAAACTGCACTGGTCCCCTAATTACCTCCAAATACAGAAAATAAATTGGAGAGCAATTTGCTGCAGTCTGGCATAGCTTTCCTCCAAGGAGGCTTGAACAACAAAACCAAGAGCAATGCAGTACTTCTTCAAAGGGTACAAAGTACTCCTGGATCAAGAAAAAAGACCTCATGAGAGACTATATGTAACAGTGCTATTTTGCAAGTCCTGCCATAACAGGTTTTTGGACTGGCAGAACGACAGCTATACCAGCACTTGATGCAAGCTTGCCTGTCCTCCGATTTTTATACAGGCACAGCTCTGGGCTGCACCTCTCCAGTGATCCCCTGCCAAAGGGTACGGCGGCAATTTGCAAGCGCTCTGCTCCAAATTTGCGTGAAGAAGATCAATTTGCTTTTGATGTGTTCTTGAATGCAGAGGTACAAATTGTGAAAAGCTTCCTGGTATGCCATTTTCTACCTTAATCTAAATGCCCAGGAGCAGGGCTTTCAGATGGAGCGCATGAGGTAGGGCCCAGTAACTATGAAAGGCAAGTCAGCTTGGATCAAGATCAAACATTGTGTGCTGGACACAGTATTCTGGGCAGGCCGTGTCAGCCCTGAAACTGTATTCAGGCTTCACATTGGACAGCCCCTCAATTTGAGACAGCAAAAATGTGGTTGCTAGTACAGGTTTTTAAGCAAGTGTTAAAAAGAGAGGTAAGGGTGTTGAGGAATAACATGAACCACTTGCACCTGTGATTCTCAACCAGGTTCCCATGGCACCCCGGGGTGCCATGAGATTCTCTCAAGGGTGCTACATGGTGCCATGAAATATTAGCACTGCTCAGTGTGTGGACATGATTCACAAGATAAACCTCCTCTGTGAAATCCTATGAAATATGAACTTTTATTTCTACCCAGGAGAACTTTTACCATCTTCTCTCTCATGCTTTGATGAAGGGTGTTTGTGCCCAAAAGCTTGCAATTATTATTATTTGGTTTTTTTTGCAAAAATCTAGTTGGTCTAATAAAAGATATCACCTCTACTACAAGTCCTGATTCCAGATTGCAAATAGGCATTCCTGGTGCTAAAAATGTTCTAACCTGGTGTGGGCTTTCTGAGATCTTTGCAACAGAAGAATTGCTCTAGTATTTTTCTGTAGTCAAAAAAAGAAGCGGAAACTTCAAAACTGGCATTTTCTGAGTCTAAAAGATTGAGAAGCACTGGTTTACACAGTGCAACGCTGCCCAGCGAAGCAAATGCATATTCTACATCCAAGGCGGAGAGCTTGAAACAACAGGCGGTTGGAAACAATGCCAAATCCAGGCTGACAGGCTCTAGAGAGTGTTTGTGAAAATGCAATGCTGCGGCATTATCGAAAAGCTTGGAAGCTGTGTATGTTCTGCTAGGATTATCACAGGGTAACTCGCCTGGTACCTCTGAAACCAGCTTCCAAAGAGAAGTGCTTCCCCAAAGCTAAGTTACTGCAGTTTAACCTTCACTATGGGCCAGGTACAGACATTGCACTTTTACTGGTATAAGTGATCAGAAATTGGTCTATACCCATAAGAGAACAGAAGTTTGGCACAAAAAACGCCCCCCCAAACCAACCAGTCTATACCCATAAGAGAACAGAAGTTGGGCATGCATAGACTGGTTTAGAAATGGTGTAACCCGGCTGAATGCGTGCTCTGTTTGCTACCAATCTAAACTACATCACTTATCAGAAATCTGCGCCGTTTAGATCAATGCTGCCTTCGGCTTTTTGAATGCCTGTACCTAGCCAGGGGGAATAACAGCATGCACATGGGCAACCACTATGGAGCAGCTCTAGCACTTTTTTGAAAAAAATTAAATAAAAAAAATAAAAAATCACTGCCTCTGTATATTACTGTTGATGCGTGGACTGATACTAACATCCTGCCTCAAATCTCAATCAGACATTTGATCCTAAGTGGCTGTCCTGCTTGGAACAAGCTGCTGTTGGCTCAAGATTTGTCTAATTCCTAACATATGATGAAAGAAAAAGAAACCCCTATGGTTCTACACTTTATCATAAGTTAAATGTAAACAGTGGAGGCTTTACAATAGACTTCTGCTTCCTGCCCTGCATGCAAGGATCAAAGCAATCGTGGCAAGCATCCCTGCGGCTTTTGTCCACATCCTGGATTCCAGCTAGCAATGTCGCAGGAAATCCATTGCCAAATGCATGCGCTCCTAGAGCCATGTGCTCACCCGCTGGACTTTGCACAAATCTTAGGTTCTTTCCTGAATAATCTAAATGTAATCACATTTTAAAAAGACCCAAGATCTAAAAATGGATGAGGTAGCTTTGCTTCCAGTGCTGACGCTGTCAAAACAAAGGTCTAACACATGTTCTGGAGCAAGCCCTATATTTCTACATACATTCATTATGAGCATGCCATACATGTCATGCACTCATGCATGAGACTGTGCAGCACTGTGTATGTAAATTATTAGGTTCAGATATAATGTCGTTTACTATAAATGGTTTTCATTTGGAAAACATTTTTGATGAAAAATGGTTTTTCCCTCTACATGCAAATGTTGAGGTCTTTCTGGGCTTTATTGATTTTAGTGAACAATGCAGTGTCATTTCTTTGCATTTTTTTTTCCTGGGGGAAATGCTGACTTGTTGCTACGCTTTGCAAATGGCTTCTAGTGAGTTCAGTTCTGAGCGTGGTGCCAGGAGCAACTGTTTTCCCTGCTGTTGTGGCTGACCAGAGGCACTGGGTAATTTCAACAATGGCTCCAAGCAATGCTATTCATTTTCTTGGCTTACCAGCACGATATTCTGCATGGCAAGAAAAAAACTGGTACTAGCCATCATTGTATTTTTGTGTTCGTTGTATCCTTAATTAATGTTTTCAAGCATTCTGTAATCGTTTGATGAAGACGGCTCTAAGCATTCAAGTTAAGCAAACCATGGAAGCACACAGAAGCTGAGAAGAGAGGAATTAGGAAGTGAAGCTAATCCTGCAAAACACCCACATGCTGCTCGCATTACCCAGCTACTGCAACCATTGCTTAGCCAAGGGCAGGCATTGGAGAGAATTAGTGGGACAAAGCAATGAGGCAATGGTTGGCAATGCTTTCTGGAGGGAGCCGCAACAACAAAGCAACATCAGAGAAAGACATCCGAAAGGGTAAATGGGAACTACCAGCAGGAGCACCAGAGCTCATTCAGCCAGGATGGCAGGGAGGCACCACAGGAGGAAGAGATGGTAAATCAGCTGGTCAGAGAGAGAAGATGGCTTAAAGGAGGCTGGTCCCAGAGAGCAGCACCGGGGATGAGTCGCTGTGCACGGTGAAAATTTATGATCTTCATCTTGCTGGTTCTTTTTCTATATGCAGCTGCCCAGTTTGCACATGTGTCAAGGCACTGGCTTGCGAACATTAGGCACATACAACCCAAAGTGCACAGGAGCCTGGTTGAAAATTTGGTCCTGCAGAAACCCAGTGAGTTTGCATGATCGTGATTCAAACCCCTCTGCTAGAGCTTGAGGGCCCAGAAGCAGAGTCCTGACAAAGGGTCCCCTCAGGCTGTGCTTATAAAACTGCAATTATTTGGAGCCTTTTGCAGGCGCAGCGCCTTCCTTTTCTGGGAACACAATGTCCTCGTGTGGAATCTCACACTGCTTTTTTCCAGCTCTGCTGGTGGTGGTTGGTTGGTTGGTTGTGTTAACCCACCCTCTACAGCACTGGGAATAATTTTAGAGGAAACACAGAGGCTGTCTTATTATGGCCAATATTTATAACCATGCAAATATTGGTGTTTACAAGCCTTTGCCTGTTAGGATGCAGTCCATTGCCACAAGGGAGGCCTGAGGCTGATGCATCCACACTATCCCCCAGTCTTGAGTTTTGATTGCGATTCATTTTGACATAGCCATTAGGACAAGCGAGCATTGTGCTGGGGCTGGGGCTACCAACATGCTCAAGTTTCAGTGTATAAAGTTGATGGCTCTGAAAAAATCTCCCTCATCCAAACATCCCTAAATATCTGAGAAGCTGAGGGCTGTGCTATGTGGGTTGGGCCCATTACTGGGAATTGCTACTCCGTGGGTGCATCTACACGAGATGCTAACTGCGGAGTAGCCCAATACTACTACTCAGTAGCGTGTTACAGCAAAACCCGTGCTAACACGCTACTGCACAGTTAGCGTCACTGAAAAGCCATGCACCAGCACTACTGCACACTAGCGCCAATTATTGTGCACTGATTTAGTACTTGGTTATACAAGTACTACACTTAGTGTGCAGTTACTATGGCGCATTAATGAATGTGTAGACGCACCCTGTTTAGCTCAGCCTTTCTGCCGAAAGCTTTTCCTCCCTTAGGATGCTAACCTTGAAAGCCAGAGTTTATCCAGCTTTGTGGTTTCTAAGTCCGACTGGATTAACTAGGTTGTTTTTATGCTTGTTTCAGCCTGGTATCTCTTCCCCTATTAGTTAACCATTAAAAAAGAATCGACTCCTGGCAGGAATAGGTAGGCTCATACTTTAAACAAACTCTTCGTGCTAGATTCAGGAAATGTGTTTGGCAGTCAGGAGGGTTGCTTGTGGATGTACGGATCTGGGATCTCCAGCAAAGCCCTTCACAAAGAGGGGACTGAGACCATACTCTTCAAATGTATTCAGAGTGGGAAAGGGAGTTAGAGGAGAATTAGTGCTCAAAGATTTTCCTCTTTTTCTCTTCACATATTTCTGAATTAAATCAAACACCATGCAGGCATGGAGAAAGCATCCATCTCTCTCAGCCATCAAAAATGACTAGGACCCACGTCAGAGTCTCCTGTATAAACACCACCAAGTCAGGCAGATTTCCACGACCTGAGGATCTGGCACTGTTTTTCTGCTACTTCGAGGGGCTTCCTGCTTTCAGCAGATGGGGTTGGGGGAGATGTACTCAAAACGGACAAGTCATCTGGTGAGGCCTGTATTCATATGCAGAAAGCCGGCAGACTCTGCTGCTCCAAGGCCAAATAAAATACTCTTTTGAGGCCATAAGAACTACAGACAAAGGCAAGATCCTGATATTTTTGGACATGTCCCGAGGCACTGATATTCTGACCACTCTTGTTTACAGTTCGGGGAAATTTTCTGCAAAGTTTGTTGGATAATTTGGCAGGAAGAGGTTGAGAAAAGTTATTAGTGACTTATGTTCGGATGATCTAGGGGGCTTTTATTCTTCTATAGGTTTGAACCGCATTTCTGGGTACTTCTATCCTGTGCCCTCTTTTGGTTTACCTACAGTATTAGACATTTCTTTCTCAAGGCAAATAGGTAACACACAAGTCTGTTGGGAGTTTTAGCCTAGAAAAGTTATCAAGGGAAATGTATAGATTTTGGAAAGTAAAAAAACCCACTAATATGTAAGGCATGAGGGACTTACGTGTTGTGTGTTCTTGGCACGGGGGTAAAGTTCACCTGAAAAGCGCGGTCCAGCCCACAGCCCTCACTTCCATAGACCCAACAAGGCAATGCACAAATAGCTTTAAGACTTCTCTGATTCAGCCACCGGTTTTCTGGAATGGAAAGAAAGCCAGAGTATACTTTAGATAAGTAATCAGTGACCTCGTTCAAGTCCCTGTAACAATAACAGTATTTATCAGCAAGGTTATGCCTTGCACAGCCAGTTTGAATTTAATGAATATCTGTCCCTGTGAAATGAGAACACACTGAGCGAGACCATGCCCGGTTGTCTTTGGATGCCCCGTAGCTCGGCTCTGTGGTGTGGGTACGATCTGCAATACTCATCAAGCGTCTGCGGGAAAAGGGGTAAAAAAAAAGTTAAGGTTAGGTTGGCTTTTGATAACACAGGTTAGCTAATCTTTGCTTATCTCTGACCTTGTTTCTTAATCTTCTAGACAAACACACATAACTGTGAGCCAGTTATTCAAGAAGAACTCCGTTTATTTGCTGATGAGTTGGCTCTCACGAAGACCTAGCTGCTAACGACTCGACAACTTTTGGGACAACCGTGTGTGACTGCACAAAATGGGCATATGTTTAATCCCCCAGCTTTTCCCATACTCCTAGAGCAGCGACGTGCTTTCTCTTTACCTGGCTCTTCGTTTAGATGTACAGCAACGGCAGAAAACACAAAAGTAAAGTTCTCGTCACCGTGCGCGGGGTGCCCTGAGCTTGTTGCACCCGAACTGAGCGCAACGTGGCAGCTACCTCCTGGAGTCTCTTAGAAATGGGAAGGTGTAGTACCCAGAAAACAACCTCGCTGAAGTTTTATATGTGCACCGAAGGCTGCCTGGGGACGGAAACTACCCTGAAGTGCTCTTGTACTCCATGTAAGGCACGACAACATGTTCAAATACAACTGAATACTTATCCAGAGACATCAACTGTTGTGTGTAGTCTGACAACTCTCTTCACTACTGTTCAAAGTATTGACTGGCATTGCCAGAGGGTCTGAAATGCTGAGCGGTGTCCCAAAGTGAAAGAAACACACTCTCTCTGTCTCCCACAAGCACCCCCCACCCCACTCACACGCATGCGCATACAAAGAGAACCCAAGAGAGAAACGAGAGATTTTTGTTAAGATCTCTTTGGCAATTATTCCTGAGAAAGATGGATCCCCAGTTAACTTGTCTCCTTCTGAGCGCATAACCATGCAAGCTGCAGCTGTCAAAACCGTGGGCATTTCTTCGTGCCAGATCAGTAGCAGAAGAAGAAGTCTTCGAGCAGCATATGCAGCAAAGGCGCTACATTTTCGGTCCTCCATTTTTTTCAGTTTTACATCTCCGTTCATTGTGCCCAGAAGTGTTGCCAGCACTTGCTATTTTACTGGAAGCCTCTAGACGTTTAATGAGGTTTGTAAAGCCACGGCCCCTAGTGCAAAGTAGTTAGGTGAGACTCTTTATCTTGCATTTAAGAAAAAGGAGATTGCAGGCCTCATGGCTGCACAGAACAGCTTGAGTATGTGACTTGTTTAAATCCTTCTTTAAAAAAAAATAATCTCATGATTGTAAAGCTAATCTCCCGAGTTGAGGAGGTCTGACCTCCTGATCTGATGATGCCAATACTGCCGTTCTTCCCCATCAATAGATTGCCAAGATAAAAAGCATGAATGATTTGCAACAAAACTTCAAGTATAATATTTCATGTGGCCAAAATGAAAGCCTGCTTTAGAAAGCGGCCCTGAAACTTTTCCTGCACTGGTCCCTGAAGTCAGGATGTTATATATGGAGACAACACCGTATTTAATTTTAAATTCCCATTAAAATCCTCTAATGTGTTCCAAAAAACCACACAGACAGAGCTATAAAATCAGGATCTTTCTATATTATGGGGTGGTATGACTGCCCACATGTTTAGTAGTAAAAATGGTAGCTGGCAAGAATGAAGGGGAATTAGCTCACATGCAAACTTTATTGGTCTACCAGAGCCCATATACAGCTTGAGAAGGAAGGTCTTGTGGTGTGACATGGGACTAGGAGTCAGGAGAAATGTGGCTTTTTATATCTGACTACCACAGAATTAACCTCTTGGATTCCCCATCCGGAAAACAGGAGCAGAAAGTGGTCTCTGCCCCACAATGCTGCTGCGAGGTCCAGAAATTAAGATCTCAGGCTGCAAGTCCCTGGTTAATTCCATCTTTGGAGCCCAGCTAGCCCAGCCAGGCTCCACATCTAGGAGGCAAAGGTGCCCGTTTGCCACATTCAAGATGCCCCTATTCTGGTCTGACAGAAGTTTTAGCCTTGGGTGCAAGTGAAGGTGGTTTGAAACTAAGTTCCTCTAGCTTGTGCCAGTGGCCACAGGAAAGCCTGGACACAATACATTCTCTTAATGGCCCCCCTTGGCTGGCATCGCCTGTGTTAGCATGGAAGGTCAGCTCTGACAATGGAGATTCCCCAGGCAGAGCCACTGGCACCAGCTTAACAGCTGGTGCAGCTAGCACAAAGAAGGACACAATACTCATCAAGCGTATTGGGAATGACGAATTAGACCATATGATTTAAAAGCAAGTCCAGCTTGTGCACTGCTCAGATTTCAGGGCAGATTCTGAGCTCTGCTATACTATGGTAGGTCTTTTGTAGCTGATCTCCTGGGACCAGGTCTGAGGTTTTGGACCCCCAACTATCTAGTTCTTTCAGGGCGTGTCTACACGTGCATTTACTCCAGCTTAAAGTTACTGCACAGTAAATGATGAAACTAAAGTTAGTCCCAAGTCAGTCCACACACACGGTGTTACTGCACAGTAAGCTGTCTATACATGCCTTACTGCGCAGTAACTAATTGGGCATAAATTTGATACGTGCATGATGCAGGAATCAAATTTACACCCAAGTTGGCATAAGTCACCATATTTACTCTGCAGTAGGGGTGGGTACATGTAGACATGTGCCTGTACTGCGCAGTAATTTTGGTTACTGCACAGTAAACGTGCATGTGTAGATGTGCCCTCACAGAAGTGAATAAACTGCGCTGTCTGGAGGCCTGGCAGGATTCCCACTGCCAAGTCTTTATGAACACTATTAAAAAAATAAAAAAGGCTGGGGGAGGGAGCGGGGGGGAAGAATTATAACAGTATTTCCCTTTTTCTTGTTTTTTTCAAATGAGTGGTATTTTGAAAACCTAGATTGAAAGGGCGGTGAATTTAGAGACACTTTCAATGGCAGTAAGCTGTCATTTTGAAACTATGACGACTTATACCAGCTGAGGATCTGCTCCTTGGGGTCTGAAGAGGGGTCCAAAATCCACAGAGGGCGAGGAAAGTCAGGAGCCTCCGAGAGAATATGCAGTGATTCAATATTACCAACTCAGAGCATTCAAAACTCACGAGTCAACCCCCCCCTTGCCTAATCACAAGAAAAATCAAGACGTTAAAAAAACAAAACCCAACAACTTTTTCTTTTGTTAACTTGCTTTCTGGTTTTAAGCTTTCAGAATTCGTCTTTCCCAGCTTCACTCCACTCCAGGAGCTGAGGCTTTAAGAAGAACACTGAAAGCCATGAGAGTTGGCAGCACTTGATTTTATAAAACATTTCCTGGGTTTTCCCCTTGCAAAGTGACTTATGGGGAATACACGCTTAATCTGCATGACAAAAGCTCTGTTTACATACAGGATTGTAACTATTCAAGAGGTTATAGAGTCACTGGGTCAAAAATCCAGGGTCTAAAAAATGCCTGAATCACATCTTTTATTCTCCCAGTCCAGCAAACATCTACGTACATATTTAATTTTCAGCGTGGAAGTTCCAGCACCTTCGTGGTAGGAAAATATATGCATACATATTTGAAAGATGATAGGCTATGGTTACAAAGACAGCTGCGTTGCACTCGATGTATTTAGGCCCTGCAGCTAATATGACTAAAGATTTTTCTCTCTTTAATTAAAAACAAAATAAACAACAACCCCCAAACCACAAATATTATTTAGGAAGTAAAAAAAAAAACAAAAAACCCAACCAGAAGAGGAACTTTACAAACAAACAGCAGTTATCAGCGGACTAGGGTTCCTCATTAACTGACAAAACCCAGGAAGTTCATAGCTTAATCACATTCAAGCCCTGACCTGACTCACTGAACTGAAATGCTGTGGCACAAAATATCTGTACAATCACTCAGGCACTGAGGAAGTGCAAAGGGACAGGAGCTGGGGCTCAACTTATGATTGCGAACAGAAATCAGAAGTGTCTGTAATTGCAAAGTGTAAGAAAGTGAATTACAGCGGGGCTGTTCACAAGGCCCCTGGTCTTGTCTAGGCAGGCACTGCAAAGCAAATGCTTAAAACCCAGTAGGGCAGAACTCATGAGGAGCCTTCTTCAGAAATAAACCAGCCTGCCTTTTCATGGGAGCGAGGAGCCGGCACCTGAGAACCTTTAGGCTAAGTACAGACACAGCATGGGCTGTGAGTTTGCTTCCTCCTCCTGCTGCCCCGAGGTCTCTGGGATTTGCAGTCCACTCACAGCAGCAGGACTCTGCAGGGTTATCCATCACTTCCACTTCCTACTTCCAGGTGCCTCTGGGATTTGTAGTCCACGGTTGCAGCCAGCAGTAAGTTTTTAGCAGGGTAGGGCAGCTCTGTATTCAAGGGAAGGGAAGTTTAATGCCCCCCTCCCTGGGCCCAGACCTAGCCAGGGTTTGCCAGGGGGGTCCCCCCATCCCCAACCTTTCTCTGCTGGAGTTGACAGCACAGCGCAGGGCTGAAAAGCATGCTGGGATGCTGGGGGACTGTGATTTAACTTGAGCCAGGAAGGGGTTTGGGACAGAAGTTTGATAAACTAGTTTAAAAGTTCACCCCAGATAAGGTTCATTAGGGAAATGGCTAGGCAGCCAAACAAAAGTTGTGTGTCCCTTTCTGGTTTGTAAAATAACTGCCAGAGTCCTCGGCGATAAACCGCTACAAAATAATTCAGCAAATAAGCTGACAAAAGACTCAAGGATGGACTCAACTTAGGGAGGAAAAACCTCTGCATTAACAGGCGAACCACAAAACAAAACACATGCTCTTTTAGCATGTATTTCTTCTGCTCCTTTTTATCTATACCATGTCACCGAAGTGGTATAAATATCCATTATCAATTTACCTCACGCCCATGTAACTTCTTCATGCGGAAAACCACTCTCTGCGCACGTTTTCTGGGTGCCATTACAAATGTGTATGTGACTTATTATTGACTTGCTCTTTGTGGGCGCTGCAGGACAAGTGATTCCAGGGAGAGATTTAAATGGAGAGATATTGCTTCATCATAGTTACGTCAGGCGAAGAAGAAACCATCCAAGGTCCACCCGAGATAAGAGCAGCAGAGGGGAGAAGGGTTAGTTTGGTGAGAACTTTGGTCTTTATGTGGCATGTCACAAGACTGACCGACTTGTAAGCGGGTGGGTGTGTTTATATACAAAAAAATATATGGATGATGTACTCTTTATGAGATTCAACTTTGCCCATTCATAACTTCAAAGCAGTCTGCTCTGGTATACAGCCAGTGCCATACATTAGCTGATTGACTTCTGTATACCTCTTTTAACTATGGCATAGTCTATGACTTGTGTTCTGGTGTCTTGGACACTGAGGGCTGTCCCTGGCTCTGCTACTGACCTGATGAGTGATCTTGGGCAAGTCACTTCACCCTTGTTTATCCTCCTATTTATCTATCAAGGCTGTACGCTGTTCTATTAGCAGGGGGACCAGACCATTTGCACAGGTCCTTCTCACACCTTCTGGAGCTGTGTTTCAATCAGGAGGCGCATGTATTTGGTGTTTGGTGAAAGGCACCAGGGGATGTAAAATACCCACCTTCACACTGATGAACTGAACAAAAACTATGCCCATGCGGTAGGCAGGACAAATCTAAGATAACAGCCCTCGGACTTTGGAAAGACAACAGTGCCTGAAGGCAAAGACTGTTCTAGGTCAATGATTGCATGGTTTTCTTTCTTTTAATTGCAAAACATGGGCCAAATTCTAGATTCCTTTATAGCCTGCCCTGTCCTCATTGGCTTCCCTGGCATTGCAGAAGATGAACCTGATCCACTCTGCAGGGGATATTCTTCTGGTTCCCTATCAGGAAAATGTTATGAATGGAAATCTAGCCAAAGAGTATAAATTGGAAGCAAGTAAGGAGGCTAACAGGAAGTGTGGCAGGGACTCCAACCAGAGTCCATGTGAGTCACGCTCAGGCTGGAGGCAGATTTACAAGCCTTGCTATAAAGGGAGGGAAGATTGGCCTTTTCACGCTGGCAGTACATGTGTATGCCTGGGGGAGTGCACATGGGGAGGTGTGTCTATGTCCACGTGTGTCTGAGTGTTATTCAGAGTCAGTGGCATGTTAGTATATATGTGGCACTCTGCAAGCAAGCATGGAGAGGGAAGGATGAGGGCTTGCTGAAACCCTGGGGACTATGGCCTGCAGAGCAGGTGATCGAATGAGGGCAGAAAATGCAGTAATCCCATCAGGTTGCTTTGCCTTGACCAAACAGACTGCAAATGGGCTGTATCAGAGCTTCTGGGTTCTGTGCCAGATAGGGTTGCCACTGGAGCATATGGCCAAGTCCGAGGCTGCACCGCCTAAGTAGGTGGCCTTATAGAAAGAACAGATGGGCGAGGTTTCTTTTTTTACATGCCTGCCTGCTACTTATTCTCCTTTCTGTACACGTTGTGCGCTGGCATACTGAAGACTGTCCCCAGGGGATGCTTACGGTGTACATGTCCTTAAGCTTTACAATGCAGGCTTCTCTTTGCAGCTAATCTGCATAATTGGACCTGGAGGCCTTGACCCAAACAAAGATCCCACTGTCCTGGGGAAGATGCAGAGGCCAGATCATGAGCGCTTATGACAACAGACTCTAGGGAAATGAACTGAAGAGGGCATCATCTTTGGATGTAGAGCTTCTTTTCTTATTATTACCATTTTCCTGTTGTATTCAGGCAATTGGCATTTGAGTTAAATTAGAATGGAAACCCTGGATCCAAAGGCAAAGGCCCCTGCAGCGTGAGCTAACAGTACTAGCTGCTATCTCTACAGGGGCTGGTTTTCAAAAGCACTGACCACTTACACTTCCTATGGAAGTCAGCGGGACTCTGGGTGATCACTACTTGAAAAATCAGACCCAGAGGGTTTACAGGGTGATCCCATCTGGGTTAAGGGCAGCAGTACTCACCCAAAAGTAACCAGACAAAGGCTGTCCTCTTTTCCTGGCAGCTTTCCCTGATCATGCCTAAGAGATGTACTTTCTCGTCCGAATATGTAATGTTCCTGGACTTCAACAGTTGATAATTGATGAAGAACCGGAAGCAGAGAACAACCAGGGCTTTGAATAGCTATTAGTCATAACAGCTTGTGCCACAGTCAAATATATAAGTCAACAGAAGCTGAAAAGCACATGGATAGTGCACCAATTACGTTTATAGCAGTAATATCTCTATAAAAAAGAAAGAAACGAATTCCTAATTAAAGAAACTTAATTCGTTAAGAACTGTTATGAGAATATTTGCTTTCTAACACGGCATAAGCTTTATTCCCTGCTGGGTATAACATGCCAGTCTCATGTATTAACATGGAATTAACCTCTTCCTTGGAAACTGAGGCAGTCCCTGTTTCCTAGGCAGATCTAATAGTTGTACCGAGATAGAAACCAGATGGGTGACAGAGGAAAAAAAGTCAAGAGCGCCACCTGCTCCGCAGCTGCGAGAATTGCTGAGAAAAGGAGAAAGGCTGCCAGAAACAACCCGCTGGTGTTAGCAAATATTTGCTGTTCTCTTTTGGCAGACGTGGTGTGTGTGAGCTCCCAGGGGACTGGGCGTGAGGACTCCTGCTTTCCGCTCCTCCTTACATAAGTCACTGAGTAGCTGAAGAGAAGTCTCTTACCGTTTTCAGTGCTCTCCCACCTTTACGTTTTCCTTTACCAAGATAAATGAAGCTAAGTTAGGAGCAAAGGGGTTGCCAGCCTGGATCGGACCAGCAGTTCAGGTAGTCCAGGCTATTATCTCTGGTAGTGGCTAGTACTAGGTGCTTCAGGGAAAGGGTCTGGAAACCTTGCACCTGCAGTTACGGAGTAGCTAGCCCACAGGGGAAGTTTCTGGCTCACCTGCACGAGTTAGGGTGTGGGCTGAATTCCTGCGTGCAAAGCATTTTAGAGATGGTATTTGAATGCAGAGGGCAGACGGGTGTGAAGTAGACACCACGTTCACAGCAGGTGTGCAGGTCACGAACAGGGAGACAGCCAAGAGAGAGCCTGACTCCACTCTCGCTTCCATCAACTTTACAGCCTACTTGTTGCTTCATGCCAGAGTGACTCCTGATTGATGCCAGGATAAGCCAGAACAGGAGGCCCAGGCAGTGTGGGCCTAGGCTCGCATGACCCCCGCCTCCTCGTGTCCATGACTCGCCACCATCGTAGTAGAAGCGGAGCAGTTCGCTCCAACCAGTTCTTCGGTAACACACAAGGCATCAATATTAAATTCCTTATGGGCCATAGTAATAATAACACAGAGCCCACAGTGCCTCTTGGCTCCTTTGACCACCGGCATCTTGGAGTATGTCTCAAGGCAATGACCCTTTGGACATGGTCGGTGAAGTGGGGTCATCTAAACAAAGACTCCTGTTAACCACTTCAAGCACCCGGGCTGGGGGGGCAGAGGGCCCACAGGTAATGAAGGGTGGAAAGATTATTCCTTTAAGAGATAGTAAAGCCTCCAAGAGCAAGTTGAAACTGGTATCTCCAGGCAGCTGCTGTGGTTGGAGAAGGCTCTTGCAGCAGTCTCGCTCAATGAGCAGAACAGGCATCTGCACCCAACTGCAGATAGGATTTGGTGGCTTTTGAGAGGGGAAACAATCTGGGTGGGATATGATTACCCACAGAGGGATTCAAGCCCTGTCCCATTCTCAGATGTCAGCTGGTGTGTATGCATTTTTAAACATGGCGTGTCATCCATCTCCAAGGGACACTGCCGAGACTGCCTAGATTATATTCGACCTATTTTTATTCCCCCATTACATTTGTTTGTAGAGTTCAGGGACAGTCTTTAGAGGTGGATTTGTTCAAACCCGGCTCTTTACAAACAAAGTCAATACAGGAGTAGCTCGGCATTTGAAAAGGAACTTGTGTGTAGCACGTAATAGCAAACAGCGGATATGCCGCATTGCAAACCCCAACCTCTCTCCTTCCGCAGACATAGCCCCTCTGTCTCCATCAGCCCCCTGACCACAGGGGCAATCCTTTCCTGAGATTAGAGTTGAATTTTTCTAGGAATTTGAAGAAGAAACCACACATTAGATTAGGCTTTTGGGGTCTTTTTATGCTCTTTTTTTGATCCAACTGATGAGTCATTAGAGCACAGTGCTAGTCTGACAATGACTGGACTGACTCTGGACATCAGTATTTCCCCAAGCTTTCTTTTGTTGTAAAGAATCAGACATCTGTGAATGCTATGTTTCCAAACCCAGAAAAAAATCTCATTGTGTTCAGCAAGGCCTTATTGGAAGAGTCCTTTTGCTGGAAAACATCTCAGGATGGCTCCATCCAAAGCTGCTTTTTTAATCACTTCTGGGAAAGAGCATTCTGGCTTCTGGCCTGAGGGAGAGTCCTTCTGCAGGCATTTTAGGGCTTGTTCTCTGAAATGAAGTTTTGAGCATGCATGCACGCAGTCTGTCTCCCGGTTGCTCCCCACCCCACGCACACATACAACGGAGCCATCGGTTGTCAGAAATCATCACAAAGGGCCAGGGCCAACTTTTCAGCCATCTTGCTTTGCAATGATTTTGTTCCACTTCCAGACAGAAAACATCTTGTAAAAGAGCGGAGGGCTTGTCGCAGCCCTAACACATCTTGCTGTTCTGCTTTGTTCACCCGTCTGACTCTGAACCTTGCAAAAAAACAATTTTCACCCGCTCCGGGCTTAGCACTTCTCTACTTGTCCAGAGAACATGCTCTAGGGAGGGTGGTCTTATATTAAAACACAAGCCTGGGACTTGGGAGCTTTGATTCATTTCTCATCTCTGCCATTTTCTGCTTGATGTCAGGAAAGTCACTGAACTTTTCGGTGTCTCCGTTCCCAGTGGGAATATTGATCCATGGTGTTGCTAATTCCACATGCTCAAAAATCGTGAGCCAGGCTCCAACAAACTGAGAGACTGGTTTCAAAATCCTTAGATACAAAATAAGGTTCTTTTTATTTGCTTTCTGTTTTTTAAGTTTTGTTTCAAGTCTTAAGTGATTTTTTTTTGCAGTTATGAAGAGGAGTAACTTAATTTTCTTTAAATGTTTAAATGAAAGCTGAGGTTCTCAGGAAATGATGAGATTCCAGAGAGCTGGGGCATTTCAGTAAAACACCAAAAACCACAAGACTCGCTATAAAACTGTGCTAGCTGGCAACACATGAGTTGATATTTATGAGAGGCTGTGTTCACGTGATGTGGGCCAGCTCAGTGGATGAGTAGCTTATCTAGCATTTCAGCCATTAGGCATCTTGTGTCATGATGATAATATAACAGGTTTTTGATGGCCATGAGTGGTCACTGCATCTCTTTCACCCCTGCTCTGAAGGAAAATAGTCAGGAGTCTAATGTAATATAAATCTGGAAAATCTCCACTGAAGTCGCTGGACTCCAAATCTGGCTGAAGACCTCTAACAGCGCCTCCCAATACCATGGGGAGGAAGAGAGAAGAACATCACCCGCTGATTCACCCTCACCCCATCCCCACGACCATTGTTTTTTGGGGAGATCTCCCAGTCAAGAATTGTACTGAGCCAACCTAGCCCTGCTTGTGAGAAAGTGTAGGGCTAGGTTAGCAGCACAGTGGTGCCTCTGTTGGGCTTATAGACCTAGCGGACACAAAATGCAAAGATTGTGCTCATGGATACATGCATGGACCTTTGCAAAACCCACAAGGGTGGAATCGCTCCCATAAGGATCTCGTAAGGCGAGAACTACCCAAGGAGATGGGAGCACGGGCACGGAGATGAGGACAGAGTACAGTCTCATAGGGACACTGGCCCCAGGAGTGTTACATCTTGCATCCTGATCCCTGTTATTCACATGCATGGATCTAAGGCTAGTTTCTCAGCTAATGAAGCAACACTTCAAACCACCACACCCACAATTTATTAAACAGAAGTCTCCTTAAAGAAGGGTCACAAAGTGTTGGAGCGCAGAGCTGGGAATGAGAAGTGTAGTCAGAGAATCACATGCCCAATCCATATTTCATCAAAGGACTGTTTAACGAGGTTAGAAAAGAAAGGTTTATGCCAGCTGTAGAGAGTAACCATGCCCCACAAGCTTAGAGATAAAAATAGCAATACGAGTGCTATAGCAATATAGCGCTGGGCTCTCCGGTGCTCTGCAGCTTGGGCCCCTCTGGCGCTGGGCTCTACACAGTCAGGTGCCCCCTCTGGGCACTAATGAGGCCACCTCCTCTCCTAAACAATAAAACAAACCTATAACCCTGGGCTACAACACATCACAAACAATAAAGCACTTTAAAAGGGCAAACTCCCACCCTTAGGATAGCATGCCCCTTAGCCCCTGGTACCTTGTGAGCTCCAGAGCCTTACCGCATTTGGAGATAGCAAAGCAGGCAGCCAGATGCATCAGGCAACTCTCTTGTGCAGGAGCTCTTTCTCCTGGTAGTTGGCGGAGAGAATGGGCCCAGCCAGCCCCAGGTGCCCGCTAATTACCTCGTTAGCCTGCAGCTGTGGAGCTCTGCTAGCCTGCCAGGCTCCTTTGCTAGGCTGCTTCTGCCCATAAAGGCGCAGGCACACCTTGGTGCCTTGCAACCCTTCCCGCTAAGCCTTCCAGGAGTATTGCAATGGATTGCCTTGTTGTATGCAGTCCATTGCAATACCTGGAAGAGTAAGTGACCCTTTCCATGGAGCGGGAAGCTAAAATTAGCAAGGGCAGCGCTTGAGTAAAATGTGATAGAGTAGCGCTTACAGCGGGATACACCTAACAGTCAGGTGCTCGGATCACACTGAGAGATGGAGCGAGCCAAGGCCCAAGCAAGCACCGTGCACGCGATGGGCTCCTGTCTATTTCTGCAACAGTCGGTCTCCCTGCCATCGCTGCTTGTTTGGCCTGCCCCCTTGTCATAGCTGAGCACCTCACCGCTTTAACATTTTAGCTTCACAAGAGGCAAAAGAAGTGTGCTCACATCACAGGGAGAGAACTGGGCCATGGAGATGTGTAGGGACTTCCCCCAGGTCACACAGGAAGTCAGTGACCAAGCAAAGACGTGGACCCATGGCACTGGCCACCGCCCTAACTATAGGACAAGGAAAGAGTGAGCGTCTTGGAAAAACAACAGAATATTGTATAGCTGTTGGTCCAATCCATTGCTGCTTATGCGAGCGCTAATCTGAGCTCCATTTCTAATTGCCTTCCCCCAAGCTCTCCACAATGCCTGCCCTTAAGTACTAGTTCTTGTCCGTGGTCCCGCTGTCAGATAGCTGGCTATGTTGAGAATACGTGTCAGGAGCTGAAGGCAAGGATGCAGAATGGACTTCAAGGTCAGTTTTTATTGGCAGCGGCACTTTTGAGGAAAGCGGGATATTGCTTGTGGGACGTGATGCAGGACAGCAAAGCATCCAACAAGGGCAACAATATCAAAATAACTATGTAAAAAAAAAAAATAGTTCTCTTCAACAACAGGAAATAAAGAGGGAAAAATTTGAAAGCAAAGTTCTTCAAAACAGAGTGTGTCACAGCGTGGATATCCATAGATAAGACCAAAGCCACTGAAACAGCCGCCTGAAAAAATAATTCAGCAGGAGAGAATGAGTAACCCTCTAGATCATTATTGAGTAGTGTGGAGGGCTGGAGGTACCATTCGAGAACTTTTTGATCTCAATATTGACTGGGGAAAATACAGGCCACTTCCTAACGTACACCCCAAAAGGCTATTGTCTCAGCAGTGATGCTGAAGGGTATTTAGACACCGACAACAAATATGTGATTAGTGTGCTCAGGCTTCTGCCTATCGTGCTGACCAGTATTGTCTTTTGTGTCTTTTTAATCCCTCTGTCATCTCTCATTTTCCGCATATGGCGTGAGCATTTTGCACAGGGCTGTGTCTTTGTTCTGTGTTGCTGCAGTGACTGGCACAAGAGTGTCCTGGCTCATAATAAGGGCTTCTAGGCATTGCTACGATAAAAGTAATAAATGCTATCATTGCAAAATCCAGAAATAAGAGTACTAGGTGACACTGGGCTAACAGGGCTCTGAGGTCTAACTCACTGGTTCAGTTCCATACCAAGACAGTAGTGCCCCAAATTTGTCACTGTCTGATAGTAGTTCTGCTATGGATGAAGTGTATGGAGAATTAGCTCACTGCTAATGGTGGCTTGTGAATTCCAGGGTGAAGGTGCATTGCTCAGGCTGCGGAGGGTTGAGGGCGGAGGAGCTTGCATCACTGCCGCCCATGCTTAGTTGTTTTGGACAAGCGCTTATCATTTTCCTGCTTGGGTCTCCAGGCACCGTCCCAATGGGCAGGCAACATCAAGAGTCTGATTTTTCTCCTACTTATACCTGTGTAAATTCAAGGGGTTAGTCTGGATTTACACATCTATCAAGTAGGGTCAGGTCCTTTCTCTACACTTTTCATATCGCTTAACTAAAGTACAGAAGAGGATTCAATTAGGGAGAAATGCAGGCTCAGTGTGGGATAGAGAAACTCTGGAAAATAAAAAGCATATAATATATGAGGAAGAAAGAAATATGACTCCTGTAACAGGGTTCACTTAGGCTGCCTATGATTATTTAAGAGGAGGAAAAGCTGCTGAGAAAGCTTAGACATCTGACCAGCAAAAGACCAGATTTAGGGTATACATAAGCCCAGTCCTGAGTTGGGCAGATAGTCTGGCCCTGGAGGCTGATGTGAGAGTAGCTTCTGAGCAGGCTACAGAGAGAGACTACTGATGGACACCCAAAACGCCTGTGGGTAATACAGCCTTACGGCCAGGGTCCCACTGGCAGTTTAGGGTGCGAATAAGGGAAGGTGGAGGTCCCAGCAATTGCTGGTTAGGGACACTACGGGGAGGAGGAAGTCCCAATATGCCTGGAAGCAGGGCCGGAGGCTAGAGCCTGGGAACAGGTCAGAGGAAGGACAGAGAGGGCTTGGAAGTAAAGCCAGAGCCCAGGAGCAGGGCAGAAAAGGAGTGAGAGCAGCGGTGGGCAAAATATGGACCGTGGGACAAATCTGGCCCACCAAGGGACTTTATCCAGCCTGGGGCAGGTCTCTTGGCCCCACTTGGCCCAGGTGGATGGGATAGGGGCACAGATGGGTAGGGAGTGGCATCTGGGAGTGGGGTGGGTGGGATCTTGGTGTAGTGACAGTACAGGGCCAGGCAGGCCCTGAGCTGTCACTGCTTCATGATCCTGGTCCTGGCCCTGGCCTGGCCCCAGCCACTTGTTTTGATCCCAGATGCTGCTCCCCACCTGCCCATGGCCCCATCCCATCAGCCCAGCCGAGCATACCCTGCCTGTGGGGGTCCTGGGCCAGTCTCCATGGAGACGCTGCCTGCCCACTTGGTCCAGTCCCCCCAGACAAGTTAGGGAGTTTTGGTGAGCGGTTTGGTGGAGAGGGGGTCAGGGGTGCTGGCCCAGCCTACAACAGCTGACCCAAGCTTCCTAAGTGGCTGAGCTGAGAGGACGGGGTTAGGAAGCCCAGAACCTAGACTGGGGCTGATATGGGGCTAGAGAGCCCAGTGGGGGGTGGGGGAGGGGGTCTAGAGAGTGAGGTGGATCAGGGCTGAGCACCCACTAAACTGATTCATGATAATTGATTGATTAGTAATATCTGTGAGGCTTGGGTATGGCTAAAAGGGGAGACGAAGCGGCCACAAAATTAGCCCTTAAGGCAATGAACAATTACAGCCTAATTTGTGAGAAAATTAGCTCTGGCTCAGGGATCCCCGGGACAGCCTCCCGTTCCTAAATGCATGTTGATATCAAGGCGTGGCAGGACAGCAGAAGAGGAGGATGCTTAAAAGTC